>NC_000078.6:70859076-71171021 GCF_000001635.26 Mus musculus | reverse complement strand
CTGGAAATTGAACTTAGGACCTCTGGAAGAGCAGCCAGTGCCCTTAACCGCTGAGCCATCTCTCCAGCCCCACATACCTTCTTTTTAAAAGTTAATTATAGCGCATTGTTCACCCATTCCCCGCTCTGTGATATGGACACTGACTTAGGAGGGTAAACACTGCAGAGCAAGCATAGCGACACCACATTACCACCAGGTCACACCAATAAAGCAGTGAAAGCAAGGTCTTCATAAAGTTAAGCAATGAACTGTGGGTTCTCATGGCGTAAATGGGTTTCCGCGCTCTGTTGGGTCTGCTCGTGCACCCTGGCATACCTGTACAGAGAGCTGGGGAGGGTCCTTCTTCTCTGATTTCATCTCTACAATGGCTACGTTGGGTTTCTTGACTCCAGCGTTCCCTTTTCGAGATGCCGGAGGAATAGAAGTGGTCACAGTCACGGGGCGTGGCTTGTTTACAGTGACTCCAGCAGGTGGCATGGAGTCACTATTGCTTTGGGTTTGTCCTATGAAATGTAGGGCACAGAATGAGTCAGCTGTTTCTAACATAAAAGGAAAAATCAAATTGACTGCCTGGATCTTTGTGACTGGTCTTGCTCACAAAAGGAAAGAGGCATCTTGCAATTTCCTCGCTCCTCACCACCACGGTCTACACATGTGCCCACCATGTCAGTCTCTTCATTATTTGTATGCAATTCCGACTTCACATACGCTATCTTAATGCTTAAAATAAAGGTTAGTATCTGCCTATTAGAGCATACTCTATACTGTCAGGTCTCATTTCAAAAGTTCTGCTTGTTTTTTATATTTTGAAGTAAAGACTAAGGAGCTGGACATAGTGGCCCAGAGGGACAGTCATTTCAAGGACCTCAAAGCCTCAGCCTCATGGGAAAACGGCAAAGCCTTCCCCTGGCAAGGCTGAGGAAAGGTCAAGGGCTGTTCTCCTCCTCCAAGTGGAAATGCAGACAGTTTGTGGAGAAAATATCCACCATAGCTCTCTCCTCCCATGTCCCCTGGGTGTATCCTCCACTACAGGGATGGAACAAATCAAGATTAACTAAACCTGTCTCCTTGTTTCTCTGTATGTACTAACCCTTCCTCTTTATTGAGGTCTATTCAGTAACCCCAGCCTCTTAGTTCAACTGTATGTAATAAACAGGGAGCCTCCTAGGTGTAGAGGTCTCTGCATCACAGCCCAGCCCACTGGATCCCAGCTTTTCTGTATATGCCCTCTGCCTGTCTTCTCTTCATTCTCTTGCTGGGCCAGTCAGGCCCAAGTCCCTGAGGCTGTGCAAGGACACAGCACAAGCCCTTAACTCCAGCACTCAGATGCCTAGGCTACATGGTGACTCAAGGTCAACATCGTCTAGTATGAGACCCTGTCTCACAGACAGACAGACAGACATAGTAGTCTTCATTTATACTAACAATATACTCCCAGAGAAAGAAATCAGGAAAAATATTTCACTCAAAATAACTCCAAAACATTATGTGTTGAGGAATATATTTAACCAAAGTGAAAAGGCTTCTACAACAAAAAAACTTCAAGATATTAAAAAGGTAATTATAGAAGATGCTGATGATAGAAAGATATCCTGTGCTCTTGGATTGGCAAAACTAATATTGTAAAAATGACTATTCTACCAAAATTCATTTCAGATTTAAGGCAATACCTACCCAAATTCCAGTGTCATATTTCACAGGTTGAGAGAAGACAATACAAGAATTCATTTGTAACTACAAAAGATCATGAATAGACAAAGCAATCCTATGGAGTAAGAACACTATGGAGATATTACTATAGATTGTCCAATCTCAAATTATACTATAGAGACATAGTGATAGAGACAGCCTGATTGATCCTAGCATAAAAATAGACAGGTAAACCAATGAAATGGGAGAGAGGACCCAAAAATAAGATGGCTATGCTCACTTAATTTTTGACAAAGGAGGAAGCAAAAATGTATGTGGAAAAGGACAGCCTGTTCAACAAACAGTTCTGGCAAAGCTGTGTTTCTACAGCAGAAGAATGCAGAATGCAGAAGAATGAAATTAGATTTGTAATTTTCACTTCATAAAAAAATCAATTTCAAATGGATCAAAGACTTTAAAACCTGAAACACTGCAACTTCTAGAAGAAGAAGAAGAAGAAGGAGGAGGAGGAGGAGGAGGAGGAGGAGGAGGAGGAGGAGGAGGAGGAGGAGGAAAAAAACACAGAGAAGATACAATTCAAGACACTGAGGAAAATGCATCTCTTTTTTAAAAAATGTGCATTAGTGTTTTGCCTGCATGTGTGAGGGATTGGATCCTCTGGGACTGGAGTTAGACAGTTGTAAGATGCCATGTGGGTGCTAGGAATTGAACCTGGGTCCTCTAGAAGAGCAACCTAGTGGTCTTAACCACTGAGTTCTCCAGCCCCCAACAGAACTTTTTCAGTAGAGGACCAACCGCACAGAAACTAGCCCCAAGCACCAGCACATGGTCTACAGGAAAGTCAAGTTTCTGCTCAGCAAAGGAAACGGTCAGCAGAGCACAGGCGGCCCACGGCCCGGGACATCATCTGTACCAGCTACACCTCAGACAAAGGGCTGAACTGATATTCAGAATTTACCAAGAGCTGCAGAAGTTAAATACCAAGGAAATAAAACTGCTAGTTAACAAATAGAAAAATAACTGAATAAAGTTAGAAAGAAAGAAAGAAAGAAAGAAAGAAAGAAAGAAAGAAAGAAAGAAAGAAAGAAATAGAGAGAGAGAGATGATCATGTTTTTCAAAGCACTCCATATGTCTAGCCATCACTGAAATAAAAACTAAAACTACTTTGGGCACACACACACACACACACACACACATATACACTCATCCATATGTGTGTGTGTGTGAACATATGTATATGTATATATACTATGTATATATATTATATATACAATGTATCTCCAAGTAGTTTAATTTGTATTTCCATATATATGGACTGGAGGGATGGCTCAGAACTTCAGAGCACTTGCTGCTCTTCTAGAGAACCAGAGTTCAGTTCCTAGAACCCACATCAGGTGGCTTGCCTACCTACAAAAGTCCAGTTTCAGGGAACCGAATGCCCAGTGGCCTTCATGAGTACCTGAACACACGTGGTGCACATAAACTCACACAGGCACACACACAAACACACAAATAAAAATATAACGTTTTTATGTACTCAGGGATGAAGGGGTGGCTCAGCGGTTAAGAGCACCTGCTGTTCTTACAGAGAGCCTGCGGGTCTGTTCCTAGCATCCAGTCATGTGGTTTTCCTGCCTTGTGCTTCTGAGGAAAGGGATGCTAGGTATGTGATTTCATACCTGCAGAGCTGTCCAATTTTTAATATGACCCTTAGAGCTCTCATATAGGAAATAAGCGACCATTTCCCCTAGTATATATATGGTCATCTAGCTTTTACTTATCACAACCTGGTTTAAAAGTACATAACAGTGCTTCAAAGTATCTCTCCTCATGCATGACAATATTCAAACAAACTTGACTTCTTCAATTATTATGTAGGTCAATGGCATGTCAATCATGTCATCTATAGCAATACACCAAGAGAATATTTCCTATAAATGAGATTATGGCAAGAACTCACTGTTTAAGAGATCACTGTTACCCTGCATAACCTACATTCTGAAGCTCTCTCCAGACATAAGAAAGTAGGTGACCGTTATAACTCCTGCTACTGATCACAAGCAATGGACCCCTCCCCCTTCCCTACAGCCACATATTCATTGTGTCTTACCTAAGAGGATTGCCATAGGAATTAGATGACCTTCCAGGGTACCTGAAACAGTAGGCATTTCTCTGCTTGGGCTGACCATATACTGCTGATCAGCATGAGGTAGTGCGGTGATGGGATGCTGTATTTTAGAATCCATTTTCATACGTGATGCAGCATGAAAGTCAGTTTGTGTTTTTGCTGACTTGACTTTAGTGCCTATAATAATAATCATTGGCAGAAATTTAAAATTCAACAACGATCTATTAGCTAGCCACCTAGAAATACAATTGTTTTTCCCAGTAAGATTTCATCCAATTTAATATAGGGTCTCAAGCAGAAGTACTACGTAGATCAGAGGTTGGCCAGACAGGAATTACTTTGGTCTAACTTAGACCATGTAATCTCAGGTGCAACTGTTCAACTCTGGTGACAATCATGAAAGCAGCCATGAACAGTAAATGAACCTGGCTATAGTCAATAAAAATTTACTCATTAAAACAGCAGCTAAGGCTGGGCGTGGTGACACACGCCTTTGAACCCAGCACTCAGGAGGCAGAGGCAGGGTGGATTTCTGAATTCGAGGCCAGCCTGGTCTACAAAGTGAGTTCCAGGACAGCCAGGGCTATACAGAGAAACCCTGTCTCGAAAAACCAAATAAACAAAAACAAAAAAACAAAACAAAAACAAAAGCCAGCAGCTAAGGTGCTGGTGGCGCACGCCTTAAATCCCAGCACTCAGGAAGTAGAGGCAGGAGGACCTCTGAGTTTGAGACCAGCCTGGTCTATGGAGCAAGTTCCAGGGCAGCCAGGGACACATAAAGAAACTTTGCCCAAGGGGGAAAAAAAGAAAAGAGGAGGAGGAGGAGGAAGAGGAAGATGAAGGAGAAAGGAAAAAAACCCAGCAGCTCACCTGTAAACCACAGCTGTCTGTCCCTGATACACTTGTACAGAGCTACTCTGATATAAGAAAAATGTTGAAGAACATCTCTCTAAACTCACCAACTATCCTTCACAATACAAGAAAGTTAAAGGTCATATTTTAGAACAGGATTTCCCCCAATTCTCTCATTATACCTTTGCTTGTTCTATATTCTGAATAATCAGCCCTTATCCTTTGAAAGTATGCACAATTAATCTAATTCTATATACTTACTTAGAATTTATGGAAGTTAGTATATATTTTTTAATCTGTTTTATGTAGATCCATATAGACATTATACTCTAAATTATCAAAATCTTAAAAGTTTGTCAGGCATAATGGCCCAGCGGAAGGAGGCAGAGGCAGGAAGACTGCTGTAAGCCTGAGGCCAGCCAGGGGTACACTACAGAAAGTCCTTTCTTTAGAAAAACAAAATTGAGGGTTGAAAAGATGACCCGGTGGCTGACAGTGACTGCTGCTCTTCCAGAGGACCTGAGTTTGATTCCCAGCACTCACAACCCAACCACCCACAGTTCCAGCTCCAAGGGACCAGATGTCCTCTGCTGGCTTCCATGGGCACACACATGCATAAATGAAAATAAAAATAAAAATAAATCTTAAAAAAAAAACCAGCCAGAATTTGGGGTACACACCATTTAAGTTCAGCACTTGGGAGCCAGAGACAGGCAAATCTGTGAGTTCAAGGACAGAGTGATCTACATATTTAGTGTCAGGACAGCCAGGACTACAAAAACAGATCTGGTTTCAAAAAAAAAAGACAAAACAACAACAACAAAAACCAAATTAACAAGTAAGCAGAAGAGAACTTCAAGTCTGTCTTATCTGTGTCTCTAGAGAAGAAGGACTTCTTCTCTCCCACAGAGGGGAGAAACCGCAGGTACCAGGCTTGGGGATGAAGGGCCCACTGGCTCTCACTGACTGTTACCTTAAAAGGTTTATTGGGGATCTGACAGTGTTGTAAAGTTGTTGTTTTGGAAAGGCTTTCAAATCTCCAAATACAATTTTAACAATAAATCTCCAGTATTTAAGAAAAATATTAGGGCAAACATCATAATTTGCATGCCTTTATAATAGTATCTGTAGGATTTACAGGTAAGTGGATCACCAGCCTGATCAGCCAGCATTTATAAAGGAAGGGGGTCTGAGCAACTGCCTGCCACAGCTCCACCTCTAGGAGGAAAGGAAGTGGCTTGGTATCCACCAGCTACCTGCTAGTTAGCTTACTAACTTCAGAGACTTGGTATCCACCAGCTACCTGCTAGTTAGCTTACTAACTTCAGAGACTTGGTATCCACCAGCTACCTGTTAGTTAGCTTACTAACTTCAGAGACTTGGTATCCACCAGTTACCTGCTAGTTAGCTTACTAACTTCAGAGACTTGGTATCTGCTAACTACCTGTTAGTGAAGCTTACTAACTTCAAAGAAGGACAAAAAAATTAAAAATGTAACCAAAATTAACAGACTTATTATTTAACTAAGTCATATTCAAATATATCAAAGAAATGGCTGGCCTGAGTCAAAACACATAATAATAAAATGTTCTTATTTAATTAAAAGCCAACAAAAAAATCGATCATTTTTATTGGCGAAGACTTTTTGGTAGCAAACCACAAAAATGCCCACAAACACTGTTCCCTGGCAGATAACGGTACTGAAGCTCTGCTCTTCTTCCTCCCGCTCCTCATCAGACACTGAGTGCTGCGCACAGATAACAAACATAAAGCCATGCTATGCACTAAGCCTCTCTGTAAATGGAGCAGTGACAGGCACTGAACTTCCTTACCTTTCACTAGCTCTATCACCCTTGGCCTCTGTGGCTTGGCCTTAGGAGACGGAGAACTGAATCTGAGATACGGTCCTTTCTTAAGAGTGCTGCGGTGGCCCTGATAAACTGGCTTCCCATATATCTGTAACATATAATCCTCGTCTTGCAACGTTGTGGCTGACTTCAAGAGGCCCTACCAATGCAAAACATGTTACAATTACTGTAAAATATTAAAATCTTCCACCTAGGAAACATAAAAGGTCTTACATTACTATGAATATTCTCAGTTCCTAAAGTAATGTTTAAATACATTTTACATAATTATTATGTTTAAATACAATAAACAGTCTTTAAATGACTTTATATACTCCAGGCTCCACTTTCAATCAAAATGCCAGAGAAATGGATTGGAGAGATGGCTCAGTGATTAAGAACATTGGCTGCGGGCTGGTGAGATGGTTCAGTGGGTAAGAGCACCGACTGCTCTTCCAAAGGTACTGATTTCAAATCCCAGCAACCACATGGTGGCTCACAACCACCCATAATGAGATCTGATACCCTCTTCTGGTGCGTTTGAAGACAGCTACAGTGAACTTATACTAATAAATAAATCTTTGGCCGGAGCAAGTGGGGTTAACTAGAGCAAGCAGAGGTCCTAAGTTCAATTCCCAACAATCACATGAAGGCTCACAACCATCTGTACAACTAAAGTGTGTACTCATATACATAAAATAAATAAATAAATTAAAAAAAAAAAGAACACTGGCTGCTCTTCCAGAGGTATTGAGTTCAATTTCCAGCAACCACATGGCAGCTCACAACCATCTATAACTGTAGTCCTATGGGATCCGATGCCCTCTTCTGGTGTGCAGACATATATGCAGAAAAAAAAGTGGATAAATAAATAAATAAGTAAATCTCAAAATGTCACAGAAAGGAAGCATTTATCAAGCACTAGAGACAAGCATTAAATTAAACATTTCTTTGCTTGATAATCCATGCTTACTTGGCCTTAAAAACATTAATGCTGGGTTAGAATGGTAAAGAAAATCCCTCCAAATACCCAGTACTGTGTCTACAACTCATTAGGCATTAAATGTAATTTTTAGGTCTAAAACAGAACATACACAAAAAGATGGAACATGCTTTTCAGTAAAATGAATCTGACTAATAACAGACAGTCGATAATCTCTAGGCCAGTGGTTCTCAGCTGTCCTAACACTGTGACCTTTAAGACAGCTCCTCATCTCGTGGTGACCCCTAAACATAAATTTATTTTGTTGCGACTTCATAACTGTAATTTTGCTGCTATGAATTGTCTCAGCCCACAGGCTGAGAAGCGTGGCTTTGGACATACATAGTACACATACTGTGATTCACAGCTTTAGCTCTAAGTCAGGCATGCTGCTGTGCCTGGTCTAGCTTCCCAGCTTCCTTAAAGGATACGGTGGGAAAACTGCTAGGTTTGAGGTTAGCCTGGGAAAATATGAGAATCTGTCTCCTGAGCAACCAAAAGCCAAAAATAAAAGAACAAAAACACACTAAGAGGCCTTCGGAGGAGGCAAGTACAGATTTTATGTAGGTCTCTACACTACTACAGGTCCAAAATCTTATACAGTTGATGGTGTAAATCTAGTCTAGGTTTGTACAGCTCTTCATAGTTTCATTATTTCTATCTTTTAGGAAGTGATACACTGTGGCATCTAAACACAAGGTGGGAGAGGCTCTCCCTTCGTCCCTCTCTTTCTGAGGGCCTGAGGCAGGCGCGTTCCTTACACTCCTCTCTTTCTGCGGGCCGGAGGCAGGCAAGTTCCTCACAGGTGGACTTGTAAACTGCTCCTGGGTTTGCTTTTGATAATGGCTTCTTGGAATTACAGATCTGTTCACCGTTTTTTCTTGGTTATTGGCTTTAATATCTCTACTCATAGTTAGAGCTTTCTTGTTTCTTTGATTCTTTGGATCAAATCTCTTTTGTTCATAATCTTTTCTCATAAGTTCATCCTAAGGCAAAGAAAATTAAAATTACTTAAGCCAAAACAAATCATAATGCTTTCAACACTAACAAATATTGGAATTTATTTACTATATTGTTTAGTTCTTCAAAATGCTTTAAAAATAAAGAATATTAGCTTATACATGAAAAAAATACTTTCTGGAAACAAAAAACTAAAGGGCTGGAGGCGGAGCAGTGCATGCCTGCAACTCCTGAACTCAGGGCTGGAGGCGGAGCAGTGCATGCCTGCAACTCCTGACCATAGGAGCCAGGGAAAGCTCCAGCTGGAGGGCAGCATGGGCTGCACAGAGAGATCCTGGCTCATAACCAGAAGCGAACAAAGCAATCCTAAAACTAAAGTCCTAGCGCGTTACGAGCACCCAGAGGCGGCGGCAGCGTGGGAGGAAACCATCACACGGTTCCTGCCTTCAGGTGCCCGAATCCCAGCAGTTAGCTACGGTAGAGGAACAAACTTAAATAAGCACATAGTTCATAAGGAAACTGAGCTGACATATGCAAACTTACATTATTTGAATATTTAAATAAGCATATTTACATGGAATTAACAGTGATGAAGACATACTCTGCTCACTGGCATACAGCGACAGGTCACTTCATCTTTTTATTTGGTAAGTTATGCAGTGACTAGTATAAATTCCTTACAAATGCATTATATATGTGCGTGTGCGTGTGTGTAACAATGCTGAATCACTTTTTGTGCTCATGGCTGTGGAAGCCGAGCCGACACTTCCCTTGCTATTGACATGAGTAAATATGTGAGCACACTGGAGGAAAGCAACTGCCTTGCACTCCAAGACAAAAGTAACCGTGACCTTGCCTAGCTCTATACCTTCAAACACACAAAACGTAAGATCTGATGTCTGTCTGAAGATATGCTGCACTCGTCATGGATGTAAGAAAGATTTCCCATCCCCGGAACTGACTGTCCCATGAGTGAGGAATGTTGGTGTTTGCCTAAGTGAATCGATGGTCCCCAGTCTGCTGGCTTAAAACACCTTTGCAGGTAGAATTCCGTTTTCTGTTTAGAGTTTACTAAATAAAATAGACACATTAAAAAGAAAAGGCAGGGAGGGGGCTGGTGACATGGCTCAGCAGTTAAGAGCACTGACTGCTCTTCCGAAGGTCCTGAGTTCAAATCCCAACAACCACATGGTGGCTCACAACCATCTGTAACTAGATCCGACGCCCTCTTCTAGAGTGTCTGAAGACAGCTACAGTGTACTTAAATAAATCTTTTTAAAAGAAAGAAAGAAAGAAAGAAAGAAAGAAAGAAAGAAAGAAAGAAAGAAAGAAAGGGCAATCAGTAAACTGGATTTTATGCTATATTCTGAGAACTGACTTAATTTCCACTTTTTCTATAACATACCTGGATTTCTGCTGAAATGATTTTAATCCATTCATCTACCTGCTTTCTGATCCTAATTTTCTCTGACATCTCTCTACAAAAGAGAAAAAAGGAAATGTTCTTAAATTAGCCTTAATATACTGAGAATAGGACCAGGATCCGTTAAATATAGTCTAGTTTTAAAGCTACTTGTAACCAATGCCCCTCCTGAGAAAACAAAAAGTGATTGTACTCATTAAATGTTACAAGGAAAGTGTCTGTGAAGAACTGGAGGAGGGAAACGAAATGGGAAACTGCAGTCAGTAAAACACAGGACCTCCATGTCTGTCCACACCAGTCCCACATCTTCAGAGGCCAAATATGCAAACGCAATAAGCAGTGGTGGTGCACGCCTTTAATCCCAGCACTCGGGAGGCAGAGGCAGGCGGATTTCTGAGTTCGAGGCCAGCCTGGTCTACAAAGTGAGTTCCAGGACAGCCAGGGCTATACAGAGAAACTTTGTCTCGAAAAACCAAAAAAACAAACAAACAAATGCAATAAGCACAGTGAGTGCTTAGAAAAGAGATTGGCCCGAGGGGGGGGGGTGGGGGGAGGGGGGTGAGAGTACTCCGTGCTAGCACTCACAACCACCCCTGACTCCAGATCCTGGGGCTCATCTCTGAACTCCATGGGTACTAGGCACACACGTGGTACACACACAAACATGTAGGCAAAACACTCTTACACATAAATGAATCTTTAAAAAAGAAAGTAAGTAAGCAAATCTAGCAACTTCATTAATAGGATCTGACACCCACATCCTGCCTCACCTATTGGTAGCTAAAGCATTGATAAATGAATACATAGCAGCTCCATCCTTTGCACGAACGATAGCTTCCAGGTTTTCTTCTAGTACTTTTTTATTGTTTTGTACTCCTCTCAGAATCTTCGCAGCATCTTTCAAGACAGACCTTGTATTGGTTGTCTGGAGCAAGGCAGGATTATGCGGATGATCTGAAAGCCTCAAGGTAACTGGAGATTGCTTTATCTTAAGAGAAATGAAAGGCAGACATTTACTATGTTAAACTTACATTGACTGCTTTACACTAAAGAAACAGTGCTGGGAAAATGGCAGGGCGGGTCAGAGTGGACACTGCTCTTCAGGGCTGGAGCCCATTCCCCGGCACTCACATCAGGTGGCCACCACCACCTAGACTCTGGCTCCAGGGCATCTAACACCCTTCTGGCATCCTTGGGTACGTGTTGCATATATATGTGCGTGCTTACACACACACACACACACACACACACACACACACACACAAATCAATACTTAATACAAAGAAGAGCTAGTACATTGCTGCAAGCATACACTAGAATCAATATAATCTAGGGTTCAGGTTGTCTAAATGAAAAGTGATTGATACTGGCATTCTTCTGTTTGGTTTGTTTTCCAGTTAGAAAAACTATTACAAACATTATTTGTGCCAGAGAGGAAATGAAGAGTGGTGCTAGGTCATCCGCTCATCAATCAAAGCTCTACTTGTGAAGGAAGCAGAACAAAGAGCAAGCTGCTCTAGATGCTGGGAACTAGACAAGCAAGGGCCACCCACACCCCTTTCCCTCCTCCTCACACGCCTTTATTAGTCAGAAAGGCAAAGACAGGGGCAGTGGCACCTGCTATGATCCCTGCATGGCAGCTGTGGGCCTGGGACCCTAACCCTAACCCTGAATTAGGACAGCTGTTCTAACCCTGACCCGGACCCTAACCTTTGAGGCCAATTTGGTTTAAAGCAATTCCTAGGTCATCAAGAGCTATATACTAAGAAAGAGTACCTCAGAAGAAAATTTAAAAAGCGCGAGGGGAGGAAAACGCTGTGCAGAGTCAGAAACGGTTGGTGGCACAGGTCTGGCCATTTGCTAGGAGACATCCCCCAGTGCAGGCCTGAGCTGTTTGTAAAGGGAAGAGATTTGAGTTCGCGCTTCCCAGAGCTTTATTCCCATTCTTCCTTCTGAGTGTTTTAATGGCTTTTTTATTTCTTCTGTTTGTTTGCATTATTACATTTACTCGGGGTGTGTGTGCATACTGTAGCACACTATCTGTTTCTAGACAGTGTGATGTTGCACAAGCTGGTCTCAGACACAGTATGTATGTCAGGATGACCTTAAACTTGTAATTACCTCCACCTCCACAGTGCTAGGATTGCAAATGGGTGCCAACATGCCTGATTTCACAGTTTTTACCTCAGGATTATGGGTTTTGACACCATGGCCACTTTACCTGGAGCATGTCACTTGCTTGTTTCTTCTGGCCAAGATCATGAACAACATCATTATACTTCGGCACGGGTACTTGAGCTGTTCCCCGCTCTTCAGAGGAAGGAAATATTTGTGAATGTAGAGTTTCAGTGCTACAAAAGACAAGAAGATTTTCCTAAATTGTTGCAGGATATTTGATCACACTCTGAACCTGAGATTGTTATTTACTGAAAAACCTACTTCTAGATGTGGTGTGGCTCAGCTTGCCTTAGTGCACACCTTTAACCCTCTGGCTGGAATACAGACACGCCCTTAGTGTACAGCTTTAATCCCAAACAAAGTAAAGTTAGTTTGTAGATGGAAGTATCCATGTTTGAAAGTCATGTCTAATTGAGTGACAGACAAAGTGACCAATCAGAGAAAGATCTGACAGAATAAAATATGCCCAACTCTCACAAGAAGAGAGAGGAAAGGGAAGAGGGAGGTTGTAGACAGAGGACAAGCTAGACACAGGCGACCAGCCAGACAGTAGACAGAATGAGCCAGAAAATAAGTAGCAGCCAGAAGATTAAAACAAATTGCCAGAGTTAGTCTGAGGCCAAGCAAAGCAAAAAGTCAGACTGAATCAGTCAACTTGGAGAGGAGTTTGAGCCAGAACAGCTGAGTTGAAGCAGCCAGAGTTCAGAAAGAACAAGAAAGGGTTAACTCATTTAGCAGTAAGTCTCAAAGGCTGAAAACAAATCTGATGAGAGACACTTAAGTGCATCAGGAAAAAGGCAGAAAAGGCTCCTGCTTACAAGCAGCTGTGAGTCAGACGCTCTCAGAGAACAGAGAAGGAGCGTTTGACAAGCTGCCCCTCCACAGGCAATGAGAACACTCGAAACTCATCAAAACCCGATTCAGAAGCCTGTAACAGACCAACGAGAGTTTACTAAAGCAAAGGAGTTGGTTCAGAGTTAGAGGAGCAAGCTGAACACATGTGGTCTTGGGTTCTGTGAGAGACGGTCTCACTATGTAGACCAGGCTAGCCTTGAACTCACAGAGCTCTGTCTGCCTCTGTTTCACAAGTGCTGGGCATGCACATCCATCAGGTCTAGCTTGCATATTTGTATAAACTTGCCCATACGTAAGACACTTCCCAAGCTCTGTAGCCTTGAAAACCACTAGCTTCACCCCATGGAAGGGAGGAACAAGTTTGGAGCTTCCTTGAGTATTCTCCATCAGGCTTATCATTACACAGCCTAATCACACTGAGCCGAAGGACAAACATTTTCATGGTTTTTTTCAACCACAGAGATATCTGTGTAATAGCTCAGACACCTGATCGATCGAATAGCTCAGTGATTGAACACTGTGGCCAACAGACACTTTAAATCTAGACAATGAGGCATTCACAGTAAAGCACTATCATCACAGAGGACTCCATGTGTGCCCAGGGAAGACCAGAGGAGGTCTGAGGTTCTCACGGGTAGCTGAGAGGCGATATCCAGGTAGGAAGTGAACACACACTTAACAAAGGAGATTTGTCAGTTCAAAGTAGAAAAAAAAAAAAACGTACCAAATCTCCAACAGACTAAGCTAACAAACAGAGACTCCAGTGTGTTCACACGACAAAGAATTCAGATTCCACACCTGGTCCAGCATCAACAAGAGTCACCTGCAAGTGAGCCCTGGAAGACTCCGAGTCACTGTACTGCCTCAAATGCTCAGTTCTCATTAGAAAGCAATGATGTCATTGAATTCCTAAAGAAAATGTTAGATTGTGAACAGCTTTTTCTAGTCCTACTAGTTGCAATCTCTTGTTTTTACCTGTCTCTTTTCTCTAAATTCCATCCCATTTTTGGCTGAGTTAGTGAGGTTATATCTGATGATTCAGTCTTTCTTGTCAAACACTCATTACTATTCAGTACTTGTTCCAACAGTCTTACATTTCCTACAACAGAAAAAAAAAATGACTGTCATGTCATTTTCCAAATTAGTTCATTTCTCCTTTGTATTCCATTTCCCGTGCATCTCCTCTCCATCTAAATTAAGCTCTTATGATTACTATCTACTCAACTCACTCTAGAACCACTATGGTTCTTTGCAAGTATTCCCTACATTCCATGTGTTGGAAAGTTAATTCTCAAAGTTACGTATTAGTGGTATTAGAAATGTGAAGTCCTCGGGATGTGACTAGGTCATATGGACTCTATCCCACGAGTGGATTAGTTATCAAAGGAGCAACTCTGTAGTAAGACCAAGCTTTCTCTGGCTAGCTGGCTTTCTTGCCATGTAATGCCTTCCGCCACACCATGGCCCAGCAGAGAATCAGAGCAAACAGACACCACCCACTGTCATGCTTTGAATGTCTGGAACAGGAAGCTAAATAAACCTCTTTTCTTTATAAATTACTTAACCCATGGGGTTCAGTTATTGCACTTGAAAAGAAATGAAGACAATATGGGCATAAATACACTCATCAGGGGAGACAAAATATTTCCATCTTATTAAAAATTAGAGTTGTAAAAAACTGATTAATATGAGTAAAAAGTCTACACATATCTCTATCAGAGAGTAATGGTTTTTGTTTGATTTTTTTTTTCAAGTCAGGGTTTTTCTGTGTAGCCCTGGCTGTCTTGGACCTTGTCTTGTCTTGGAACTTGGAACGTGTCTTACTCTGTAGACTGAATTCAGAGCTCTGCCTGCCTCTGCCTCCCAAACACTGGGATTAAAGGCGTGGCCACCATGGCCAGTTTGAGAGTAAGGTTTTTAATCTCATATACGGCTCGAAAGGCTCATCTGATATTTACAATTACCTGAATGTCCCCCATCCTTGTTTTTAAGAATATATAAGAATTACTTATGGTGTGGTAACTGTCTTCTGAATTCTTAAAACTTGGCTAAAGAAAGACTTAAATGTTCAAATGATCCCAAGAATAAAAGCCTGCAGCTTAATATTGTATTAAGTTTTACTAGAAGGGCTACATTTTAAGGCTCAGGAGCATAATAGTATTTCAAATAAAATGGAAAAGTTCTTCAGCTTCATTAAGTCCATATATGGGCATTTATTCCAGCTGAATGTTGTGATAAATGTTAATTTCCCTGAGTTGTACTTAAATCTATACCTAAAAGCAATAAAAAAAAATATTCTCTGATCAGCTTTGTGTTCAGTAAGACATTATTTTTTAGTTATTACAAATCCTATTCTTGAAAGTTTTAAGTAATCTGAAGGTAATAAAATTATATATACCTGTCACCAGGCGTGGTGGCGCACACCTTTAATCCCAGCATTTGGGAGGCAGAGGCAGGTGGATTTCTGAGTTCGAGGCCAGCCTGGTCTACAAAGTGAGTTCCAGGACAGCCAGGGCTACAGAGAAACCCTGTCTCGAAAAAAAAAAAAAAAAAGATATATATCTTAATTACATTAAAGAATCTAAATACCACGGGAAATCCTGAAACTAGCCATCTAAGTAGAGTTTAGTGACCACTAGGCACATAATCTTAAATCCCAAGGGGCAAATCTCATGCAACTCTGATTGTAAGGTCCAGCCAGAGGTGGTGCTCATAGCTGTATCTCAGTAGTCAGGAGGGGAATGCAGAAGAATCATGAGTTCAAGGCCACTAGGCTACAGGCCGTATTGGAGTGAGACCATCACAAAATAACAAAAACATACGCAAAGAAGCAATCAGTCCAGAGAAGAGCTGCGGTCTGAATGCGGATCTTCCCCTATGGGCGTCTGTGTTTGAAAATGTCCTCTCCAGCTGGCTGCACTGTTTTGGAAAGTTATGGACCCTTTAAGAGGCAAAGCCTTGCTGGAAAAAGTGAGTCACTGGGAACAGGCTTCGAGGTTTTATAGCCTGGACTCACTTCCTATCTGCTTTCAGCTTCCTGACTATAGATTCAACATGACCAACATCTAAGCAGCCTCCTGCAATCATGCCTTCCCATGATTGAATGCATCCCTTTTTATAGCATGGGCTAAAATCACACTGCCTGCTTAAGTTGCTTCCTGTCAGGTATTTGGTCCCAGCGTAAAGAAAACTACATGTGGATACTAATTGCTGGATTCCTACCTTTAGGACTGTTCATTTCCATATTTTCTTTTTCTTCTGTAGGGCTTTCCCTTTTTGTTATTTTTCCATCCCTTGAAACAGGTACAGGGGCAAACCTGCGAGGTGCTGGGGTCTCTAAAGGAGATTTCTGCCCATCAAAATCTGTGTCTTCACTTAAAGGCACTTTAACAGAAAGGAAGAAACTAATCAATAGGGGACTATGGTGTGTCTCCAATGGTGAGGCCCTGAGTTCAACCACTGAGCACCACACACACACACACACACACACACACACACACACACACACACACACACACAAAATAATCACAATAATAAAGATAAATTTAACTTCAAAACACTTTTTTAGGGCTAGAGAGATGGCTCAGCAGTTAAGAGCACTGACTGCTCTTCCAGAGGTCCTGAGTTCAATTCCTAGCAACCACATGGTGGCTCACAACCATCTGTAATGGGATCTAATGTCCTCTTCTGATGTGTCTGAAGACAATGACAGTGTACTCACATACATGAAATAAATAAATAAATCTTTAAAACAAAAACAAAAACACTTTATCGAGTAAGGTGGACCTCTGTGAGTTTGAGGCTAACCTGTTCTATATAGAGTTCAGGACAGCCAGGGATACACAATAAGACACTGTTTCAAAAATTAGTTTTTAATTTAAAAAAACTAAGCTTTTTTGAGAACAAATGGTAAGGTGGTTGCCTTGCAAGCATGGTACAGAGCCACATTTTAAAAGAGGTTAATGTGGTGGCATGTGCGTGGGGAGGCAGAGATCCCTGGAGCTCTCAAAATGGCAAACACCCTATTGTTAAGTTGCAGGTCAGAGAGAAACCCTTTCAAAAAAGCAGGAGGGGCATGGAGGCACGTGCCTTTAACGCAGGAGGGGCATGGTGGCACGTGCCTTTAATGCTAACACTGAGGCAGAGGCAAGTATATCTCTCTGAACTCAAAGTCAACCTTGTTTAAATAGCAACGTCAGCCAGGACCACATAAAGAGACCGTCTCCAAGAAAAAGGAAAAAAAAAATACTCACTAGAAATCAAAATAAATGGAAACTATAAATGTCTTTATAGATAAAGCCTGTAAATTAAGAATCAATGTGATAATATTTGAGTACTCTCAAATCTGTGGAAAAACTGCATTGCTAGATAGTTTTCAAAAGAAGATTGATCTTTACTTATGTATGAGTGTGAGTGTTTTGCCTATAAGTGCAGTGTGTGTGTGTGTGTGTGTGTGTGTGTGTGTGTGTGTGTGCACGGTGCCTGTGGAGCTAGAAAAGGACACTGATCTCCTGAAACTCGAGTTACGAATGGATGTGAGCCACCATGCATGTTGGTTTTTGGCTGTAAGCACATCTGTGCGTCACAAGCATGAGGCCAGAAGAGGGCAATGGATTCCCTGGAATGGAATTATAAGCAGTTAGTTAGCTTCCAGGTCAGTGCTGAGAACTGAACCTGGGTCTTGTCCAGGCGCACTCAAGACAGTGCTGATCACCGAGCCATCCCTCTGTCCCGCTACATTCTCAGTGGCAAGGAATACTAATCTATCACCTGGGGGGATAGTACCTAATAACACCTAGTAATCAATCTCACGCTTAGAAGTTCATTCTAATACGACTGAAGAAAGAACATGCTGGACCGGCATGCTAACACCTGCAAGTTCTAGACCAGCCTGGGTTATAATCTAAAACCCAGCCTCAAGCGACAAAAGAGAAAACAGAAAGAGATGCATGACCTCTGTTGTATTAGTGCCCCTAAAACTCCTAAAGCCCAACAGCACACTGGGCACTAACTGTACTAGGGGGATTGTCTCTGACAAAGCAAGGAAATCATGACCACACAGCTAGCTTCTCAGAGGGCTACACAATAATTACAAGCATTTTGATTTATAACAAATTAATTTTTTTCTGATTAATTAGAACCATAAACCAGGAATTATTGTAGTTCGTAACTTAAACCTTTAAAATAACCTAAAGTTTATTTGAAGAACAAAAAAATGATATAAAATCAACAATTCAAAAATAATTTTATTTTTGAGACAAAGTACCCTGCTACTTTATAAGTAATTTCCACCTTTTACACATGAAGAACACGGGTTCATCTTATTCTCAAGAAACTAAGTATTTTACCTCGTTTAGAAACAAATGTGTTGTGTGAAAAAACACTGCTCCCAACACTAGGGCTTCCCAGTTTTCCAGAATACTTCCCCACTGCTCTGGACGTGGACATGCCAAGTTGAAGACTGCTAGCCTTGAGTGCAGCATCAATAAAATGGGTCTAGAAGAAATAGCATTATTTCATTAATTTCAAATGATTTTACATGTAATTTTAGGATATCAAGGAACAAGATATATCGAGACTTATGAGGATTGAAAGTGGCTTATTATATTTAATGTTCAATGAAAACGGGGTACACTTACGTATGTGCAGACAAAACATTCATAATTTAAAAATGGTAAGAAGTTTTAAGGTATATATGAAATGAATTTTTAATAAATAAAACTGATTTCAGAAGGTTTATTTATTTATCTATTTATTTATTTATTTAATTTCTATGAGTACACTGTAGCTGTCTTTAGACACCCCAGAAGAGGGCATCAGATCCCATTACAGATGGTTGTGAGCCACCGTGTGGTTACTGAGAATTGAACTTGGGACCTCTGGGAGAGCAGTCAGTGCTCTTAACCACTGAGCCATCTCTCTAACCTATGCCTTTTTCTTACTTGATGAGAAAGAGAGAAAATGGCTTTTTAGCGGGGGTCAAGGCCCAGAGAATTAAAACTGCTTACAGAGGAGGGCCCAGCAGTCTGACAGTCACCTGGCTTCTCACTAGACAGTGCACTATACACTCAAGTCCCACACTGAAGACTTCCTAAAGCCTTATTACATGGCTGAAATCATGCCGGTAAGTATTTCTAATCTCATGAAAACGTCAAAACAAGCCCTATTAAGAAGTCTTGAAAATGTGAATATAGAAAAAAATTAAAATCTTGAAAATGAAAGCACTTAATAAGCATTTAATTTTTGTACATTCTTCTGAGTGTTACATTTTAATGTAACTATTAAAACTTCAAAATAGTACAATAACTAAAAAGCAACTGAGGGGACAGTTCAGTGGTTAAATGCTTTCCCCACAAGCATGAGGACAAAAGTTCAGATTCCCAGAGCACAAACAAATGCTGAATTCAAGCCTAGACAGAGGTGGAAATAAGAAGTCCCCCAGAGTAAGCCGACTAAAAAGCCCAATCATATCAATGAGCCTTGAGCTTGATTGAGACACGGTGACCTTTAAGGTGACATGGAAGACTGACTGAGGACGATTCCCTATATCAGCCTCAGCACATGCACACCTACGCATGCAGAACACCCCTCCCCAGCCCCACCCCCACCCCCACCCCCACGTGAACATAGAAAAATAAATGTAACCTGGCAGTGGTGGTGGTGCAAGCTAGGAGGCAGCAGAGGCAGTCAAATCTCTGGGTTCAAGGCCACCCTGGTCTAAAGAGCAAGTTCCAGGACAGCCAGGGAGATACAGAGAAACTCTGTCTCAAAAGACAAAAAGAAGAAACTGTCAATGGTTATATATTCCTATTTCTAAAATGTTTTGGAGCTGGGTCGTGTTCCAGAACTAGGAAATTCCAAAATAAAAACTCAGCCATTTGTAAAGCTAGTTCTTCATCTTTTAATATCTCAACATATCATACTCAAAAGGCATTACGGTACTGATACTTTGAATAAACTAAATGCAGGAACATTTGTAGGTACTGTGTACCAACTACACATTGTAGGGAGTTCTGTCCATGGGAGCATCAGCATCTTGAGGAAGCTTTCAATGACACCCAAGCACCTTCATAGATCTGCTCCCTCAGCCTCCAAGACATCAAAGTATATGCATTTTTATAAAGCTTTCCCAATGATTCCAATTCATATAAACAGACTTGGAACTGCTGACATAAACAAATCACTGCTTTAAAAATAATGTAACCGGGCTGGGGAGAGAGCTCAGCAAGCAGTGTTTGCCTTGCGAGCGAGCGAGCGAGCGAGCGAGCGAGCGTGAGGACCCAAGCTTAGGTCAAGTGTGCAGACTCATTACTGGGAGGAAAGGGAGCAAACAGGCACACCCCTGGAGCTTGCTGGACGACCAAATTGGTGCGCTCAGGAGTCAGGGAGACTTTGTCTCAAATAATAAGGCAGAGGGTGACTGAGGAAGATATTGAAATTAACTTCTGGCTTCCACATGAACACACCTACAATACTGCAAAAGGAAGAAAAGCCAACTATAAGGAGAGGTCTCACAGCACCAACACTATAACCTAGAACATACCAAGTATCTACACAGCATAAAGAATAATGAGCAAGACAATCATGATTTAGGAAATCAAACTGTCACAACCTAGAGTGCTATGACAGCTACTAGTTAACAATAGTTAGAGCTGGGAGCTCGCACAGCTTTATCACATACCTGAATGTCTATCTGCTGTTGCTGTAGTTTTTCAAGGTGCCTGATATGCTGCTCCATGAACGCGTTCATCTGCTTGTCGTGGTCATGACAGTGCACTTTCTCTTGCTTACTCTGAACGCTGGCTTGGTGCTCTGTCACGCGCTGTAACTGTTTATCAGTCTCCTGTAACTTAGTAAGTAACTCTCCAACACAATTAACCTTTGCCTCCAAATCACTCTGTACCTAAAACAAAACATCAAAATAGAATTTCACATCGTAGAAAGACATTAAAGGTGTGCTCAGGTCCTAGGAAGGTTATTTACAGCAACTGGTACTGAGACGGTAGTAAACTTGAGCCTTTGCTCACGAAATTTCTCATGACTCCATGCCTTTGATTTTAGAGTCACAAAATTAAGAAACAAAATCAAGTAATCCTTAGGTATGTTTTGTTTCTTGAACTATACATACATATTCTGGCCTCCATGTGAACACACATACAATACTACAAAAGGAAGAAAGGTCAACTATAAGGAGAGGTCTCACAGCAACAACAACACTATAACCGACAACACACCAAGTATCTACACAGCATAAAGAATGATGTGCAAGCCAATCATGATTTATACACATCAAATCTGACACAAAAGATTCTATAATGCCGGGGGGGGGGAGATTCTTAAAACTAAAGAGAAGGAAACAGCAAAACCAAGTCAATTTTGATGCCACCCATGACGGCATGTGTGGAGGGGACAAAACTGAGAATAAACGTGTATTGCTGCCATGAGCACAGAACCAAGCTCGCCTGGACAGGAACCAAGGCCTTGGACTCATATGGATCAGACTCAGAACTGGCAAAGCCTTCTTCCTCTGACCCAAATGTGTTTACAGACGATTAATCAGTGTGCTAGAAGAAAAAACAGTCATGGTGGCACACGCCTTTAAGCCTAGACAGGCTCTCTGTATAGAGAGCCAAGGCTGTGGAGAGAACCCTGTCATGAAAAACAAAAACACAGAAAGACTACCAACTGTGGCGGCTTCTTCCTGGCTGTTCACAGTCTGAAACTGCTGCCCTACAGAGACTTCACACTGAGAGGAGCTAACCCTGCCTCCCATGCTGTGTACAATAGCTGAGGTTCCAGGTTATGGGGTAGGCAATGAGGCTCCACCAGAGTGCATACAGCCCACCTGACCCTCAGCTTTTCTCTATGTGTGTGTATATGTACACCTGTCCTTTCTCTACTCTTTTGCCATCCCTCCTCAAGGTTCCAGACCCGAGCTGTGAAATGGCACATTCCTATAATCACAGAAGGAACGCAAGTCCAGACAGACAGACAGATCCTGCCTGGAAAGAGTACACGGTAGGGATGGAGCTCAGTAGAGTGCTCAACACGCTTGACTCCGAGGCTTTGATCCCTCGCACCGCATAGCAGGCTGACGGCGTTTATCTGTAAGGCCAGAACTTGGGTACAGGAGGATCAGCAGCTAAAGCTCATCCTTGGCTACAGAGCAAAGTCAAGGTCAGCCTGGGATACAAAAACAAAAACAGAAAAGCACAGCCTTGGGTACTTCTCCAGCGCCAGGCTAGGGAGGTCAACAACCCTGAATCTGAGTCTTGACTCTGCTTCCCACTGCCTCTAAAACCTTATGCCTATCCTGCCATATTTCTGCTTCCCCATTACAAACTGACAGGCTAGTATTATGATATAAAATATCATGCAAAAATCCTCTGGTTCCTCCAGGAAGGCAAGTCTAGCAATACAACGCAGTGTGACAACACTTACCCATCACCACATGTGGGCCCTGGCTTTGATTCTTAGAGACTGATCATCCAGAACAAGGACTGTCAGCCCTACAGGGATAACGTCCTGGCTTCTCTAAACCAGCACATTCACAAGGGGCAATTTTCACGGTTTCTGAGAAACAACCCACAAACCACACGTAAGAAGAGCCTTTCCAACTGGGAACTAGCATGTCTCTAAGTGTTCAGTCAGACACGACTGTGCCAGAGTCAGTTCTGTACAAACAGCCGTGTCTCAGGGTCCAGAGACGCCCAGCAGAGAGAAGTACCTTGATCAAAGGAGCTGCTGTTGCGATGGCAGCGGCAGTTGCCGCAGCCACAGTTGTAGCTGAATCAATTCTATTGGGTGGAGTTTCAGTCTCCTGAGCAACAGTATTCTTTTCTGTACTCGTGTCTTCAAAAAGATGTACTTTCACCGCCTTAAAAACAGGCATGCTTTGAGCTCTTTAAAGACAAAGAAACAAAGGTTTTCAGAAATCTGCATTGAACCATTAGAAGAAATGCCTACATGCCCTAATCTGGGAGTCTCCTAAAGTGGCCTTCTGGGTTTCTCTTTGATCTTGTTTTATTTGTAGTTATGTGCAGCATGTGCATGAGAGGATGTGTGTGCATGTGAGCCTGGAGCTTGCACTGTGGAAGAGTGTGAGTTGCCTGATGTAGGTGCTCAGAACCGAACACAGACTTCTACAGTGCTTCGAGCACTCATAACAACTGAACCATCTCTGCAGCTCCATCTTGGGGTTTTGTTTGTTTGTTTTTTTAATTAAAGCAGAGGCTAGTGAGATGCCTCAGAAGTTAAGTGCTCTGGCTGTTTTTCAGAAGACCCAGATTCAATTCCTGACACCACCACAAGGTGGCTCACAACCACCTTTAAATATAGTTCCAGGGGATTGGACTCTTCTGACTTCTTGAGGTATGCACATGGTATACAGACATTCAAGCAAGCAAAAAGAACCCAAACATATAAAAAAATTTAAGTGGTTATTTCGATAATATTAACTAAAGTCATTTAGTTAGTATTACTAAATTTAGGTCATTAAGGACTAAAGAAATAAAAAGTTATTCCTTAGCCGGATGTGGTGGCACACACCTTTAATCCCAGCGCTTGGGAGGCAGAGGCAGGTGGATTTCTGAGTTCGAGATCAGCCTGGTCTACAGAGTGAGTTCCAGGACAGCTAGGACTATACAGAGAAACCCTATCTTGAAAAACCAATAAATAAATAAATAAATATTAAAAAGCTATTCCTTGAAGGCAGTAATACCAGTTTTGAAACTATGATTTACAAATGACAACCACATAGCCGCAGTTAGACAGACAGATGATCAAGAAGCACAAATACAAAGCATAGGGTTTAATTCCCAAAGGCAGCAGAGCTGCATCTGATTCTAAGAACTGATGGTTGTATTCACCAAATGCTTTTAGAAGAATTACAAACTTAAGGGTTGGAGATATAGTGCAGGAAGTATATGCTTACATGCATGACATCTAATTTCCAATCCCAGCACATTTCAAAAAAATTTAAAAAGCCAGAAAACCAACAGTGCCTACCACTTCATTCCATACTCAGACTTCTCACATCCTCCTCCAGGGTGTAGCCTGGGAGTGCCCCACACGCCCAGTACTTATATTTCCACAACCCACCAGGTCTAGGCCAGGTCCCAGTCAGTGCCATGGACTAGTTGTTTTGCAGCAACAGACTCTAGGCTACCACAGGGCCCCAAAAATCCTAACTCTAGGCCTAGCCTCACCATCTCCTCCTGAACTGTAACCAACATTTAACTCCCACTTGGACCTACCTTACCTGCATCTACCCACAGGACCATTAGTGCTCATTCCACTACCGACTCCACACCACGCCCTCCTCCAGAGTACAGACTGCTACGTACACAACCTTACATCTATGTCTTCTCTGAAATCTACCAAATTTAGACTGGGTCTACCTAGTCCGGTCTTCACAGCAGAAGCTCTAGGCATGGGCCAGTGTTCCTCCTACCTATCCACCATACTTCATGACTCTACATGTCCACTCAGACCTCCACACTCCCATCTTGGAACAGGAAGCACCCTAGTCCCTTCTGACCACTGCACTATATTCCAACTTCTAACTTCAAGACCCAACCCATCCCCACATTCTCTCTTCTCCCCGAGCCTACTCTATCCATAGCAAACTTAAAAAAAAAAAAAAAAAAAAAAAAACGAACTTAAAGGAAGACCACATGCCCAGATCGCATTAAGACAATACCAACAATATAAAAGACCAAGTCAGTGTCTCCTCTCCAAAGCCTACCAGTCCTAGAGAAATGCCTGCCCATGAGAATTACCTAGATAACACCAGGACACAGAACTTAAAAGAGCAATCATAAACTTCCCCAAAGAACTCAAAGAGTTTAAAGACACAAAAGAAACAGGTCAATGAAATCAAGGAGGAAGTTTAAGGAGAATAAACCCACACACAAGGCTGATGGAAATGACAGAGACAATCCTGTACTTGACAACGGAGGCAAAGATCAATGGAACAGCCAGCAACAAACAGGGGGATGCAGGGGAACCGCGGATGCAGGGGACCCGAGGATGCAGGGGACCCATGGATGCAGGGGACCCGTGGATGCAGGGCACCAGAGGATGCAGGGCACCCGAGGGTGCAGGGGAACTCTTATTCCCTTAGCTGGAATGCAAACTGTTGCACCATTATGAAAATCAGTGTGGAAAATTCTGGAAAAGCTAAATACATAAATCTACCATAGGACCCAGCTAATCCACCCCTTGGTATATGGCCAAAGGACTCAATACCCTACTCCACAGCCATGTCATTACTGTTCCAGTCACAATATGGAAACAACCTAAATGTCCTACAGCTGAAGAATGGATACTGAGAATGTGGTCCATACACATATACATTATGGAATACTATTTAGTGCTCAAGAAAAAAGAAATCATGAATTTTTCAGGTAAACAGAAATAGAAAAGAAGCATACTGAGTGAGGCACCTCAGGCCCAGCAGGACAGACAAACGTCGCATGCTCTGTAATTGGAGGCTCCTAGCTCTAAACCTTCAGATGTGAACACATAGCTCGTAGTAAGTACAGAAACGAGGGACAATGGGACCACTGCTCTAGTAGGTGGTTTGGGGAGCACGAAGAGAGGAACAGCAGCGTACACGTGATCTGATGAGGGGAGGGGGAAGGGTCCAACCCAGAAGCTGGGACTGGAACAGGGGGAGAGCAGAGGACAGGCGATCGGATGGGCAGTGGAAAAGGAAGCTCCGCATCACGGGAAGGGAGGAGGGTGGATACGGAAGAAGGTGCACGGAGCACGGAGACACCAGATCTGTGCGGGAACCTGAGAGGAGAGGTGGGGCTCCTGAGGGAGGGGGGAGGGAGTAAAACAACAACACGGACTCCTGAAAATGGCACAAGGAATTAAATAACTGGAATGCAGGCAATTCAGAGTATAAATATATAGTTTTAATGACTTCCTTTACCTGGGCTGACAACACTCTCTCTAAAAACCAAAGACCACCTGACAAAACCCCATGCCAGACATGAGAAGCCGTCTTTTCAATGGTTGGCCAGGGCTGTCTAAGACTTCTGAAAGGCACAGCAACTTCAGAAACGGCCCAGAGACAGAGCTGACCTGACCTGAATGTCCCCTCCCTGAGGACTGGCTTCCATGGTACCTGAAGGTGCCTTGCTGGCTTCCAAAAGAGACAGAAAACCAACACTCCTATCCACCTTTGACACCATGAACTACATCAACAACCAGCAGGGCAAGCTAACCCCCAGGTGCAGAGGTGGCACATATATCCTGCTAGTAACCAACTGCTCTCTCAGAAGACTTAAGACTTGCTCAACAAAAGAGGTACTAGAAATCTAACTAGCCAGTGCTAGTGAAATCATGGTCACTAGAGGAGAATCTACAACCACTAATTTACTAAACCAGCACAAACCCTAACAAGAATCTATAAACACTTGTCCTTACACCCACAAACGAGGACCCCGCATCAAGAAAACTTCTCTTCCCAGCAGATGGAGAACACTACAGAAAACCACAACCCATCAAAGGGCAGAGTCCTCATGACTCATGACCACCACAAAGCCCTTACCTAAGGCTCAGGGAACACCGAGGAAGAGGGGGCAGAGAGACTCTAAGAGCCAGATGATCTGGGACTTTACTGTGAGGTTGTGTCTCCTAGTAACATCACAAGCCACACCCACCAAGTCTCACCAACATGACTGCCCAGATGTGAGCAGAAGAAAAACACCAATGAACATGGCAAACTGGATGAGGAAAGCCCACAAGGTCTCAGGCCTACACAGAGAACCACAGGCAACCGAGGGAAGGAAGCTGGGAGTGAGAGAGGGGGCCTTCCCTGGGAAGATATGACCAACCAGTCAGCCCTGGAGCATACATAACAAGTAACACTAAATGGACTCAACAGGCTTCATCTGGGGATCTATATGCACATGCAAATACACTATGCATCCAGTAACAACTGATGAAAAAGAAGCATACAATATGAAGGAGAAGGCTGGGGAGGTGGCTCAGCGGTTAAGAGCACTGACTGCTCTTCCAGAGGTCCTGAGTTCAATTCCCAGCAACCACATGGTGGCTCAGAACCATCTGTAATGGGATCTGATGCCCTCTTCTGGTGTGTCTGAAGACAGCTACAGTGTGCTCACATACATAAAATTAAGTAAACATCTAAAAATAAAAAAGAATTTGAAGGAAAGTGAGGAGGGGCATATGGGAGGACTTGATGGGAAGAAAGGAAAGAGAAAAACATTGCAATCAAAATACAATCTCAAAAATAAACAGAAAAAAAAACTAACATCAATGATGCATACTGTTTTTCCCAGATATGCTAAGATACACTTGACAAATTTAAAGTATAATGGGCAGTATATAATGTGATGTTTTGATACATGTATACAATGTGAAATAGCACAATCAAGCTAATGAATATCTCCATTACCTTACACAACTATTCTATGGTAAGAACATTTTAAGCTACTCTATCAGTAATTAGTATCTCCTATACTTGTCAGGCTACATAAAAAGTTCTACTACGTAGTCATCCTGACTGAAACTGGACTCTCTGGTAATTATCTCCCCATTTCCCATTATACCAGCCTGTGGCTACCACCAATCTACCCTGTGCCTGTGCTGCACATAACTGATCTAGCTCACACGATAATTCCCTTTCTCTGCTGGCTTACTTATTTAATGAGCACCAAACACACCATTAGGCAGTGCGCCTCACACGAGTACAGCAAGATGGGATAATAGCTCTGTGCTACATGCTAGCATGCCCAAGGCCTTGAGTTCATTCCCCCTTACCACAAAACAAGAACAAAGCAAACAGACAGATATCTGGCTTCAGTTTTTTAAAAGAGCTAGTCCATTGCACTCTCAATTTAGACCAAAACAAACTGGCGAAATCAACCAAAACATAGGAATTACTAAGTGAGTTCAAGCGCTGTAGGCAGGGACCTGCCACGGGCAGCCCTGAGTTCCCTCACATCAGGCCCGAGGGCAGCACAGTGAATGTGCTGGCACTTACTTCTCTCTGATGCCTCCTCGTAGCTAAGAGAGGAACTGTTCTCTGAGCACCTCAAACATATCAAGTCACTTTGGTTTCTCCATCTCGGACCTCGTCATACCCAACTGAGTCACCAAGTTTTCTCAATTACTTCATCATAATTACATGACAACGGCCACAGATAGAATTGGGAAGGTAGAGAATCTTATTACGGCCTTCCATCCTTATTTTTAATTTTACATAATGAGACTGAAGTCTGGAGGTATTAGGGTTTACTTGACCAAAGCCAGCGATTTAGTAGGGGGCGGAGTCCAACTCCCACAGGCTTTCCCATGAGACTCCTGCTTTCTCAGATGAGACTGCCTCCCACCACACAATGCCATTCTTCTGGCTGCCCAACTTTATAATATATAGCTATTGCCTCTGCCAAACACCATCTATGTGGAGTCACAAAGCTCTTCTTGTTGAAGACACAAATAAGCATTGGGCCCACAGCTAATGTCAAGCTTTTCTTTCTGAACTCCCAACCTTCTACCGAAGTCACTACTTTCCTCCCTGGATGCAATACAGTTGATGCCTTTTCAACAAGCCTGTCTCTATAGTACTTGCTGATCTCTCCCGTTATTAACTCCTTTTGAGTTGCAGCAGAGCCACGCTGAATAAGTAGGCACCCCACGGTTTACGTGTCTGGATGATCCACCAAATGCAATGCTCTTCCTGTTCCAGCTCCAGTTACTTTGCCGTCTGTGCACACTGTCAGATACGGGGGCTGTGCTAACAATTAGAGTGAACAAGACAGCAGGGCAGAGGGCAGGTAGAGCCTGCATTAAGCTACATTCACACTCCTAGACTGTGCATGCTGCCACTGAGCTACATCCACAGCCCTACAAGTCGCTGTGGTCAGTTTTAAAACATTGCTGTGTTCTTCTTAATCGCTGTGTATGGATTATCTAACATATGCTAACATACAGCTTCCTTCTAATTTAAGGTAGCATACCACTATAAGTGTGTTTGTAAATGAAACTTACTTTTGCTTTAAAACAGTTCTCAGAGCATCTTTCTGTCCCATGGTGTACTGAGAAATAAAGATGTCATTTGCTGAAAAATTAAAACACAAAAATATATTTAGATTCTGAAGAACAAAGAGAGCCAAGACTGAGGGCTAGCGATGTAGCTCAGTGGCAGAGCGCCTGCTCAGAATGTATGGGATCCTAGGTTCGATCCCTGATACTTTGTAAACAAAAAAAAAAAAAAATGAACTTTAATTTTCGATCTGCAGCTCATGTCTAGCACTCAGCATACAGAGGCACAAAGTTCCCTGCACCATTGAGGCTAGCCTGGTCTACTCTAGCAAGTTCTAGATCAGCCAGGGCCAACACAATAAAATAAAGAGCCCAAACCAAACCTTTGCAATGAGTTTGTAATAGCAAAATAGGCTTCTCCTGTGTAAATCCTTTTATAGATTTTAGATTCTACTGGTAACCTAATTTGAAAAGAAAACCAAAAATTAAAATAATAGGAGCTCAGGATACAGACAATAGATTTGCCTGGCATGCAGAAGGCCCTGGATTTGATGCCAAGCACAAAATAAATACTACTAAGCTATTGAATGAATAAACCAGTTCTGGACTGGAAAGATGGTTCAGCAGTTAAGAGCACAGCTGCTTTTAAAGAGAACTTGCATTCAATTCCCAGCACCCATATGGTGACTAACAACCCTCTATAACTTCAGTCCCAAGTGATCTGACTGCCTCCTCTGGCCTTTTTGGGCACTGCAAGAGTGCTGTGTATAGACAGACAGGCAGGCAAAACACCTATCCACACAAAATAATAAATTACCCTAAATTTTTAAAAAAGCCAATTCTATCCTTACAAAGAAAATACTGACACATACTACAATGTGGATAAGCTTAAGCACATTATGTAAAGTAAAACAGTCACAAAGGTTAACACTGTATAATGCCACTGACATAGGTACCTGAGCTGGTCAAAGTCACAGGGGCAAGAGTGAGGAGTGAGGGCACAGAGCCCAGTGGGGGGATCTTAACGTCTAGAGGTGAATGATAGTAACCCTGGCTCGATGTCACTGAATGTTATCAAGGTCAATGTCACAGAACTGTGCATTCAAAACTAATGAAATAAAGTATTTTCTGTACATTTTAACTCAGCTTTATCAAGCGGATTATTAAGCGGAGTCAACTGTATTAATTTACCTTTTGGTGCGTTGTTCTCTTCTGTTTTATTCAAAGGTAACTGCCGAACTACAGCATCTTTAGAAAAATCCTTTGGGCATAAAAGAGTAAGATTGAATGAGCTTAAATTAGCACTAGCAGAGTGACATTCATAGCCTTTTGAGCACTGAGACCCGGGAAGGCAGGTCTGCACACTTTACTTACGTCATTCCCAACACTACACCTTCCATAGCTGCTCTGAAGCACACGAGGATTTCTCAGTGAATGAGCAACGTGCAGTCAGAATAGTGAGACGTAACAAAGTGAACACACACACAGAAGTGGAACAAGAAACTGATTCAAATCCACACTTGACCGTCTACACTGCAACCTAAGCACGGCTTTCTTAGTCACTGAGGTCACGCGCTGCCTTACAAGGCTGTGCTGTGTGGGTCACATCTACTGCTCCGGTTTCCGGCTCTCGAGTGTGAGCCTAGAACCCATCTCTGGGGCTCCGCGCTGAGACGGACCCCATGCTGCTCTTCCCCTTCCTTTTTTCCACTAAACATAAAAGGCTGGGGAGACGCTCAGCAGTTACGCTCGCCTCACCAGCACTCGGATCCCCAGAACCAAAGTCAATGCTAGGAGGGTGTGGCAGCCTGCCTGGAACTGCAGCCCTGAGAGGAAGGCTGAGGCAGGAGAGCCCAAGGGCAGGTGGTCAGTTAGACTAAGACACCCTGACTGAATGAAATAAGGTGGAAGGGCAATGGAAGATGCTTCCTGACAGCAAGCTCAAGCCATGACATGTACACATGCCCCTTACCTCTCCATACACAAACATGAACACACATACACATACCGTGTACACAAATGAAAATGGAAAAAAAAAATTTTTTTCTTAATGTTAAGGTGATGATGGGTGTTAATTTACAAACAAAAACAAGATTAACAATTCAACAGATGCTTGTATGTCCCACACTCTTCAAGTCATAATCTATAAAACACTGCTGGAGCTGGTAGGATGGTTCAACAGATGAAGAAACCAGCTGCCAAGCTTGAAGATTCAAACTTGACTGCTGGGACTCACGTAATAGGAGAGAATACATTCTTGAAGGTTGTCTTCTGACCTTCAGATACAAAAATGGCCCCCCATTCTTACTTGTACACAGCAAAGGTTAAAAACGTGATAAAAATGAACAAAGATCAAAACGTTCCCTGTCATACGTGACTTGGAATTCTTTTACTTACACTTTTCTTGGACGCAGGAGGACTTTCTAACAGAGGCTGGTGATACAGTCTTGCAGAAGTTAAATCCAAGGAGCCTAAGAAAGCAAAAGAGTCACTGAGAGTGGGCTGGAGAGATGGCTCAGCAGTTAAGAGCACAGACTGCTGCTCTTCCAGAGGTCCTGAGTTCAATTCCCAGCAACCACATGGTGGCTCACAGCCATCTGTAATGGGATCTGGTGCCCTCTTCTGGTGAGTCTGAAGATAGCAACAGTATACTTATGCATTAAATAAATAAATCTTAAAAAAAAAAAAAAAAAAAAAAAGAGTCCCTGAGAGCTGGGTTGTGATTCTTCCCAGGGACCCAACCAAGGCTCTTTTCACAGTAAGCTCTAGCATTGAGCCACGGGTCCAATCTGAGCAGCTTTTAAATCAAAACCTGACCCTTAGCAACTGTGTAGCCATGATACAAGAACTGAGAATCTCTGTATTAATGTAAAAACCAAATGTGAAGTCACTTTCCTGTAAGAGAAATTAGATATATTTAAATACATTCTAATGAAAGACTTTATAGCTCATTATTTAACAAAATAAGGCTGAGTTAAAACAGGTAAGGTAAGCAGGTGAGATCTAAAATGTTTTAACAGCAGCCATGGTGTGGAAGGTCTTTAACTGGAATGCTTAAAAGCAGAGATAGAGGAAATTCTCTGAGTTTGAGGCTAGCCCAGTCTACAGAGTGAGTTTTAGGCCAAGCAGAGCTTCACAATGTGATCCTCTCTCAGTAAAATAAAATGAGATGTCTTTTTTAAAAAACATTTTCAGGGACTGGAGAGATGGCAGAGCAAGATAAAAGTGCTTGCTGATCTTGCAAAGGACTGGAGATTGGAATCTCCTGTAGACGGCTCCCAATCACCTGTTAAGTCTAGCTCTAGGTAGATTTAGCTACTCTGGCTGCCATGGGCACCTGAACTCGTTTCCAGACACCTACACATAGACACACAATTGAAAGTGGTATTTTTGAAAACCCTAAAAGATATTTTATCCAATGCAGAAAAAAAAAAAAATATGAGACTTACCAGAACAAACCTTGTATATAGCCAGGCATGGTAATGCATGCCTTAATCCCAGAATTCAAGAGGCAGATTTCTGTGAGATCAAGGCCAATCAGGACAAGGGAAAACTTGTCTCAAAACCAAAAAACACTAGATTGATATAAAACTCTGATTTAACAGACAGCCTATGCCTTTAATCCCAGCACTCGGGAGGCAGAGGTGCACAAGAGGAAATAGTCAAGTCTCTCTCATTCTACATGCTGAATCCTATTTCCCCAGGGAACCAAGTTACTTTTCAAACATCTTTACAAACCAGACTTGTATCTTACATTTTTGAATGTAAACACTGACTCCTTTAAATTTGGGGGAATGCACAACTCAAAATAGTGATAAAGACTAATGACTTATAAAAAAAGGAAACTGGCTGGGCAGTGGTGGCGCACGCCTTTAATCCCAGCACTTGGGAGGCAGAGGCAGGTGGATTTCTGAGTTCGAGGACAGCCTAGTCTACAGAGTGAGTTCCAGGACAGCCAGAGCTGCACAGAGAAACCCTGTCTCGGAAGAGAGAGAGAGAGAGAGAGGGAGAGAGAGAGAGAGAGAGAGAGAGAGAGAGAGAGAAAACGTAAACTGGGTGGGAAACTGAAACATTTGGAATCACATACCACATAACGTTCCATTAGAACTAGTCCTCGTTTCAACAGCAAGACGTTTATTTGCAGCCAGGGCTGGAGGAACACGGGGCAGCTCATCTTCCACCACAGCCAATTTATTCCCTTGGTTTGGAGAAACAATCTCTCGCAGTTTCCTCGCTGGCATTTTAAGCCTTTGCCCCCTTTCCAGGCTAAACTCAACGTTTTTCATCTGGTTAGTCACAAATCAAGTCCCGCCGTTCTTAACAGAGGGAATTCTAGCTTCTCAAAACTTAAGGACGCAGTTTCTCCTTGAGTACCAGGAAAAGAAGTAATGGTGGAAGTGAATTTGAAAAACACCTGAGTTCCAAAAATAATTATGAAGCAGTCATTAACTTAGAAAGTCTATAGGCAAAATATCCATAAAGCTGTAAATTTCGATTTTGACATTTAATCCAGGGCTAAATACGACAAAAACAAAAAACAAAACAAAACAAAAAGTCTTGATCCCACTGAGTCTGTTAATGCATCGAAGAAATAAATTTCAAAGGAATTATGCCAAGAGCAAAAGAGAAGCCACGGGAACCGTAATAAAAACGCACTCCTCCAAACCCAGAGCTGCAGCTGAAAACCCCAACAGACGTGGAGGCGGGGTTAGGATTTGTTAAGGAGACCCAGACGAGCAGGCAACGTTAAAATCGTGTTTTTTAAAACACCACCCTCATAAGAGCTTAGTAGATTTCTTTCTACGAGTCAGGACGCAATTTCGGACACCTCAACTTAGTCTTCAGAGTCTCCACAGAGTCCGGCACACACGCCGTCTTGATTTTGATAGAATAACAGCTTCGGTTGTTCGCGGGTCAATACCGTCTTCCCCGAAAACCCGCCCTTGAGCGTCAGCACGCATGCGCGCAAAGATCCAACCCCCCCCCCCCCGACCGGAACGGGAGTGCTCTGGTGCTCTTCCATTCGTGTCCGGGTGGAAACAAACTCCCAACATAAAAGACTGCCAGGAGATGTGACTTTTTTTTTTTAAAGGCAGAATATCGCCTTTATGTTTGGACACAGTACTAAGTATTCCTAGAGGAATGGCGAATTCTCGATTAGCCCATAAACACTTTTGTTTATCAAGGGTTATTTACACTGTAGGAACTGCAGACCGTTAGAAACCTAGTAGGTTAAGCATATTAGGCTTTCTAGAAATTTCGACAGATTCCGTTGCCGTGGAAAAGGAAGTGAAAAGTACAGAGAGCACTGACGAACAGATAATCACAAAAGTTAATTCTTAGATGATTTTTAGAATTTGCTTGGGCACTTGCTTTTCTTCCTACATTTTCCCACGTGGTAACGAATCTGCGTCTAAGGGTCTGAAGCCATGCTTGACATCACTGCCCCCACGTGTTCTCAGCTTTCCGCGGCGCGGCGCTCGCTCTGTACTGACCCTCCGAGCTCACACGCTACCTGCCCCGCAGCTCTTCAGCCCGGTCCCGGTGTCAGAGGCGAGATCCTGTGGCTAAGTATGGTCCCTTTCCTCTGCTTTCATAATCCCGGGTTCGCGGCCAGTGGGGTGACAGCCTTCACTCGGGAAAGGGAGCGGGCAGGTACCCCGGAGGGAGACGCCGCGTGCACGCGGGTCGTGGGGCTGCGCAACCGGCAGCGCGGCGCAGCGGGAGGCCAGCCGTGTCCCGGAGGCCTTGTCACCCCGAGGGTGGGGACCCTAGGCCCCGAGACACCGCCCACCCGGGACTGGATCGCTTGGGGGCACGCTTTGAGATTACAAGGTAGCCAGCCACTCGATGACCTTGAGCTGTCAGACAGGAGCCCCTTTACTGAAAATCTAGACTTCCTCGGCTCTTACCCTGTCTGCACACTATGCCTTATGTCATTAGGTACAAGGGCTCGCACCCTTCCCAGGTCTCATATTGGAGAACGCACTGCTTAGAGCTTTCCCATTACGCCTTGCTAGAAGCTTTTAAAATGTATTTTTTTAAAGTATAATAGATTAATCATTTTTCTACCTATTACATTTTCTCTTGTTGTAGATTTATCTGTTGGTTCATGATTTGTTGTATAAGTGTATTAAAAGACCGAATGGCAATGTCAGAGCTGCAAGAGACCTTAGGGATGAATTAACTTCTGTAATTTCTATATAAAAGTTAGATATGAAAAAAAATGACCTTTCCCCTCTAATTTCAAAACGCTGAGCAACTGCAACAGCAATCAGTAAAGTGACCTGAGTAAATAATTTGTAACGAATGTCAGACCTGGGACTCCACCCCCCAAGTAGCGTGGTTCTCATCTTCCTTGAGGCTAGACTTTGAATCGGGAAACAATAGGAATTCATTTTCAAGTGCTTTTAGCTATGATTAACACTGAGTTAATTAAGAGTTGCCTGTAATGCTGGGTGTAGTGGCAGCCTTTAGGCCTAGCTACAAAGAGCTCCAAGACAGCTGGGGCTACATAGAGAAACCCTGTCGAAAGAGATAGAGAGAGAGAGAAAGAAAGAGAGAAAGACAAAAAAAAAAAAAAAAAAACAACCTTGTCTGTTCATCCCACAACCTAACTAAACCTGCAAATAATCTAAAGGATCATGTGAAAAATAATAAGATAATAAAATAAAAAAATTTCTATTAAGTATTTGAACTCTCAAAATAAACACTGACTTATAGCCTCTGAACAAAAAATAGTTTAGGGGATTATTATTCTTTTTGTCAACATTTTTTTAACTATGTTTCTCCCCCCCACCTCATTTTCACATCAAGTTCCCCTCACCCTTCCCTAAATACATCTGTAGATACACTTTGTTTCACTGAAGCATTTGTAAATAAGTTTCAGACATCATGAGCTTGAGCCCTAATTGTTGCAGCCTGTGCCTCCTAAAGGGCATTACAGTCTGCAAAGATTATCACACTTAGATGACATTTAGATTTTCTTAATTATCTAAAAATTGCCTTTATTGTTACGAGAGTGGCCAGCTGCCTTATGTCATTAAAAGGCCAGGTCCCACAGCTGGAAGTGGTCTGTCTGTCTCTCTTTCCCTCCCTTCCCTCCTCCTCTGCTGAGAGCCTGGAACTCAGAGATCTGAATGCCTCTCCCAGGTGCTGGGATTAAAGGTATGAGCCACCACACGTGCTTGTATGCATGTGTGTATATGTATCATGTGACTGCCTGGTGCTTGACGAGGCCAGAGAGGAGTTGCAGACCCTTGCTTGGAACTGCTCCTGCCAGCTGTGAGCTGTGTATACTGGGAACCTAACTTGCTGCAAGAGCAATGAGTACTCTTTTGTTGTTTTGCTTGTTTGAGGGGTACTTGGTTGGTTTATTTATTGAGGCAGGGATTCTCTGTGCAGTTCTGCCTGTCTTGAGCTAGCTCGGCTGTAGATCAGACTGGCCTCAAACTGAGAGATCTGCCTGCCTCTCCCTCCAGAGTGTTGGGATGAAAGGTGTGCGCTAACTGCCTGGCTACGAGTACTCTTACCACTGAGCATCTCTCTAGCTCCTCATCTTATTTTTGAAAACTAGTCTAGTTTTCTTAGCTATTCTACACTATGGGTTTTCCTAATTATTCCTTCATGACCAGAAAAAGAGCCAATATTTTTAGACCAGAATGCCACTAAAGTAATGGTGTGTGCCCTAGAGCGTCGCAGCGGGGAATTTTTCCTAGTGGTAGCATTGGACCTTGTGTGATGCTAGATTGACCCATTTAATTATGGTGGTAACTGTCTATGTTAACAATGAGAGGAACAGATTCTTCATAAATAACCTAGAGAGGTGCTTGAAGACGGTGGTATCTCTTGTTTCCTAGCATATCCCTATAGTTCTATCCATTGAAAGGCTTTGACAAAACCTCAAGGTTTCGAATCACATTACCAGTTATGCAGGGACTAAGAACAATTGTAGTACCTAACAATATTAGAAGAATCACTTCTTATAAATTGAATTTAAGTCTTACTAGTATTTAGTTTCAGAGTTGGTACAAATAGACGTATTATTTAGAAAGAAACAGATATTAATCCTCTCCCTACCACACCCTTACTAATTACTTTTCTTTTTGTTTGTTTGTTTTCTATGTAGTCCTGTCTGTAGACCAGTCTGGCCTCAAACTCAGAGATATGTCTGTCTCTGCCTCCAGAGTGCTAAAGTCCAGAGTACTTTAGTCCTGAGGACTCAAGGTATGCACCACCATGACTGGTTTGTTAATTACTCTTTGATATTAAATTTCTGGAAATTGTGAGATGATGAAACAAATTTCAGGGTGCTTGGTCACTCTTTTGATCTCCATTTCCTTTCTGAAAAGGGAATTTGTTAGTGGGGGATTTATTTATGGATGTTTATTACAGTTTTTCTTTAACTAGCTCCCAAATAATTGAGACTGAACTGTTAAATTTATTTAACAAACTAAGGGCACAGCAACTGAGAAGTGTTACTTTATTTTAATCCTCTATGCTACTCTGACTACCTCTAGCCAGAAGCCCTGTGATGCTTGCATTTTAATACTGATCTGGCTCGTGGGACAGCAGGTGTATTCTCATGGTGTTGCCTGGACTCTCCCCTTGGCAAATCCTCCCTTTTCTTCGCTCTCTTTCCCTCTTCCCCTGGCTGGGAGGAAATCCAGCCCTCTTCTCTCCCCTGATCAGTCATTTACTGATCAACTTCTGTATTGACTAATCAGGGAATAATTGGAAAGCAATGTTTTACAACCAGATACAGGAACACAGAAATCAGCATTTGAATAATACAAGGATAGTCTTTACACAGTGTACAATAACATGCCTACAAAATTAATTTAGGAAGGAACAAGGTGCATTAGAGAAGAAATTACAACCGGCCATGGTGTTCCATTCCTGTACTCTCAGCACTAGTAAATATCCCAAATTCCAGTCCAGCCTGGGCTACATAGAAAATTCTAGGACACATGAGACCTTATGTCTCAAAACACATAACACAATTTATAGACATACTTAATAAATGTGAAGATACAAATTATCAAAAGAGCTTATAATAGTTTTGTATATTTGGAGAATATTGTTATATAAGTAACATTCAAAATGATAGCTTATTGGTCATATCATACAGTTGTTAAAATGTAATGGGGAAAATCCTGGATTTTAAAGGCTGAATGCCTCCAGTGGTCCTGAGTTCTAGTTAATCTGAAAGTTACCTCATGTAAATTTAATGTTTGAACTGTTCATCTTTCTTAAAGTTATCAGAAGACTCACACAAAAAAACTTTTAAGGTATAGCATGACATCGTTTCTTTTAAAAAATATGCAGGTGACTATAAACTCGAGACTACGTAAACTCCTTTCCTTAGTAACAAGGCAGGGGACCTGCAGGTGGGACTGGTGATGGAGCCTTTGCCTCCCGTGCCCAGTGCTTCGATTTGACTCCTCCGCCCTCAAGGGAAAGCCTGGTGTGTCTGTCATTCAGTTTCAGAGTGATAAAAATGAAGAGCCTTTAAAATGAGTTAGCTGCAGGGTGCGTGGTGTACCCCTCGGTTCCAGCATTCGTACTGGAAGGAGAGAACCGCCTCCCCAGCTGTCCTCCTGCCTGCATGTACACTAAGGTAAATGAAGGCAAACCACAGTATCTCTTAAAGCTTTGCAGTAGCTGAGCAGGTAAAGGTCCTTGCTGCACTCGGGAGGCAGAGGCAAGCAGATCTCTGAGTACAGGACCAGCCTGATCTACATAAAGAGACTGTTTAAAAAAAAACAAAACAAAACCAAGGGCTAGAGAGATGGCTCAGCAGTTAAGAATACTGACTGTTCTTCCAGAGGTCCTGAGTTCAATTCCCAGCAACCACATGGTGACTCACAACCATCTGTAATGGGAATCCGATGCCCTCTTTTGGTGTGTCTGAAGACAGCTACAGTGTACTCATATATAAAATAAATAAATGAAATCTCTTCAAAAAATCATTAACCAAAAGAAATTAGGTTTCATTAAAAAGGGCCTTCAGTAGTCATAGTATGCATTCAATTTTCAGGTAAGAAATCCAGTCTCACTGAAGACAAGCAGAAGGCGGGGCACTTGCTTTTCCAGAGCAGAAAAGAAACTGATGCATCAGAAAAGGTTTGCGCTGATAAAGTCTGCTTCCTCTGAGTGTCTGTGCTTCTCTGAGATGTTGGTAGCCACAAGACTAGCCCTGTTCCGTAGTCGTTCTCAGACCTAAGTGAGTTCTGCCCATTCCTTCCAGATTTCAGAGGATAATCAGAAAGAAACCCTGTTTTAATATTTGTCTTTTCAATAACAAGCCATTTGATGTGAACTCTGGAAACCAGGATCAAATAAAAGAATAACCTGGGCTGGAGAGATAGCTCAGTGGTTAAGAACACTTGCTGCCCTTCCAAAGAACTGACGTTCAATTCTCAGTCCCCCCAGGCCAGGCAACTCACAGGAGCCTGTAACTCCAGTTCTGGGGAATCTCACACCCTCTTCCAGCCTCTGTAGGTACTTACGCTCAGACATGCACAGAAAGGAAATGGTTAAAGGATATTAAGAGACATTGACAAAATCACTTAGTTGGGCATGATGGAACACACCTATAATCTTGGCACTTAGGAAGTATGGGTAGGAGGATCAGGGGTTTAAAGTCATCCTTGGCTGGAAAACAAGTTGGAGGCCAGCCTGGGCTTCGTGAGGCTGATTGTCACCAGTAGTAGATAATATGTGAGGGGTATGGAAGCCCCCCTCACCAGTGTACCAATCCCTGACACAGAACATGTAAAGATTTCCTGTATTTTGCCGTGCAACCTTTGAAAAAAAGTCAAGAATTTCAACCTAAAGAAACACAAGGTTGGATGTAGGAAAAAGAACCAGATTTTGGCATTATCATACAAGTTTCTAAGGACCTCAAGGCAAGGAAATGAGATGTGTCATTTTCAGTGTGAACTGTGGATACCTGGCTTGCAGTGTGTTCCTGAGTGTAATGAGCCTTCAGTAGGCAGTGTGCGTATCAGCAAGTATGTTTCATTCTCACATTTTAAAGTTCCCATCAAACAGAAGCTTCACTTACTATTTAATTCTATGCAAGAGATATTACCAAATCTTAGACCTTTTCTTTTTACGTAACTTTAAAGAAAAAAATGTGTGAGTATTTGTATGTTTGCCACGTGTATGCAACTGCCCTTGGCAGCCAGAAGAGGGTGTTAGACCTTCAGGAGCTGGAGTTCCCAGTGCTCATGAGCTGTCTGGTAGCATGGATGCTGGGAGCTTCGAGCTGCCTGGTAGCATGGATGCTGGGAGCTTCGAGCTGCCTGGTAGCATGGATGCTGGGAGCTTCGAGCTGCCTGGTAGCATGGATGCTGGGAGCTGCGAGCTGCCTGGAAGAGCAGCACTGCTACCTTGTGAGCGTTTCCTCGGCCTCTTTATTCAGAGATTATTACATACTCCTTCACGTGGACTTGTGATATCAGAGGTCATTTATGCCCTTACCCTGCCCTGCAGAAGAGTTAACAGCATACAAAACCAGACCACAGGAGACAGGGTCTGATGTACAGTCAAGACACAGCACGTGTCTATCTCATAGGTCTCTCATAGGTTCCTCCTATAGCAATAATACTATGTTCGGTATTCATGTAACTCTGTCATTCCAAGAATATTTCAGCCTGGGATGCTGGTGCATGCCTTTCATCCCAGAACTTGAAGTCACAAGTAGGAGAATCTCTGAGTTTGAGAACAGCCCACTCTATAGTTAGTTCCGATCCAGTCAGCAATAGAATCACACAGTGTGTGCTCTCTTAGGAGTTACTTTTCCATCCTATTGGTTTTTGATTACCGGCTATGTGAAAATTATTTCAATCAATTAAATTGATTCTTCCCAGTTTAGTCTTCATTTCCACTACTTTAGTCCTTTTGATTAGCATCATATTACCTATATTAGAAACCTTGCTGAGATCGTAGAAAGACTTGGATTAAATGTGTCTATCAGTTTAGAGAAAATTGACATTCTTATTATATTATTGAGCCTTTTCAGTCTATGATCAATGCCTCTCCTTTTTCTGAGAGTTCCTCTTTTTTTTATTAAATGTTTTGTTTTCATATATCTTGATGATTTTCCCCTCCCCCAACTACTCCCATATCCTCCTCACCTCCTTATGTATCCAATTTTATGTTCTTTCTCTTTTTCAAAAAATGAGAAACCACCCCCACAAAAAAAGAAATCAAAACATGCAGGCAAAAGATGAATAAAACCAAAAAATGCTAAAGCAAAGCAAAATGAAACAAAAAGCCCACAGAAATGGCATTGAGTTCATTTTGTTGGCCAACTGTTGCCTCTCATTTTTGGGGGGTGGAAGGATTGAAAAAAAATTAATAGTTTTCAAGATATGTTATACATGTTTAGATAGGCTGACCTTTAAATCTTTCTGAAGGGAATCATAGTAATTTGTACTACATTTAACTCCGCTGTACGTGCGCCTGTAGCTAGGAAAGAGAAGTGCAGTTTGGTTTTGTATGCCAACTAAGCCTTGCTGGGCTCCCATGTGAGTTCTCAGAGTGCTCTGTGGATTGTGTGGGTGTCTGTGTCGCCTCAGATCGGGACAGGTCTGTGCTTCCCTTCTTGCTCCATTGCTCTTAGTAATATTCTCCTTGTGCCTCATAGCAGACATCTCTCCTTGTCCACAGTCATTTTGAAGCCACCCAGGTTAGCCTTGAACTTACTCTACATTGATCCTCCTGCCTCTGTCTCCCTAATACTGGGGTTACTCCAAATGTACTCGGCTGCTTGCTTACAGTCTTAGTGGCAGGTATTGTCTTTCAGTAGTTTGAATTTTATCAGAAAGTTTTAGCATAATCCCCAGCACTCAGGAAGCCAAGGCAGGAGGAACATGAATTTGAGCTAAGTGCAAACTACACAGTAAGCCCTTGTGTCTCAAGGGAAAACGAAAAGTGATACCTTTTGGCTAAGTGGGGGATGATAATTTATCTTAATGGGGATTTCCTTGAGTTTATGTTCAAGGTTCATTCACCTGCTTGAATTTGTAGGTTTATGTGAGTGGCCAAATTAGGAGACCTGTTTATGGTTCTATACCTCCCTGACTGACCTGGGCTAACTAACATGCCTCATGACCACTCCATGTATGCTGCTCCTAGTACCACAGGAGGCCTGCTTACCATGGAGGGAAGGGCAGTAAAGCTGACCTTGAATCCCAGCCAGGCCTTTTTTGATGGTACCCCAGAGGAGAAGAAAGCAGATACCTTGGTTGATCTCCTGTTGGGATAGCAGCTAGTCTTCTACTGACATAGTAGAAGGTCTTATTCCTGCCTGATGGAGATAGAATCCCCTGTGCTGTTTGCACACCTAACGGTGCTGTTTGCTAGTACAGCGGTTCGTGTATAAAAACATTCCGGCCGGGCTGGTGAGATGGCTCAGCGGGTAAGAACACTGACTGCTCTTCCAAAGGTCCTGAGTTCAAATCCCAGCAACCACAAGGTGGCTCAAAACCATCCGTAAAGATATCTGACGCCCTCTTCTGGAGTGTCTGAAGACAGCTACAGTGTACTTACATATAATGAATAAATCTTTAAAAAAAAAAAAAACATTCTGTCCTTTTGCTGATCCTCTGTTGGTGTTTTATTAGACTAGGCTTTCAGGGCAGTCTTGTGTCTTACTGGTCCCATGTAGATGTTGTCCATTTTCAGTTTTAAGTATATAACGCAAAACAGGAGACATCCAAAACCCCGTCCCTGCCGCATGTTTATTAGATTTTAAGGCCTGAGCTGGTCTGCTGCTTTCTCGGTACCTCTGTTTTCAAGTATTTCCTTCAGATGTGAGGTCCTCCTTTCTAGCTGTGTGTAGACAGCAGATAAAGAAAAGCACATATGCACTGTCTCACTAAAGAATGATGCATGGTGTTTGTACAGACCTATTTCTTTGATTGGGCACTGGCACTTACTAACACCCATAAAGTACCTGTACTGTCTTACGTAACTGGCACACATGAAAAGAATAATTTATATCCTGTTACTATTAAGGCATTCTCTGAAATGAGCAAGTTCTGTTTCTCATTATCATTACTTCAGAGAAAACTGGGCTGCAGCATGAGGAGTGAGACCAGGGCAGCAAGTGCAGAACATTAATGCTTCCTTGTCTGAGACTTCAGAAGTGTCTGTCCTCTCCAGCATCTTAGGGGGGAGGCTCGAGCGCTGAGTGTGCGTGTGTTGGCTCCCTTTGTGGCTCTAGTGTGTGCAGCCAGGACGCGCAGTGAGCTGCTCTGACACTTGGACCAGAGTGGTATCCAGAGGGTGACAGAGGGGATTTTATCTCCATCAGGCAGGAACAAGTTTATCCTGTATTACTTGATTTAGTCAAAATGAGACTACTGGGGCTGAAGAGATAGTTGGCAGTTAAGAGCACCTGCTGCTCTTACGGAGGACCCAGGTTCAAGTCCCAGTACCCCAACATGGCAAAGTCACAACTCTCGGTAACTGTCCTATTTAGTTTCAATTTTATAAGAATACATAACTCGGGCTGGAGAGATGGCTCAGTAGTTAAGAGTACTGACAGCTCTTCAGAAGGTCTTGAGTTCAAATCACAACAACCACATGGTGGCTTACAACCATCTATAATGAGATCTGACACCCTCTTCTTATGTGTCTGAAGACAGCTACAGTATACTTAGATATAATAATAAATAAATCTTAAAAAAAAAAAGAATGCATAACTCAAGGCTAGAGAGATGGCTCATCAGGTAAGAGCACCACCTGCTCTTACAGAGGACCCAGGTTCAATTCCCAGCACCCACATGATGGCTCACAACTCTATGTAACTCCTGTTCTGAGTTTGCATTCTAGCATCACATGGCAGCTCACAACTGTATGCGTTGCAGAGCCTCTGTAGGCACTGCATGAAACTTCATACAAATAAATTAAATTTCAAAGAATACATAACTCCTGTAACTTTGAGAACTCTAAATATCTTTCATGAACTAGTGTCAGTTTAATCATAAATAGGATTTGTTAAAAGTAAATGGTGGGGCTGGAGAGATGGCTCAGCAGTTAAGAGCACTGATTGCTCTTCCAGAGGTCCTGAGTTCAAATCCCAGAAAACACATGGTGGCTCACAACCATCTGTAATGGGTTCTAATGCCCTCTTCTGGTGTATCTGAAGAGAGCAATAGTGTACTCATATTTATTTATTTAGCATACATGAAATACATAAATCTCATAAAAAAGTAAATGGTGTTTGTCAACAATTGCTAGAACCCTTGTTATATGTAGATTAATAACACAGATCAGAGTTAAGTTGACAGCTAGGATAGTTATGAAAATTTAGGAAGAGTTTAAGAATTTTCTTGGTTTCCCATAAATTCCTCCTATGAAAGGGGCTTTAATAAGTATTGTTACAGGACTGTAGGACACTGTCTTAGTTTGGAGATTTGATTAAGACAAAGCCTGTGAGTCCAGAGCTAGCATTAGAAAATGAATTACTGTCAACTGAGTAGTGGTGGTACAGGCCTTTAATCTCAGCACTCATAAGGCAGAGGCAGGCAGATCCCTGTGAGTTTGAGACCAGGTTGTTCTATAGAGCAAGTTCCAGGACAGCCAGGGCTACACAGAGAAACCCTGTCTCAATAAGAAAAAGAAAAGAACGATGTCTTTAAAATCTGTGAGATTGTATACGGATGGCTTAAAAATGTTTATGAGCTGACTTTGTTTTTTAACTTTGAAACAAGGTGACTAATAAACATACTGAAAGAATATGGCTGCACAGATACCGGAATCTGACCAGATAAAACAGGTAAGCTACTGTAACCAAGGGAAAAGATCTTAGCCAGGGATGGTGGTACATGCCTTTAATCCAGCACTCAGAAGGCAGGGACTGGTTAGATTGTGAACTCACAATCTCTGTGAGTTCAAGGCTAGCCTGGTCTACATAGTTCCAGGACAGCCAAGGCTATGTGGAGACATTGTCTCAAAGGGCAGTAGGGGTGGGTTAAAAAAAGTTGCATGATAACTGTGGACTGGGTCAGTCAGTGATCCCATGGTTTAAATGTTTATAATTTCACTTCTAAAAATGGGTCATACTTGTATGTAGTGCATGTCTGTAGTCCCAGCATATAGAAAGCCCACTCAGAAAGATTATACTAGCCTGAGCTACATGGTTGTGGGTGGAATTATGAGTTAAGTATTTACTCAAAGAATATAAGTATTTATGTCCCAAAACCATATAAGAACATTAAAAAAATGTATGTTGATTTTCCTTTTTGAGGCCAAATCTTGTTATGTTGCTCAGGTGGGTTTCTAAACTTGTAGACTGATGTGATTCTGCACGTGGACCTCTTAAGTAGCCAGGACATCAGACATCACTCCACTGTACATGCTATGAACTATATATTGGACAGCAGTTGAGAAAAGTACAATGTGGAAGGAAGACCATGTGTGTACATTAAGGCTCCTTAAGTTAGCAAACAAATTCAAACGCAGGAGGGGAAGGAAGGGATGTGTCTAAGTATCAGTGAGTTTCAAGGCGTCTTGGCTGTACAGCTGGGTTTTAAAGCACTTCTCATTTATAGTTTAAGGAGTTCCTGGGAACCTACAATAAACTTACAGAAACCTGCTTTTTGGACTGTGTTAAAGACTTCACAACAAGAGAGGTGAAACCTGAAGAGGTATGAAAAGTGTTACTCACGAAAGAAACCCCACGTTTGTCATAAATCACAAAGTAAATCCATCTAAGCACTTCATTTCTTCTTTCTGACTGGGCTGCCATTTCCATGCAGATGCTTAGAGGAACTAAAGCAGTCAGGAACCCAAGATGCCAGGTTGAATTTAACAGTCACACTGCATCAAGGCCGACCGTTTTATAGACCAAGTATGGAGCAGCTGAGTTGTGGTTCCAGAGCAGATGTTCCTTTTGGCTTTTCAAGACAGGGTTTCTTCTCTGTGTAGACCAGGCTGGCCTCCAATTTAGAGATCCGCCTGCCTCTGCCTCCCAAGTCCTGGGATCAAAGGCGTGTGGCACCACCTGGCAACACAGGAGATGCTCTTTGTCTGCCTTTGTCAAGGTGGCGTTGCTGAAAAAGCCTGACACACTTTGTCTGGCCCTGAGCAGTTGGAACTGTGGAAGTGAGAGTGTGGTGGCACATGAGTACACGTGGGGGACCCGATGCTGACCGGCACCCTGCTTCCAGTGTCCATATAAGGGTCTTTGTATATCTGCTCAGAGTGAGAGACTTCTTCCAGCAGAGAAGTCAGTAAACTGCATGCCCAGATCTAGTTGTTAGGTAATTTAACTTACAAAGTTTAGGAAAATACCAAGTATGATATCCATTTTTTAAGGAACATGTTGTAGCACCTTGCAATTTCATACTTCTGTTTTGATCATGCAATACTCTTATTTTTAAAAACCATACTTTATTTTTATCTATAATACAATTTAGAGATTAAGTAACACTACAGTAGAATGCTTTGATGTCATTTTAAGCAGAAAAAAAGGAGAAAAATAAAGTTATAAAAACAACTCCCCATAACAAACTTTTTAGTCCCTCTTTCTGAATGGGACAGATAAGCTCATTGAGTTCCCAGTGCACAGGTGGCTCATGGGATTGGAAAGTAAATCCAATCTTCAGCCCCTGCCTGAAAGGCTAACCAGAAAGTAAAGATTCTTACAAATTAAAACTGGAAGAAAATAGCTTTATTTTCTCTATCATGACTGAGGTATGTCCTTTTGCCCACAATCCATCCTTCCTTATCACCATAGTTACCTCCTCTCGGTCTCCTCTGTGAATCCTTGGACTTTACCCGCATTTATGCCCATTCACAGATGCACAGGTATACATTATAGGCTAGGATCTACATATGAGGGAGAACCTGGAAGATTCTTTCTGAGCTTGGGTCACCTCAGTTGATATTAAGAAGAAAGGGGTTGAAAGTGGGGGAGGTTCAGCATTTGGGAGGCTAGGGCAGAAGATTTTGAAATTCTAGACTGGTCTTGGCTACATAACCAGACCTTGCTCAAGAGAAAAATATAAAATGTTTTAAATGAAAATATCCAGAAGCAAGTTTCTCATAATAGAGAAGCAAACCTTCTACTTGTTTTTGTAGGGTATTTGTTTATCAGTCTGAATAAGGAGGTAGGATTGTGGGCCTCAGGTTAGAGAAAAGCTACTCCAGACTGAAGCCCAGCCAAATCTAGTTTGTCACGAAGGCTGGGCAGAGAGCACACTATTGTTCCTGGTGCCACAGACCTGTAGAGACTTCATAAACCTTAATTCTCATCAGTAGGTGAAAGCATAAACAGTTTAAAGCTATAAAATTGCAAGCCAAGGATAGTGCTCAGTTTGTAGGTCTACCCAGAGAAAGCACCGCTCCCTGTGGTGGCTCCTTCAGAATACAGAAATGATTATTTTGTGTTGCCTTTTGGATCTTCCCCTTGTATTTCTAGGTGACCTGTTCAGAACATTGCTTACAGAAATATTTAAAAATGACACAGAGGATATCCGTGAGATTTCAGGAATATCACATTCAGCAGAATGAAGCCCTGGCAGCCAAAGCAGGCCTCCTGGGCCAGCCACGGTAGAGAGGTCCTGAGGCGGGGACTTGCACTGAAAGATTGCCAGCAGCTGCTGCAGTCAGAACAAGGATTCACATGGTGGAGAATCCCCTGACACAGCAGGAGCCGTGGTCCACCATCTGTCATGACTACCTGACCAATGGAAACCACCAGAGAAAAACACTGTTCACCAGAAAGAGTCAAAACAGAAGGCCTTCCTGTGCGGTAAAAATGGTAAGATGCGGTGGTGTTGAGGCCTTAAGATTCGTCTGCGTGGTCACCGTGATTGCAAAAATAAACCACTGTTCCTTTCTTTGTGACTGTTAATTTTAAAGCAAAATATGTGTCCAATCATGTATGAGATAGAAAAAGTTTATTACTAAAAGTAAATAAATGAGTATCATTGAGCAGTTGTCTTTACTGTATAGAACACGGCAGTGGGCATTCCCACTGCGTGTGGATGCGCTGGGATGTTTTCAGTCGGGGTCATCCTTCAAGTGCTCCGTGCTCCTGCATGTCTCCTCGAGTTGCTGGTGAACACACAAACAGTCACTGCCAGTCACTTGAAGGCATGTGCGTCAGCTGAGACGCTGACCTTCTTAGCCTGGCTGTGTTCTGACACATCGTGAGGGAGCATCCCTTTTGAGATTAGCTTAGATATGGCTCTGACTGGTGTGCCCCAGTAGAGTCATACAGTTTGTTTGAAAGCTGAGAGTCTGGGTTAGTGAGGCTCGGCAGCTAAAGGCACTTGGCATGAAGCCTGACTACCTGAGTTCCAACTGGAGCGACCACACAGTGCAAGGAGAGGGCTGACTTCCCTGGGTTGCTCACTGCTCACACACTAATGCCATGGTGCCCTCCGGCCCCCACCACCACACACACTAGCATGAATGGGTTTAGTGTAAACGCATACAGTTAATACGACCAGTTGAATAAAATGAACCAGAGTTAAATTTGTTTGGGTTTTTTGGTTTTGGTTTTGGTTTTTCAACAAAGGGTTTCTCTGTGTAGCCCTGGCTGTCCTGGAACTCACCCTGTAGACCAGGCTGGCCTCGAACTCAGAAAACTGCCTGCCTCTGCCTCCCGAGTGCTGGGATTAAAGGCATGTGCCACCACTGCTGGGCTTATGGCTAATAAATACTGAAACAAATTCAAGCATTTGCAAGAAATTCTAGTGGGTAAGTATAAGGACTTTTGTTTCTGTTTTAACCAAACTGGTAAAAGAAGGAGCTTACAGATAGACTTCTCTTTGTTACCAAGCTAAAGTCACAGCACAATGCTGGTATGTTTAAATTAACAAAGCTATTTCTGTGTCTTGTCACGTTAGTGAGAAGTACCACTCTGCTTTAAACTTGCAGTGTTAAAACACATAGAATAACAAAGCACACAGTTCACTGTAGCAGAACACGGGAAATCAGATTCTCTTACCTTAATGAAAGAATAGAACGGAAGTAGGTATTACTTGAGAACTGTGGTGGGGAGAGGCCCACATCCATACCACTGTTTTGTAATCAAGTCCCCCAAGGTTATTTACTGTCTATGTTTGACAAGGATAATTAAATGCATGCTCACCTGGCAAATGAGGGGAATCTTGTCCAATAGCATCTGAAAAACCTCAGGAGGGAGTGTTTTTTTGAAAAACATCAGAAGCTCCTTTGGTTGCTCACATACTAAAAGGGCATTGGTGAGATGCTCAAAGCCCATTCCGCGCTCCCCTGAAACAGATGGGTTACATTTGAGCCAAAAAATAAAGAGTTTCTGTGTTTAATAATTGCGTCTTGGGAGGGGAGAAACAGGGAGGCTGTGTGTGTGTGTGTGTGTGTGTGTGTGTGTGTGTGTGTGTGTGTGTGTGCAGTACCCATAGAGGCTGCAAAAGGAGGTCAGATACTCTGGAACTGGAGTTTGGGATTTTGTTTGTTTTGAGATATGGTCTGTGTAGTTCTAGCTCCTGAATTTTAGGATTTAAGATATCTGCTGCCACACCCAGCCTTAGAGCTGGAGTTCCACGTGGTTGTTGTGAACTACCTGGTATGAGTGTTGGGACTAGAACTGGAGCCTCTCACAGGCCAACTAGTGCTCTGCCATGGAAGAACAACAGGCATCCTAATTGATAGCACCATTTCTCCAGACCTGAGCAAAAACGTTAGTACTCCTTAAAATTGCACAGAAAGCATCAAGCAAATGCATGTCACGGGCAGCTTGGTCTATAGTTTGTTCCAGGACAGCCAGATCTACAGAGAAACCCTGTCTCCAAAAACACAAAAATGTTAAGTGCCTATCAATGACAAGACAAATCCCAGGATGAGTCAGGAGCTCAAATCTGAGGGAAAACACTGGGCGTCGTGTGATGAATGTTATAAAAGAAACTACATGTTTACTCAGTCTTCGATGTGCACACTTGCCTTGGCAGTGTTCTGTATTGGGGACATGGAGGGTAGCTGTGCAAGGGTTTTTAATCTCGTCTAGTTTTATTAATATGATTTGGCCATCAATGTTTGATTGGTAAAATATGAGAGGTAAAACATTGCTATGGTTCATTTTTTTAACTATGTATTTATTTGATGTGTATGGGTGCTTTGTCTGCATGTGTGTCTGTACACAGAATGCATGCATGGTGCCAACAGAAGCCAGAGGAGGGCTTGTGAGCCACCATGCGGGTGCTAGCGATGGAACCAGGTCCTCTGGAAGAACAGCCAGTGCTCCTACCACTGAGCCATCTCTCCAGCCCTATTTTGGTTGTATGTATTGAGATAAGGTTATACCATGTAGCCTTGCCTAGCCTCAAACTCCTGCCACTGGTTAAATTAAACTTTTAGAAAATAACATGAATATACATTCAGAAAAAAAAAAAAAAAGACTTATAACCCACTTCTAAGAAGGAAAAAACACAAGTTTAAATTTCTGTCCCAGTCATCCTTACTCACCTTTAAACTATTACATAATGACTCTTGGGGAATAAAATGATAAAAAAGTCAAGTCTTGTATTAGCACCAGAGATACTCTGTGTTAGCACTGAAGAGTGTACTTAGAGCGGCTTACTGCGTGCCTCGGCCACCTCGCAAACACCATCATCCGGGACAGGAACAGAAGCAACCTGACCTGTTTCCCCTTTTGACTTCAATTCAAATTGTTTTGTTTTGTTTTGTTTTTTCAAGACAGGGTTTCTCTGTGTAGCCCTGGCTGTCCTGGAACTCACTCTGTAGACCAGACTGGCCTCAAACTCAGAAATCTACCTACCTCTACCTCTGCCCTCTGGCCTCTGGCCTCTGCCTCCCAAGTGCTGGGATTAAAGGTGTGCGCCACCACTGCCCGGCCCTTAAATTCAATTTTTAATTCCTCACATTGTCAAAGTTAAAGCTGAAAAAGGTTTTGTCCATTTTAGTTTTCACACATCCAGGAAGTATCTTGGATTGTTCTTTGTGAATGGCTCTTCACCCTTGTGAAGGATCAGGGGTTGAACTCAAGTTCTAAGACTGGGCCACACTGTAGGCACATCCACGGCTATCACGCCCCCTTGCTTACACAATCTAAGGAATCCTGCTTAGGGAAAGTGCATAGAATGATGAGTAAAAACTTGCTCTGGGGCTTGCAAAGATGGAGCTGTACAACATAATGTCCACTAACTTACACAGAGTGCCTCTTGTCATATCACCATGGCAGTTCTAACTTCAGTAAACTAAGTTTTGATTAATTTGAAAAATGACTATGTGACAGCAAAAATTAATAATTTGCTACCATGCTTTTAAGCTGAATAACAATCATGGACACTGATACAAGCTGTGTAGGCTATTGATTCTCTTTTGTTTGTCTATTTGGGAAGATTTGTTTCTTCTTACAAGATTTTACACGTATGAGTGTTTTGCCTGCATGTATGTATATGCACCACAAGCATGCAGTACCCAAGAAGAGGATATTGGATTCCCTGGAACTGCAGTTATGAAGGTTGTTAGCCACACATGGGTGCTGGAAACTAAACCTGAGACCTCTGCAAGAGTAACACGAGCTCTGCACCATCTCTCTGCCCCTAACTGTTTTTATAAGTCCTAGATAATGTTACCCACTTAAATATAGGCAAATGCACAAGATCTTTTGAGAGTAAAATAAACACTTTAGTCCCAGCACTCAGGAGGCAGAGGCAGATTCCAGGACAGCTAGGACCACACAGAGAACCCTGTCCCAAAGAAGGAGGGGAAGAGAGAGAAGAGCTGCTCACCCTTAACTAGCATAGGGAGACAGAAGCAGGTGGATCTCTGAGTTACAGACCAGCCCACAAAGTGAGCTCTAGGACAGCCAGGACTACACAGAAATGAGAGGAAGAGAGGAAAGGTGGTCCCTGGAGAGATTTAAAGTAACTTCCACAATCTGGTGGAAAGTTACTCTTGTAACTTATATACTCAAGTCCATTCTAACCTCATTAAAGCTTACTTGTAATTCATTTGAAAAGTGGCTCTATCTGGAAGCAAAAATCAATATAGAGTAAAATATTAAAATGTAAAAGTATCATTAATGTACAATGATTTTAATTGTACATTAATTACAGGAGGGAAGACAGGAGAGAGGAAAAGGCAGGTTTGTCTCTGGCTTCACACAATAAATAAATACAATAAATTATTTTTTCAAGTAGAAAACAGGCACTGTGAGACAAAGAGGTAGCTGCTCGTCCAGATGATCGGGCTTAATTCCTAGCACCTACATAGTGGCTCACAACCTCCAGTTCCAGGAGATCTGATGCTGAGATCTTCTGACCTTTGAGGCCAAGACCTATGTACTGGCAAAAAACTGAACACGTAAGTAGATTAAAAAGAAAAATAAGCCGGGCTGTGGTGGCGCATGCCTTTGATCCCAGCACTTGGGAGGCAGAGGCAGGTGGATTTATGAGTTCAAGGCCAGCCTGGTCTACAGAGTGAGTTCCAGGACAGCCAGGGCTACACAGAGAAACCCTGTCTCAACAACAAGAAAGAAAGAGAGAGAGAGAGAGAGAGAGAGAGAGAGAGAGAGAGAGGGAAGGAAGGAAGGAAGGAAGGAAGGAAGGAAGGAAGGAAGGAAGGAAGGAAGGAAGGAAGGAAGGAAGGAAGGAAAGTGCCATGGTATGCAGGGAGCTTACAAACCTTGGGGAAAATACATTTTACTTAATGAATATAATTCTTAATCTCTGACATTATCACTTTTCCCTTACCTAAGTCACACCAAACTTTTTTCCCTTGCAGTACTTAGCACCAGAATCAAGACACCATTGCTACATACAACATTGGTACAGTGAGTGTATCACCTACTAACATTTTAACAATATTGTGAAGTGCTTCAAGAGTTAAGTGAAAGTTCAAACACTGCTATGGTCATAAAGTGTAGGCCCCTCTCACTAAATTAAACAGTAAAATGGCCTTTTATAGTAAAGTATTTAGAATATTCAAGTCAGGAAAAAAGGTTGGTTTGATACTGTTCTTTTGAGACAGAGTCCTCTATGTAGCCATGGCTATCCTGCAGTTCACAGGCAGACCAGGTTGACCTTGAACTCAGATCTTCCTGCCTCTGTCTCCCAAATGCTAGGATTAAAGGTGTGGACCACTATATCTGGCATGCATTTTAGATTTTTTTTTTTTTTTTTGGAGACACTCAATAGCCCAGGCTAGCTTCAAATTCGTAGGACTTTCACCTCAGCATCTTGAAGTTTTAAGATTACAAGTATGTTCTACCATACCCAAGATGGGGATAGCAGCAGCACCAAGTTGAAGACTGCTTCTTGTAACTGAAGTGAGTTTGTCACTACATCTAGCTAATTTATCTGATATTAAATATTTTTTCCTTTTTTTTTTTTCTCTTACTGTGAAATAGTTCAGGCTAGCCTTAGACTCAATCTTCTTACTTCTGCCTCCCAAGTACTGGTTTTATAAATATATGCCATGTCTGGCTAATCAAACAGTTTTTGAAGAAGATATGATTAAAAACTTACAAAAGAATGTTTTATTCTTACCTCTAATTAAACAAAGTTTTCCCATCTGCACCTCTCGAAAAAAATATTCTTGTAGTTCTTCCTTCTTTACTGGATCCCATAACTAGAGGGTTTATAAAATATGTAACAATGAGTGATAAATATATACAGTTACTGTCAAAATTAATGTTTGTTTTTAAAGTATTACTTAACAAATAAATACATACACACATTTAATAAAAGAAGTGAGCCGGGCAGCAGTGGCGGCACATGCCTTTAATCCCAGCACTTGGGAGGCAGAGGCAGGCGGATTTTGAGTTTGAGGCCAACCTGGTCTACAGAGTGAGTTCCAGGACAGCCAGGGCTACACAGAGAAAACCTGTCTTGAAAAACCAAAAAAAAAAAAAAAAGAAGAAGGAGGAGGAGGAGGAGGAAGAAGAAGGAGGAGGAAGAGGAAGGAAGAAAGAAGAAGGAGGAAGGAAGGAAGGAGAAGGAAGAAGAGGAAGAGGAGGAGGAGGAAGAAAGAACCTCTTAGGCCAGGCTGGCACTTGGAAGGCAAAGGACAGTGTTCTGAGAACATTCCAGGCCAGCCAAGAAGACAAAATGAAACCCTACCTCAGTGATAAACAATGTAGAAGACACCCCTTCAATCTGACCTCTAAACTCAATGGACGAGAAATGTTTTTCTAACTAATTTCTAAAATGCATTTACAATTTCAGGTGACACGAGAAAAACACAGCATCAGTTACCTGCATCACAGTAACCTATTGATACACTGAAGGCGGCTTTGTCTGCTGAGGGATCATTTTCTTGCCTGGGTTAGTGGCAGTGCCTGTTAATTTAGGAGCGGTGATTTTCTGGTCTGTGGGGTCATTTGCCTGTACTACTTAGTCAAGAAGATAACATAGCATTCTATACTCAAACTCTCTCTCAGAGAGGCAGAGTGCATGGTTGGGGATAGGGTTGGCATAGTGCTTAGTGACTGCTCAGAACACTTTAGTCTGCTGTAGTCTAGCTCAGGAATGCAGCCAAGGCCACAGATGACATCATCAAGGATACTGTGCCTAGGGCTGATCTTCCAGGCAAGCTTGAAAGGGGTTTCTTTTGGTCAGTTAAAATGAACAATCCGTGACGACGGGTTTTACTGGGTAAATGGGAGGGGAGCAAGCTCCTCCAAGGAGAAAACATTGGGGTCTAGAACCTGATTATTTTCCCCACAAATAATCAACAGAGCGTGCTGGTAACTCTAGTGCTTAGGCTCCACTCAGACCTATAGAGTCATGGGACTAGGAATCAGGTCAGCATTGCCAGCAAGCTGCTTGGGCCTTCCAGTCTTAGACTCACTGCTCCTGTTAAGATTTCTTTGGCTATGTCTGACTGTATGAATCGTCGGAGGTGCTTTTGTTTGGTCAGTTGATATTTGTTCTGTGTGTTTGTGCATGTGAGTACAAGTGCATATGTGCACATGTGTGTAGAAGCCAGAGGACAACCTTAGGTGTCATTCCTAGGAGGCCACCCACCTTGCTTATTTATTTATTTATTTTAATTTACAAGGTTATCAATCCTCTGAAACTAGAGTCACAGACTGGTGATCTGCCATTTTGGTGCTGGGAATCGAACCTGGACCTCTGGAGAAGCAGCCAGTGCTCTTAACCAACTGAGCAATCTCTCCAGCCCTCACCATGCTTTTTTTGAGACAGAGATCCACCTAATAATCTCTACCTCTCCAAGTACTAGGATTTCAAGCACGCACCACCATGCCCAGCTCTCTGTTCTTAGTTTTGGGTTTGTTGGTGTGGGTTCTGGGGATCAGACTCTGGTCTTCACACCTCAGGAGAGAGCTATCTCCTAGCCCTGTGAAGGCAGAGTTTTGCTATGCAACCCAGGCTGGCCTTGAACTCACATTCCTCCTGCCTAAGATTCCTAAAAGCACTGGGATTACAGGTCCCAGCACACATGGTTTGTCTTCTGTCTGCACTTTCTCCTTCCTGCCCTGGGTAAGCCTGATGCGGCAGACCTGTGGAGCATCGTGGGAAACAGGGTCCTGGTGTGGGGAGAAAGGAACAACTAGCGAAGTGGGCAAGAGAATATTGCTCTTTGTTTTATACATCTATAAAGTGAAAAGGTTATTTTAAGAATTCGGTGAAAGGGGACTGAACAGATGGCTTGGTTGTTAAGATCGCCTGCTGCTTTCAGAGGATCGGTGTTCAGATCCCAGCAACAACACTGGGCAACTCACAATAGCCTGTAACTCCATCCCCAGGGGAATCTGACACCCTCTTCTGGCCTCCAGGATCACCTGTACTCACATGGCACACACGCACACACATGCACACACACACATACATAAAAATAAAATCTTTTAGCCAGGTAGTTGTAGCACACATCTTTAATCCCAGCACTAGGGAGGCAAAAGCAGGCTGATCTCTGTGAGTTCAAGGCCAGCCTGGTCTATGGAGAGAGTTCCAGGACAGCCAGGGCTACACAGAGAACACCTGTCTCAAAAACAAAGAATTGGGGCTGGAGAGATGGCTCAGTAGTTAAAAGCACTGACTGCTCTTCCAGAGGTCCTGAGTTCAAATCCCAGCAACCACATGGTGGCTCACAACCATCTGTAATGAGATCTGATGCCTTCTTCTGGTGTGTGTCTGAAGACAGCTACAGTGTACTTAAAATAAATAAATCTTGAAACAAAGAAACAAAAACCCAAAGAATTATGTGAGAAACACCTGAAAAGTCCTACATCTGCATTTACCATACTTTAAGTCATTTGGGTTTTTATTATTTCTAATCCAGGCTGAGTTTTCTTTTTTTTTTTTTTTTTCCCGAGACAGGGTTTCTCTGTGTAGCCTTGACTTTCCTGAAACTCACTTTGTAGACCAGGCTGGCCTCGAACTCAGAAATCCGCCTATCTCTGCCTCCCAAGTGCTGGGATTAAAGGCATGCGCCACCACGCCCAGCCAGACTGAGTTTTCCGTTTTTAACCCTCCACCTTGTCTTCCACATTAACACCACGATTGTCTTTTTTTAAAACAATAAATAAGTAAGAACATCTATTCCTGAAATAAGTTACCATCACAGTTGTTTATCTATCACAAAGAAAAAGTTGTACAGACTTTACAGTTTGTCATTCAGTCTTCCAAGAAGATGACACCAAGCCACCACTCAGCTGTCTCCCTGACCACAGCACACCCTGGGTACTACAGTTTCACATGTGTGCCTCTACACAAGCTGTTTCTCTGTCCTCACAACAGTATTCAACAGATAGATTATGGACAAAAGCAATATGCCAGACTATTCTAGATACAGTCAATGGAGAGCCCGACACAGACAAGGTCATGAGCAGCCTAGATGAACAAGTCAAAAACGTTAATCAAATGTCACACACCAAAAATGTTCAAGGGCAACAGCCATTGAGGACACAGAAGAGGACAGGAACTGTACCAGGCTGCCCAAGTCAAGCTGGCCAGGGAAGGCATCTATGAGCACATGCCCCGCCCACACCTTGAGTGCTGCTTGCCAGCTTCCGTAACTATGGCGACAGTCTTTCTGACTTCCCTTTTCTCCTTCCCTCCGCCCCCTCACCAACTGAACTCAGTTCTTCCCAGGTCAGTTGCTTCTGCTCTTTCCAGCCCCGTCGCCGCAGACACCACGAGAAAGGTGTGGTTTTTACCCACTTTGCTGCTGTAGCTTATTCTTTCCTAAACATTCTAGCACACCATACCCAAGGGGTTTGTTTCTTTCTAGTTCCTCCAACACACACACACACACACACACACACACACACACACACCATGCTCAGACAATCCACTGATTTCCTACTGAGTCTGGAAGCCCAGCGGTCAGATCAAGCCGCCTCTGATTCTGTCCTTACTTAGCTCAGCTTTATCAGACACTTCTTCACAGCGATCCCTTTGCCAGACTGGCTTATTGATCAGGCCTGGCACATCCCCTATTTTGCTCCCCTATGCATGTGTAGCACCTTCAATCCTAAAGGTTTCCCTGGTACCACGTCTCACCTTCCATAGCATTCCTGCCTCAGATCAACGGCAGCCCCAAAGCCTTATGTAGGAAAAATTGGATTTTTCCAAAACTGTCAACAATATTCCCTGTGAAGACATGTTTTCTGAGCCCTGTCTCTCTGTTCGGACTTGGAGTCTAGTTCCTTTCTGCTCGAAATCGAGCAGCCCTCAGTGCTGTGGAAAGAGTTGCTTCCTGGCACGTTCCTATCTCTGCATGCGCTTCAACACTGTTGTTCTCTTCCGGTGTCCAGTGAATATACAGTATTCAGCCCCTGACTGCTTGCCCCTGGGAATGCAGCCCAGCATATGATGAGGACCCACAAACTACATGACAAGGTCACATGCAGGAGCATGCGAACAGTTCCAGCTAAGTGAACACTCAGCATCAACTGGCAGGCGTGATGGGATGTGCTTTCAAGATAACCGACTCAACATAACTCCCCGGAGCCAGCCCCGCCACTGTGGAGCAACTGTGTTATTCTCCGCCCAAACCTGCTCAGACTGCAGATTCAGGAGCCAAGCACTAAGGAGAGCAAGCTTAACCCAACAGTAAGCAACCTGAGTAGCCACTGTGCTAATTCCACACTGGAAAGGTTCTGTCTCTCTCCAGGCTCTTGTTACATTGGCTGGCTTTGGGAGCCTACTCCCTTCTATTGCTGTCCTCCGCCAGACATGTCTCACACATAATAGGACCTTAAGTAGGCACAAGCTGATCACCTGAAAGATGGGAAGGTGAGAGTTCTCATGCGCTTTTAGGCTCATGTGAGTTAACAAAAGCTGGACCAATAGCCAAGATGACCGAATCCTCTTTAAAAATAACTAATAAGGGAGAGGGCTGAAGAGGGTGGCTTGGTAGTCAGGAACACTGGTTGCTCTTCCTGAGGACCAAGGTTCAATTCCCGGCATCTGTACCGCAGCTCACAACTTTCTTAGCTCCAGTCCCAGGCGATCAGATGCTCTCTTCTGACCCCTAAATGCTACCATTGATAGCCACATATGGCTGGGAAAACATCCATACACACTAGAATAAGAGGCAGTTTTTAAAAGTGACTAATACAGACAGTATTAATTCATCAGGTTAAAAAGCACTTTCCAGCAAACCTGACCCCCTGAGTTAGACACATGGGACCAGCGACAGAAGTGACTGGACCTCACAAGTTGTCCTCTGACCATCACATATGGGCCATCTTCCTCCTCTGTCTAAAAAATAATAATCACCATCAAAACCCAACTAGTCAATCATAATCTATGTTGGCCTGGGGGGCCTAGGCATCCTGTGAGGATATGAGAAGGACCAAGTTTCTCTTCTTTCTTCTAAGTTAAAAAAAAAAAAAAGAGTGCCCGTCCCTACCACATGTAATTTACAGATGCCTTTCTCTCTCTAACAGTGTTCTCTTTGGCCCAGGCTAACCTTGAACTCCCTCCTGTCTCAGCCTCCCAAGCGATGATTCTGCACACTGAGTATCAAGCCCTGTTTATACTTAAAAACAAAACATAAACAATAAGAAAAACTTTTTTTTTAAATGTGTATGGGTGTTTTGCCAGCATGTATGTCTGCAACCATGTGCATCTCTGTCGCTTCCTGGAGGACAGAAGAGGGTGACAGATCCCTTGGGATTGGAGTTACAGATGGTTGTGAGCTACCCTGTGGGTGCTGGCAATCAAACCTGAGTCCTCTGAAAGAGCAGCCAACCCTCTTGGCCGCTGAGCCATCCCACCAGATCTTCATAATGTGTCCTTACCAGACCCACTTTTCCTTTCTTTCCTTCCCCTTTATAATTAGAAGGTTAAAACTTTATAAAGCAGGTGTGCCACACTGGCAGGCCTCTTCTCCCTGGGCTTCTAGAAGGTTCCTTGGCGGGTCTGCTGCACCTCACCTGCCTGGCGGGCGCCTGGGCCTTGGGCTGTCCAGCTCTTCTCTCTGCAAACACAGGCACGAGCTGGCTGGGAAAGCCAGGTAGCATGGACACGGGTGACCGGGGCACCGGTTTGGGAACCAGCCCGGGCTTGGCCGCCCTCCCTCCCGCCGACCGCACTGGCACTCACTGTCCTGCAGGCGGCGGCGGAATGCGGGGTCTCGGTGCCGCCTCCAGTCCAGGTAGACGCAGTAGCTGAGTAGGACGACCGCGCCGCCCGCTGCCAAGCCCGCCAGGAGACCGACGCCAAGACGGACGCTGGGCATTGGGTTGCCCTGCGAGCGTTGGGCACGGGCCAGCCACACGTGAGCAAACCCCGGGTCCCGAACCCAGGACTCGGGAATTCTGAGCCTTCTCCAGCCTGACAAGACCATTTCCTGTGGCCAGGGCATGCAGTGTCCTTGGGTCGCCTGGATTTCCCTTGCACTTCAATTGGCCCCACGTTATCTCAACTTAGCCCTGGTCAGGCTGGCCAGCCTCCTCCTGTAGGTCCCCAGAACACTCACAATCCAAGTTCTCCACCCACCATAACTCAGGAGAGGGAAAGGAATCGGAAGTAATAATATAGAAGAAAAGCAAACAAAATCATTTTGCCGGTGCTTTTCCCTTTATGTTTGTTTTATTCAGCAAACACAACAAAAGAATACACAGATTTTGTCTCAAAGATCATAAAGGCATTACAAAGCTAAACCTTGTTGTTTTCGTCGTTGTTTTTCAGAGACAGGTTTTCTCTGTAGCAGTGGCTGTCCTGGAACTCACTCTGTAAACCAGGCTGGCCTAGCCTCTGCCTCCCTGAGCACTGATGCTGGGATTAAATTCGTTTGTAATTTACATGTATGGCTGTTTGCCTGTAGGTGTATATCCATGTGTGATGGGCATGCTCAATGCCTACAAAAGAAGGTGTCTGGTCCCTGGAACTGGAGTTACTGACAGTTGTGAACAACCATGTGTACACTGGTAAACCCTTGCCCTCTACAAGAGCAACAAATGCTCTAAACCACCAAGCCATCTCTCCTAGGCCTGTTTTAATTCTTTACTTTGTTTGTTTGCTTGCTTGCTTGTTTTTGTTGAGACAGGGTTTCTCTGTGTAGCCCTGGCTGTCCTGGAGCTCACTCTGTAGACCAGGCTGGCCTGGAACTCAGAAATCCACCTGCCTCTGCCTCCCCAAGTGCTGGGATTCAAGGCGTGCGCCACCACCACCCAGTCTGCTTTAATTTTCAACCGTCCATGTAGCTCATGGTGGCCTGAAACTCTCCATCCTCCTGCCTCAGTTCCAAAGTCCTTAAATAGTTTTTGTTGTGCATTATTCAACTGTACTTACTAATTCACTGTTAACTACCATTATTGTCATAGCAAGGCACCCTATCTGCCCTGAATACCAGTGAGATTAAGAAGTCCCTGTCCTTGGTCTTAGACGTAGTGAAAGTTACACACTGCTTTCCTGAATAGTGCATGTTCTTCCTATGATAACTAAAGTCTTCTATTTGCAAAAGTTTATTATAAAAACAAAAACTGGCTGTCATTACAGGACAACGTCATGGTCTGTTGTAGCTGGGACTGTTGTGTGACAACATTTTCCCTGGGGAGACAACACACACATTTCCTCACCTCAGGTAGAAGTCCTACAACTGACCTAAGTACAAACACCACCGAAATCCAACTTGGTGAACCAGTGAGTTTTTATTGGAGTTACAGGAGTCGGGGTTCGGGGCCAAAGGAGCAGGAATGACTCAGAGACATCTGCATCCCCACAGCCCACTCCAGCACGGGTGACAGCCCACAAAGCAGGGGACCTGGAGCATACTGCACAGCCTGCAGGCAGCTCACCAGGGGGGAGTGGCCTTTCCAGGTGACTCAGTTGGTCTGAACTTCCAGGCATGTCTTCTCTGTAGCTCAGCTTCCTTCTATCTGAGGGAGTCCCAGTTTTTGTGTTGCTGACTGTGGCAGGGAGAGGCATAGTGAATCTGGGCTTCCAAACGGAAGGTCCTCATGTTTGCACAGCAAAGTACTTTACCTACTGAGGCACTTCCCCAGTCCCCCTGGGGGGACTGGCTTTTGATTGAGTGATGTAGCCAGCTCCAAATGGTGCTTGTTAAGGCTGGCTGGAACTTCTACCACCACGAGCCTGCCTACAGTATATTGTGGTCCTTCCCTTTCACGATCTCCAGGGTGAGTCTCTAGGGTAAGAGAAAGGACTGGGGCCTGAGACATGTGTTCGGGTGGGAAGGGAACAGTGCTAAAGAAAGGATGGACAACTACCAAAGAAATGAGATATAAACAGTGTCATTTAAGTTAAAATTACCACAGATCATGAAGAAAATGGTCAAAAAAATTCAGGCAAGTCTCTGTGGTAAACGTGGAGATTTCATCTTAGATGCCGAGACCACTCCTGCTAATTTGGTGCGGGTAAGCCCCTATGAAGCTTTATCACATTCATTTACATTTTCAAACTAAGATTGTATCAACCCTCCTAATGCTGCGACCCTTTAATACCAACCATAAAATCATTGTCTTCCTTTTTTTCTTCCTTTTTTTTTTTTCTTACCAAAGCAAATTATTTTCATTGTTACATTGTAACTGTAATTTTGTGACTGTTACCACTCAACCAAAGCTTGGTTCTACACTAAATAACTGACTCTTTTTTTGTGTGTTTTGTTTTGATTTGGTTTGGTTTTTTTTTTTTTTTTTTGAGACAGGGTTTCTCTGTATAGCCCTGGCTGTCCTGGAACTCACTTTGTAGACCAGGCTGGCCTTGAACTCAGAAATCTGCCTGCCTCTACCTCCCAAGTGCTGGGATTAAAAGCATGCGCCACCACGCCTGGCAATAACTGACTCTTAATCAACTCTAAGAAAATGGCTGATACACAATAAATTCCATAATAAAGTATACAACCGGGGCTGGAGAGATGGCTCAGCAGTTAGGAGAACTGACTGTTCTTCCTAAAGGTCCTAAGTTCAAATCCCAGCAACCACATGGTGGCTCACAACCATCCGTAATGAGATCTGACGCCCTCTTCTGGTGCAGCTGAAGACAGCTACAGTGTACTTAATGATAAAAAATAAATCTTAAAAAAAAAAAATAAAGTATACAACCAGGTAAGCTCTGACATCATATACAACCTGAAATGACCACCAAAACAGAGATCAGTGATAATATCCACCATGCACAGTGTGCTACCTCCTTCAGTCCTAATCTTGGTAATTTGTGTCTTCCTCTAGTTCAGCGGTTCTCAGTCTGTGGATAGCATTGGAAAATACGAAATATTTACATTAGGATGGATGTCAATAGCAAAATTAGTTATGAAGCAACAATGAAAAATAATTTTAGGGCTGGCAAGATGGCTCAGCAGGTAAGAGCACTGACTGCTCTTCTGAAGGTCCTGAGTTCAAATCCCAACAACCACATGGTGGCTCACAACCACCCATAATGAGATCTGATGCCCTCTTCTGGTGCATCTGAAGTCAGCTACAGTGTACTTATGTATAATAATAAATAAATCTTTGGGCCTGAGGGAGCAGGGACTAAGCAAGCAGAGTTGACCTGACTGAGTGGGGCTGACCCCAGAGCCAGCAGAGGTGCTAAAATTCAATTCCCAACAACTACGTGAAGGCTCACAACCATCACAAACATCTACAGTGTACTCACATACATAATAAATAAATAAATAAATCTTTAAAAAAAAAAAAGAAAATACTTTTATGGTTGGGGGAGTCACCACAAAGTGAGGCACTGTATTTAAGGGTTGAAGGATCAGAAAGGATGGGACCCACTGCTCTAGTTCTTGAGTCATCTAACTGGAGGTTTATCACATTCATTTACATTCCCAAAGGTCTAGGTAGTGCTTTTTAATTTTTTTAAATGATTCTTTGTGAATTTCACATCATGTGCCTCAAGCCCACTCATTTCCCTCTTCCGTATCTGCCCTCTGCCCTAACAACCTCCCCCTCAAAGGAAAACAAAATATAAAAATCAAAAGAAAATTTTAAAATGATTTAAAAAAAACAATCTTGCTGTAGAAACTTCAGTGTGTCCCACAGTGCACCCTTTGGTCCAAACAGCTTTCATTACTTGCAAGTGTTCATTGCAGTGAGTCATTGGTCTGGTTCAAGGCCCCTGGCTTCTGCTACAGTAGCCATACTGGATCCTCGCTGGGACTCTGGGATATCCTGTCGTTATCCTGTGTCACAGAGATCCTGCAGGTTTGAATCTGTAGGACTGGCTCCAGCAGGTCCTAAGATGAGGTAGATCTGGATCTAGGCCCCGGGTGGTAGCTGAGTTGGTTAGCGTGCCAGCTTTCCTACACCTGGGGTGGACAGCCTGTGAGGGGTGGAGCCAGCTCTCCTCAACCCCAGGACATCAACATGGCCCCAGGAAGCAGCCCAGCCAGACTTCCACATGGCTTCTGAGGCAACTTCAGCCATAGACATCAACACAGCGTCTACCCCATCAGGGACACTGACCCTGACCTAGACATGAGGGGGGGTACGGGGGGTGTATGGGGGTTGCCTCACTCACCAAAATCTCACCGTGGCCTCCGGTGGCAGGGCAGGTGACTCATATCAGGCTGTTCCTTGTTGCTTTATTTTTGGTGTAGTATTGTCACATTCTGTCCATTCTGTTAAACCACGACTCTGCTTGAGTTGATTATGACAAAAAAGCACTGTGGTGATATGTTGGACATCTGCTACCAGGAAAAAAAGGTACGAATTTCTGCAAATAAAGTCCTTTTATTAACAGTCTATTGTAGACATCAGCAGTCTCCATGTCTTTTACACCAATATTTTAGTAAGATTAGCTATAACCCAAGGTGGGGCAATGGTGGCTGTGGTGGTTTGAATATGGCCCACTGGAAGTAGTACAATTAGGTGGTGTGGCCTTCTTAGACTGTCACCCAACAGTTTTGATGTCAGCTTTTTTTTTTTTTTTTAGCATGTAATAGTTCAAAAGGAAAAATAAGGAATGGTTAGTAACGAGAGTGTGGAGTGTCTCTCTACGGGATACTGTGCATGTCAGGAAAGCAGTCTACCTCTGTCCGCTCCCACAGGTGACAACCATCTCACTGGAGAGTTACATTGTTAAATGTCTATGGACAGTTGCCTTAAGTCTATTCCCAGCTGTTATAACTCACAACTAGAGTGCGAAGGGTTGTATCTAGTTGAGCATCTTGCGTGAGAAGGGACTGCTCAGATGACATTACTCAGGTGACATTACTCAGGTGACAGAAGGCACATACAAGAAAAGGCTGAGCCAGAGCAGTGGTGGCGGTGCAGGGAGAGGTGCAGGGAGAGGTGCAGGGAGAGGTGCAGGGAGAGGTGCAGGGAGAGGTGCAGGGAGAGGGATAGGGAGAGGTGCAGGGAGAGGTGCAGGGAGAGGTGCAGGGAGAGGGATAGGGAGAGGTGCAGGGAGAGGTGCAGGGAGAGGTGCAGGGAGAGGTGCAGGGAGAGGGATAGGGAGAGGTGCAGGGAGAGGTGCAGGGAGAGGTGCAGGGAGAGGTGCAGGGAGAGGGATAGGGAGAGGTGCAGGGAGAGGTGCAGGGAGAGGTGCAGGGAGAGGTGCAGGGAGAGGTGCAGGGAGAGGTGCAGGGAGAGGGATAGGGAGGAATGGAGGAGCAGATGAGGGAGGGGGAGGGGTGTGTAGTTACAGGGACGCATGCTTTAAGCCAGTTTTTATAAGACAGTTTTTTATAAGGCAAAAAACCTTAATCCATGAATGGAACCACTTGTCAATGACGCAGACCCAGTCACTGGAAAGATTCCACTTGGTCAGTGTCCTATGGGCTGGGTTTGCAGGCTTACACAACAAACACATGCAGCTTTGGTGCCACCTGTTAATAGTTCGTGGGAGAATTGATTTCATCATCAGTCTCGGTAGTGGACATATACACTGCAGCCGTCATAACGGACAGAGGAGAACAGCATCAGCATTTGGCTAACCATACTGCTTTAGTTGTATATGTGTGTGTGTGTGTGTGTGTGTGTGTGTGTGTGTGTGTGTACACGTGCCCATGTGCATGCTGAGACGTAGGCAAGTACCCTGTACCTGCTTCTCCATGCCTTCCTTTTTGCTTTAAAGAAAACCTTAAATTTGATTTTCATTTTTCTCTCATATATATATATATCAGGATCCATAGACTATCTTGAATTCTAATGATGTGCCCAAGGAGATCACAAGATGTTTGCAAACTCTAATGGTTCTCTACTGATCAAAAACTGCGAACCTCTTTTTATTTCAGTGCTAGGGACTGGACCCTAGAGTCTTGTGCATGCTGGAGGTATTTTCTGCCACTATGCTACACTCTTATCCCCAAGGGAATGTCTCAAACGTCCAAAGGTCCTGAGTTCAATCCCCAGCAACCACATGGTGGGCTCACAACCATCTGCAGTGGGATCTGATGCCCTCTTCTGGTGTGTCTGAAGATGGGCACATCACTAGAATTTGCAGATAGTCTGTGAATCCTGAGCACACAGTTTTCCTTAGGGGACATGGTGTTTTCTTCTCTTCATTAGATACTTTCAAATCAAAACTGATGTTTAACTTATACTTGCATTAGCAGTGTAAAGGAGTTTCCAACATATGAGGGTGCTTGCCACTAACACCTGACATATGATGCCATTACATGATAATGATGGAAATACACTTTAGAAGCACAGCACACTGCTATCATTAGAATGGCAAAACCAACAAGTACAATCCCCACCCAAATCCCTTACTCTTGACAATCCGCGGTGATGCGAGGGTGCCATGCACCAGGAGTCCCTGTACGCTGGCTGGTGGAAAAGCAAGAACGTCAGATGACCTGAGAGTCTTACTTCTAGCTATTCACCCCTAAACCTGAAAATGTGGCTACACAGAGACACATATATGATGACAATGGCTTAATCTATTCACTTGCTTTTGAGAAATGTATGTTTTATTGCAGAGTAGCTTTGGCAAGGGATGAAGGGTGTTAACAGAGGTTAACAGGATACTGAAAGCGAGCTCCACATAGCCCACATCTGCCCAGAAGAACCTAAGTATACTTAAAGCTCTCTCTCACAATGTAACTACATCAAGACAGGGCCCATCTTGGGAACAGTATTACTTCTAAATAGCAGGTGTGGCTTACCATACTGACTCATCCTCGGAAACCAAGAGAACTGGCCTCCTGGAGGACAGTGAAGCAGAACGAGACAGTTTACTGATAACATACAGATAAAATATTGCTTTCTATAAGTAGCATGGTTTTTTGCATGGGATCATTTTACACTAGGTAAGAATTTGTGGGGGCTGGTGAGATGGCTCAGTGGGTAAGAGCACCCGACTGCTCTTCCGAAGGTCCAGAGTTCAAATCCCAGCAACCACATGGTGGCTCACAACCATCTGTAACAAGATCTGACTCCCTCTTCTGGTGTGTCTGAAGACAGCTACAGTGTACTTACATATAATAATAATAAATAAATCTTTAAAAAAAAAAGAATTTGTATGAATTTAAAATCTAAGAGTTATCTTCTAGTTTTTATGTTTACTCTGGCAACTTAAAATATAGTTATGTTTATTTATTTACTTACTGTATATGGAGGTCTAAGTCTGAGAGTAGCTTCCCTCTCCACCACGCAGGCTACAAGGCATTGGACTCAGGACATCAGGCATAGTGACAAGCACCTATACCTGCTGACATTCCAGCAGCCTCTTTTTAGATTTATTTATTTATTATATGAAAGTACACTGTAGCTGTCTCAGACACCCCAGAAGAGGGCATCAGATCTCATCACAGATGGTTGTGAGCCATCATGTGGTTGCTGGGATTTGAACTCAGGACCTTCGGAAGAGCAGTTGGTGCTCTTAACTGCTGAGCCATCTCTCCAGCCCTTCTCTGGCAACTCTTAGCAGATAAGAATCTTAGATTATCTTGTTGGATGTAATTTAAGAAGAAAGCCAACTACTTATACCTACGGCCATTTATTATATACACAAATGTCCTTAAGCTTCACAACAGAGCTTTTCTAAATGAATTTTGCATGATACAGAGTACAAACTGAACATCGCTTCATAATTCTGTTAACTGCAAATATCAAAATTATAGATGCTGTTCTTAATTTGGTTTTAAAAGATGCATAGTGGCTCTCTGTGGGTGAGAAGTATCTTGTGCTTGTCATCATCAAAAATATTATTAGAATTTGAAGAAAAAAAAAAAAGCTGAGGCGAAGGACATGCATGAGTCCCCAGGCTCAGAAGGCCAGCCTGGAACGACACAGAAGACCCCATCTTGGGAGTTAAACACCAGAACAAACTGTACTGTGCTAAAGCACGAAGCATGGATCTGTTGGGAATTTCTTTTTCTTTTTTTTTCTGAGACAGGGTTTCTCTGTATAGCCCTGGCTGTCCTGGAACTCACTCTGTAGACCAGGCTAGCCTCGAAGTCAGAAATCCCCCTACCTCTGCCTCCCGAGTGCTGGGATTAAAGGTGTGCGCTACCACTGCCCAACCTGTTGGAAATTTCTTACCAGTGGGAACTTCATCCCGAGCCGATCAACCCTGACACGGGAATTCCATGCTGTCCTCCTGGAGTGGAGGAAGCCTTGTTACGCAGCTGCATGAAAATGACGGGGGTGGGGCGTGGGGAGGACAACTAAGGAGATGGGAAAGCAACTCACCAGTGGGGGCATTTTAATTGGCAATTAGGTCATGACGCAAGTCTAGCTTCATTCATACTACGGAGTTGATATCTCAACACTATCATGTTAAAAAAAAAAAGCCCTGAAGATCTTACATGTCTGGTTTTTTATATAAAGATCAATACTTTTTTTTTTTTTAAAGATTTTTATTAAGCCAGACGTGGTGGCGCACGCCTTTAATCCCAGCACTCGGGAGGCAGAGGCAGGCAGATTTCTGAGTTCGAGGCCAGCCTGGTCTACAAAGTGAGTTCCAGGACAGCCAGGGCTATACAGAGAAACCGTCTCGAAAAACCAAAAAAAAATTATTTATTTATTTATTTATTATATGTAAGTACACTGTAGCTGTCTTCAGACACACCAGAAGAGGGAGTCAGATCTCATTAAGGATGGTTGTGAGCCACCATGTGGTTGCTGGGATTTGAACTGATTTGAACTCAGAACCTTTGGAAGAGCAGTCGGGTGCTCTTACCTGCTGAGCCATCTCACCAGCCCCCTCAATACTTTTTTTAAAAAGTAGTTGTATAAAAATTTTCTTAGATTTGACTTAACTAGTAACTTTGACAACTCTGTTTTAGAGGTTGGGCTAGGACCATGAGGTACACCTATGACCAAGGAACACTGAGGGAAGTGACTACACACACACACACACACACACACACACACACACACACACACACGGGGTGAGCTGTGAGGTAAAACAGAAGAGACTGGAAAGCCATCAGATGTGGAAGAGGTGATGTTGTGTGGGCTCAAAAGTCAGCAAAAGATGCATCCTGGCAAAGTGGCTAAGGCAGCTCAAGCATCAGGAGCAGGGCAGAGGGGACATGGGGCAAGAAGCAAGGTGAGAGGCACAAGGCAGGAGCAGTGTGTGAGAGCCTGACACAGCTCTCCTCATGCCTCCTTCCTCTCTCACCTGCTTAGGACACCGTGTTATCAGCATCGCTTTTCCCACCTCCTCGGCCTATTCGCCTGCCTCACTGGGACCCAATTTAACCAATATTTTCTCTTCAAAGCCTTCCCAGACTATTCCAGTCTCAGGACTAGTTGTTGTCCATGTTAGGATGTCATGGCAACTGTGACTTCATATACTTATGGTACCTGCAGACCTAGCATGTGGTGGGCTGGGCTGGGCTGAGGAACGAGGCCATCCTGGGCTATGTAGTAAGTTTTAGACTAGCTTGGGCTAGAATGAGACCCCATCTCAAAACCCAGAGTTTTTTTTGTTTTTGTTTTTGTTTTTAAAGAAAAAAAAAAGAAAAAGAAAAAGAGAGGGAGGGAGGAATTACATAGGTTTAGCCAGGTCCAATAGAGCATGCTTATCATCCTAGCATTTGAGAGGTAGGAACAAGAGAGTCAGAAATCAAAGTCAGCATCTACCACAATCATTTCAAAATCAGACTGACCTCTTCACGGGACCTTGCTTCAAGAAGCCAAAGAAAATTTAATTATTTTAATTAAAAGGGGTAATTGTTTCATGTCTATCATCCTTTTTCTTTTTCAAAGATTTATTTATTTATTTTATGCATGTGAGTACACTGTAGCTGTACAGATGGTTTTGAGCCTTCATGTAGTTTTTGGGAATTGAATTTAGGACCTCTGCTCACTCTGGCCAACTCCGCTTGTCAGTCCCTGCTCCCTCTGGCCCAAAGATTTATTTATTATTATACATAAGTACACTGAGGTGTCTTCAGACACACCAGAAGAGGGCGTCAGATCTCATTACCGGGTGGTGGTGAGCCACCATGTTGCTGGGATTTGAACTCAAAAATCAGCAAAAGAACTCAGGAAGAGCCGTCAGTGCTCTTACCCACTGAGCCATCTCGCCAGCCCCATATCAACCATACTTGATCTTATTCCATGAAGACAGAAACCTTTTTGTCTTGCTGGCTCAAGTGGCCGAGTCTTGGTATCACAATATAATGTCTGATACATAGAAGATATTCCATAAACTGCTAATGAATCAGTTCTGCTAAGAGTTTTTGCATGATGTTATATATAACACTGAATGTTTGATAGGTATGCTAAATTAGACCTACAAGAAAAAGTACAGAAGCAAATTCATATAGCTTTCCAGACTTAAGTCAATTTTATAGATGTCATAAGTAATAGTCTTTTAAAATGTGCTTGCTCTCTTTCTAAATGAAAGACTGGAAATTTGATAAAAAGAATAAACAGTAAAAGCACATAAAGGAATACCAACACAGAAAGCTATATAATTTTTGAATACCTTGACTGTATAGATAGTACATTCCTTTTTTATATAGTATCTTTTATACTTTTACTTTGTCATATGCAATATGTAATAATCTGCTCGAAGTTTAGGTAAACTCAAAATAAACCCAACATTTGAACTGTAATGCTTAGTCAACACTCAATTTCACATTTTTTCCTAGTGTCCTAATAAAATGGTATAGATAGTATCTATATCTGTGGTGAGTGAATATATAATTTTGTCTTCTGTAGGTACATCCAAACTAGTAAGTTATCTCAGATTTACCAAATTGCTACTGAAAAAGATCACTAACATAGCTAATATTGCTTCCTAGCTTTGGGTGACAAATTTTTCATTTTTATAATTAAGTACTAGAAGTATTTTGAAAATTGAAGAATGTATTGTGTCTTAGTTAGGGTTTTACTGCTGTGAACAGACATCATGACCAAGGCAAGTCTTATAAAAAAACAACATTTAATTGGGGCTGGCTTACAGATTCAAAGGTTCAGTCCATTACCATCAAAGTGGGAGCAGGGCAGCATCCAGGCAGGCATGGTGCAGGAGCAGCTGAGAGTTCCAAGTCTTCATGAAGTTGGTACTGGGAGTGGGGTATTGCTGTGATAGGCCTGACCATGCTTTTATTTGAAAGAATGTGGATTTTTGGACTTTGGATTTGGAACTCAGTAGAATGCTTTAAATGGGGCTTAATGGGTCATCCTAGTAGGAATATGGAAGACTTTGTTGCTGGGAGTAATTTGAACTGTGTTGACCTGGCCCAAGAGATTTCAAAGGAGAAGAATTTCAGTATGTGGCATAAAGACTGTTTTTGTGGTATTTTGGTGAAGAATGTGGCTACTTTTTGCCCTTGTCTGAAAAGTCTGCCTGAGACTAAGGTGAAGAGACTCAGATTAATTGCGTTGAAAAAGGAAGTTTCAAAAAAGCCCAGCAGAGACTTTGTTCTCTGGTTAAGTCTTATGAAGAGAAGTTTGAACATACATAGCAAGCCAGTAAAGAACACCCCTCCATGGCCTCTGCATCAGCTCCTGCTTCCTGACCTGCTTGAGTTCCAGTCGTGACTTCCCTTGGTGATGAACAGCAGTATGGAAGTGTAAGCTGAATAAACCCTTTCCTCCCCAACTTGTTTCTTAGTCATTATGTTTGTGCAGGAATAGAAACCCTGACTAAGACATACTGAAATGCCTAGTTTTGTAGAACCTAATTTTCCAACTATAAGTTACTGGCATTTGGAAAAAATAGTCACTTAAAAGAAAACTAGGGGGCTGGTGAGATGGCTCAGTGGGTAAGAGCACCCGACTGCTCTTCCGAAGCTCAGGAGTTCAAATCCCAGCAACCACATGGTGGTTCACAACCATCCGTAATGAGATCTGACTCCCTCTTCTGGAGTGTCTGAGGACAGCTACAGTGTACTTACATATAATAAATAAATAAATCTAAAAAAAAAAAAAAAGAAAACTAAAACTGTATAGCCTATGTTTAAGACACGCCCACTGGGCTCCTTTTTATTTGACATTGAGATACTTCTGTTTGCAAAGAAAAGACAGGAAAGTTCATATTACAAGAGTACTTTTTTGTTTTAATTCTCTGAGAAAATGGAAGAAGTCTGAATCCCAGGTTCACAATGTGGCAAGATGACGTGGAGAAATATAATTTCGGTAATGCTCTGCTGTAGCAATGTGCTGTGCCTCTGTCCGCCCTCAGGGTCAAAACCCCCCGGGCTACCACACTACAGCATATAAACACAGAAAAGGAGGCTTCAAAACAACCCCTTTAATGTACAAACATGAGTTTAAAAATGCTTTTTAAAAAAATCACCTTTTTTTTAACATAATGTATATGCAAAACTGCTTTAAATACATGATTTTGGAAGAATTATTTACAAATGTATCAGTCTGTGTAACAATTCACAGACAAAGAATACATAGTGGCTTTACGTGACTGTTGCATCTTGACTTTGGGAGATATAAAATTTATTCGGCAGTACAGCGAACACAAAAACTGTGACAAAGCATCTTAAGGGCAACCAAAAATGTGATCCTCAAAGTGGTTTAAATACGAGGACTGCCAAAGTTTCTAAACAAGGACAGACTTGAGTGACCCAGATGCCCACTCTCAGCTGCTCGGTTGGGAAGGTTGAGACAGACGCCCTGCAGCACCCGCGGCTGCAGACACAGCCCCCTGCAAAAGGGGCAGCTGACCACTACTGCCATCCAAAGAGTGAATTAACCTAGAATTGTCTTTTTTTCAATTTTATTAATATTTTAAAAAATACATAAAAATACAACCATCCAATGTCTGAATAAATATATTTAACAAGTTGCAAGATAATACCTTATTTTACACAAAATTTTCAGCTTTAGAAATCTTGTTAAATAACTTCATTGTTGTTATATATTTCATTTTTGTATTTTTGTAACAAAATAAAAACTCTGAAATTACATAGAAAAAAGACAAAATATTTTTGTCAAGGGATAAGATAGTCCACTGAAAACTTATTCACAATTCCACTGTAAACATTAATAAACATTAAAATATTTGCATAATTGTGTGCTCAAAAGTCCTATAAAAAGTGGAAGACTTATTACAACTGCAGTTTTCAGTCAACTACACTTCCTTTCACAATTTATTTTGTCCCATTTACACTTTTAAACCTGGGCACACTGCTGCACATATACTTTGGCAGTTCTACATAGCAAGTGCTTCCACAAAATTGAAATGAATAAAAAATCAACATTAATAATAATTATTATAATAATTATAATAATACAAGAATAAAACAAAATCAACCCCCTACTCACCAAGTGTTCAATGCATCTCAGTGAAAGTGCAGCAGTAACTGCTAACCAGATAATGCTCTCCTGTCTGTTGTGTGCGCTTGTCTATGATTTCTAGAACACTTGAAAGCTTTATTATACAAATTCCATTTTGCTAAGTGCCCTTTTTTTTCTCTATCACACACACACACACAAAAAAAAAAAGAAAGAAAGAAAGAAAATACAGAGGAAAAATTATGACCAATATGGCAGGCTGCCTAACCTTCAATTATTAATAAGCTTATTTTCTGCAACAATAAAAAAAGGAGAGAGGAGGGTCTAGATACAATCCTGGAAACTATACAGGAAGGATATACTTAGCCGGCTGAGTGCTTTCTGTGGTTGTATTTCAGGGTTTGGGGATTTATGTCCATGGCAGCAAACTGCTGTGGGGTGGAGAACTGTTCATCACCTGCACTCTACAGCAAGTACATTTTGGGGGGGAGACGATGAAGAAGGGCTCATTCCAGTGTCTGATGAAGCAGAGGACATTGACGCTCCTGCGTGAGACACTGTGGAATCAACACAACCAGGTTAGAGCAAGAAATGACTACTCAGATACCTAAAGTTAGATGCTAAATTCTAAGGAAGATTTGTTGTTTGTTTCTGCGACAGTCTCACATTGCCTAGGTTAGTTCAAACTTGATATGTAGCCAAGGATGACCTTAATTTCTGATTTTCTCGCCTCTACTCCACAAGTGTTGGGATTACAGGCTGTAACTAGATGTTTAGCATCATTCACTTCAATCAAGGGCCGATTAAACGATGCACAAGGGGTGCAAGTTGTCAGCAAGCACTCTGCTGGGCTCACCTTTGGGCCAATTAAGGGAATTAACCCTACAGAAGAGATATCACAAGGTTGGGAGGCAGCGGGCAGCGCAGGAGCCAGGGTGCTATGCACAGGCCCTGGATTCCACTCCCAGCACTGCAACCAAAATGAAAAACTAAACAAAGTCAGACATCACAAAAAGTAAGGATTAAAAGAGAGATGAAGTCTGGTGTCAGGTAGGGGCAAGAGTAGCAGAAGATATACACTGGGCAATGGACCCAAAGGCTTCTCTGCTAGGTAAGCGCTTTGAACTGAGTTATACCATCCCACCCTGTGTTTACCGACGCTGTAATGACTTCTTTTTGTTTGTTTGTTTTTTTGTTTTGTTTTTTTTTTTCGAGACAGAGTTTCTCTGTATAGTCCTGGCTGTCCTGGAACTCACTTTGTAGACCAGGCTGGCCTTAAACTCAGAAATTCACCTGCCTCTGCCTCCCAAGTGCTGGGATTAAAGGCATGTGCCACCACGCCCGGACTTCTTAGTATTTACCATTTTTATTAAAATGGACAAACTTTCAAAGTCTAATTTCTTTCCATCTGCTCCAGGCCATTTTTCAGTATTGAAAACTGCTGGCCTAAGAATAGGCCAGGGCATCCCCAGAAGTTCTGTCAGAGGGCGAACTCTCTCTCACCGCTCTCAACAGTCAGATGTGCATGTGGGTGTGTGCATGCGTGGAGTTATTCAGGCTAAGGGAAACGGCCACACCTTCCTCAGGAGCCTGAGTGTGGGTGCATCAGGAGTGTACAGACACTGCAGGTTACCCCACAGACATCTATCTATCTGAGGTGCTTTTTGTTGCCTTTTTTTCCCCCGAGAGACAGGTTTCTTGTAGTCTTCGTTCCCAATCTGCCTCCTGAGTGCAGGGACTAAAGGCCGGCCTCACCACTGCCCGGCTCTCTTCCTTTCTAATGTTGTTTTTTGGTTTTGTTTTGTTTTTCAGTTTTACATGTATTCCCCTTTTATTATTTTCTTAAATGCCCCTGTCATACTTTCATAGATTTGTCTTTATATCTGAAAAAAAATCATTTTTCTTCTTTTTTTTGTTTTTTTGTTTTTGTTTTATTTTGTTATGTAACCTTATATAACCCAGGTTAGCCTTGAATCAGCCACCTCCTTCAGGCTGCCCTTGAACTCTCGATCCCCTGCCTCCACCCCTGAAAGGCTAAGATTACAGCCAAGGCGACAAGCCTCCATGAACAGCTTAAAATGTTTACTATATCTTGTGCTTTTAAGTAAATAACAGTTTTTTTCGAGGTAAGTGTCTTTTCTTTCCCTCTTTTGGTCTTTGTCTTTGTCTAGGGTAGACAGTTTGTCTAGGCATAGTTAGTTTCTTCAGGAGAAGCCTCCTCTCCCGTCTCAGGGACGCGCATACTTAGCTATGGTTCTCAAGAGTGGGAGGGTTACATCGTGGTTTAGGAAAGGACAGAGAGAGCCACCATTCGGTACTCACTCCTGATTTACCCCTTTTCTGTCACCATTAGCTATAGCTGGTGGCCCTAAGTCTACAACGCTGGTTCTGTTCATGTTTCTGCTAGAGGTAGGGAGAAGTGAACCTTTCTTTAAAGGGTAGGCATGATGATCCCATTTCTCAACACAGTTTCAACCAGTCTCATCCTGTCCCTAACTTGAGACCTGTCCTGCAGTCCTGGGGGTGTGAGCTGACAGCTTGCTTTTTTTAACTCTAAGGGCACGTGAGTGTGCTCTTGGTGCTGCTTTATCGGGGAGCGCGGCGGTCTGTGAGTGCGCTTGGTCAGAGCAGAATTTTGTGGTAGAAGGGAGGTGCTTGGGTGGAAGTTGAGGAGGAGACTTTGATGGTTGGTCCCAGTGGGCAACTTGATTAGACTGAGAAGTGTCAGGAAGAGGAGGAAAGAACACCCCTGTGTATGCGTGCATGAGGCATTTCAGAAACAGTCCTAGCGTGCTGGCTCTGACCTCATCAGTGGGGTAATCCTTGATGGAGTCATAGGATGGCCTTCTTTCCTGAAAAGCTGGAGGTGGAGCAGTGGGAGGGAAGAGACCCCGGAGACACATCCTGGGATATACTGTGTCCTGATTCCCTACATTCTTTTGTTAACAGCAATGTAAAACGACTGATACAGGAGCGATCATAGTTTGTTTTGATCCAACAATGCATGAATCTCCCTCCTATTTTTCCCAGTGACTGGCATTATCATCTTGGACACTACAAGTCTCCCTACAGTCGCACCGAGTGATCACCTCTCCTTGTTTTCATCTGATTACTAATGAGTTTAGGACACAGAACTCAATTTCTGTTACTGTTATTTTGGCAGACCTTGAATAGGTACCATGTCCAATGTTTGACTGGCTGTCGACTCTGCATGCTTAAAGTAAAGCACAGATACGACTTTAAGATTATTTCACAGTAGACTGGTTAATGTCCTACAAGGCACACACTATGCAGCAATGTTAAGATACTAGAAAGTGAAGCCTGTGTCTAATTCATACAGCTTCTGCATCACCTGTGGAGACCTGGCACGTGACATATGCTCATTAGTGTTGCCTTGTAGCTGTCTATGAATGATTTATGGCTCCACATAGGTAGTGCTGAAGATTCCTAGGCCTATTCATTTGGTGAATCACAAATAACAAACATAGGGGCAGCCAGTAAATATATGTTGGGTAGATATATCCTCCTGGAAAACCCAACATGTTTAGTAAATCACAAATTTTAAAGTAGTTCATACTCTTTTTCAAGGGTCATTCTGGTTAATTCAGCTGCAGTACACCCACTTTCAACAAGAGGAGAAAACACTAACTCTCAATGCAACCAGCTATTACCCATGGGCTTGAGATTCAAGCTTACAATCAAAGGACAGGAGTGTATCTGAAGGCAGAGAGTGTATCTGAAGGCAGAGAGAGTGTATCTGAAGGCAGAGAGTGTATCTGAAGGCAGAGAGTGTATCTGAAGGCAGAGAGTGTATCTGAAGGCAGAGAGTGTATTTGAAGGCAGAGAGAGTGTATCTGAAGGCAGAGAGAGTGTATCTGAAGGCAGAGAGAGTGTATCTGAAGGCAGAGTTGTATCTGAAGGCAGAGAGAGTGTATCTGAAGGCAGAGAGTGTATCTGAAGGCAGAGAGTGTATCTGAAGGCAGAGAGTGTATCTGAAGGCAGAGAGTGTATCTGAAGGCAGAGAGAGTGTATCTGAAGGCAGAGAGTGTATCTGAAGGCAGAGAGAGTGTATCTGAAGGCAGAGAGTGTATCTGAAGGCAGAGAGTGTATCTGAAGGCAGAGAGTGTATCTGAAGGCAGAGAGTGTATCTGAAGGCAGAGAGAGTATATCTGAAGGCAGAGAGTGTATCTGAAGGCAGAGAGTGTATCTGATGGCAGAGAGTGTATCTGTATCTGAAGGCAGAGAGTGTATCTGTATCTGAAGGCAGAGAGTGTATCTGAAGGCAGAGAGTGTATCTGAAGGCAGAGAGTGTATCTGAAGGCAGAGAGTGTATCTGATGGCAGAGAGTGTATCTGTATCTGAAGGCAGAGAGTGTATCTGTATCTGAAGGCAGAGAGTGTATCTGTATCTGAAGGCAGAGATTGTATCTGAAGGCAGAGAGTGTATCTGAAGGCAGAGAGTGTATCTGATGCAGAGAGTGTATCTGAAGGCAGAGAGTGTATCTGAAGGCAGAGAGTGTATCTGATGGCAGAGAGTGTATCTGTATCTGAAGGCAGAGAGTGTATCTGTATCTGAAGGCAGAGAGTGTATCTGAAGGCAGAGAGTGTATCTGATGGCAGAGAGTGTATCTGTATCTGAAGGCAGAGAGTGTATCTGTATCTGAAGGCAGAGAGTGTATCTGAAGGCAGAGAGTGTATCTGAAGGCAGAGAGAGTGTATCTGTATCTGAAGGCAGAGAGAGTGTATCTGAAGGCAGAGAGAGTGTATCTGTATCTGAAGGCAGAGAGTGTATCTGAAGGCAGAGAGTGTATCTGAAGACAGAGAGAGTGTATCTGAAGGCAGAGAGTGTATCTGTATCTGAAGGCAGAGAGTGTATCTGTATCTGAAGGCAGAGAGTGTATCTGTATCTGAAGGCAGAGAGTGTATCTGTATCTGAAGGCAGAGAGTGTATCTGAAGGCAGAGAGAGTGTATCTGAAGGCAGAGAGTGTATCTGAAGGCAGAGAGTGTATCTGAAGGCAGAGAGTGTATCTGTATCTGAAGGCAGAGAGTGTATCTGAAGGCAGAGAGAGTGTATCTGAAGGCAGAGAGTGTATCTGAAGGCAGAGAGTGTATCTGAAGGCAGAGAGTGTATCTGAAGGCAGAGAGTGTATCTGAAGACAGAGAGAGTGTATCTGAAGGCAGAGAGTGTATCTGTATCTGAAGGCAGAGAGTGTATCTGAAGGCAGAGAGTGTATCTGAAGGCAGAGAGTGTATCTGAAGGCAGAGAGTGTATCTGAAGACAGAGAGAGTGTATCTGAAGGCAGAGAGTGTATCTGTATCTGAAGGCAGAGAGTGTATCTGAAGGCAGAGAGTGTATCTGAAGGCAGAGAGAGTGTATCTGAAGGCAGAGAGTGTATCTGAAGGCAGAGAGTGTATCTGAAGGCAGAGAGTGTATCTGAAGGCAGAGAGTGTATTTGAAGGCAGAGAGAGTGTATCTGAAGGCAGAGAGAGTGTATCTGAAGGCAGAGAGAGTGTATCTGAAGGCAGAGTTGTATCTGAAGGCAGAGAGAGTGTATCTGAAGGCAGAGAGTGTATATGAAGGCAGAGAGTGTATCTGAAGGCACACAGTGTATCTGAAGGCAGAGAGAGTGTATCTGACGGCAGAGAGTGTATCTGAAGGCAGAGAGTGTATCTGAAGGCAGAGAGTGTATCTGAAGGCAGAGAGTGTATCTGATGGCAGAGAGTGTATCTGTATCTGAAGGCAGAGAGTGTATCTGTATCTGAAGGCAGAGAGTGTATCTGAAGGCAGAGAGTGTATCTGATGGCAGAGAGTGTATCTGTATCTGAAGGCAGAGAGTGTATCTGAAGGCAGAGAGAGTGTATCTGAAGGCAGAGAGAGTGTATCTGAAGGCAGAGAGTGTATCTGAAGGCAGAGAGTGTATCTGAAGGCAGAGTGTATCTGAAGGCAGAGAGTGTATCTGAAGACAGAGAGAGTGTATCTGAAGGCAGAGAGTGTATCTGTATCTGAAGGCAGAGAGTGTATCTGAAGGCAGAGAGTGTATCTGTATCTGAAGGCAGAGAGTGTATCTGTATCTGAAGGCAGAGAGTGTATCTGTATCTGAAGGCAGAGAGTGTATCTGTATCTGAAGGCAGAGAGAGTGTATCTGAAGGCAGAGAGTGTATCTGATGGCAGAGAGTGTATCTGTATCTGAAGGCAGAGAGTGTATCTGAAGGCTGAGAGAGTGTATCTGAAGGCAGAGAGAGTGTATCTGAAGGCAGAGAGTGTATCTGAAGGCAGAGAGTGTATCTGAAGGCAGAGAGAGTGTATCTGAAGGCAGAGAGTGTATCTGAAGGCAGAGAGAGTGTATCTGAAGGCAGAGAGTGTATCTGAAGGCAGAGAGTGTATCTGATGCAGAGAGTGTATCTGTATCTGAAGGCAGAGAGTGTATCTGAAGGCAGAGAGTGTATCTGTATCTGAAGGCAGAGAGTGTATCTGAAGGCAGAGAGTGTATCTGAAGGCAGAGAGTGTATCTGAAGGCAGAGAGTGTATCTGAAGGCAGAGAGTGTATCTGAAGGCAGAGAGAGTGTATCTGAAGGCAGAGATTGTATCTGAAGGCAGAGAGTGTATCTGAAGGCAGAGAGTGTATCTGATGCAGAGAGTGTATCTGAAGGCAGAGAGTGTATCTGAAGGCAGAGAGTGTATCTGTATCTGAAGGCAGAGAGTGTATCTGTATCTGAAGGCAGAGAGTGTATCTGAAGGCAGAGAGTGTATCTGTATCTGAAGGCAGAGAGTGTATCTGTATCTGAAGGCAGAGAGTGTATCTGTATCTGAAGGCAGAGAGAGTGTATCTGAAGGCAGAGAGTGTATCTGATGGCAGAGAGTGTATCTGTATCTGAAGGCAGAGAGTGTATCTGAAGGCAGAGAGAGTGTATCTGAAGGCAGAGAGAGTGTATCTGAAGGCAGAGAGTGTATCTGAAGGCAGAGAGTGTATCTGAAGACAGAGAGAGTGTATCTGAAGGCAGAGAGTGTATCTGAAGGCAGAGAGTGTATCTGTATCTGAAGGCAGAGAGTGTATCTGAAGGCAGAGAGTGTATCTGAAGGCAGAGAGTGTATCTGAAGGCAGAGAGTGTATCTGAAGGCAGAGAGTGTATCTGAAGGCAGAGAGAGTGTATCTGAAGGCAGAGAGTGTATCTGAAGGCAGAGAGAGTGTATCTGAAGGCAGAGAGTGTATCTGAAGGCAGAGAGTGTATCTGATGCAGAGAGTGTATCTGTATCTGAAGGCAGAGAGTGTATCTGAAGGCAGAGAGTGTATCTGTATCTGAAGGCAGAGAGTGTATCTGAAGGCAGAGAGTGTATCTGAAGGCAGAGAGTGTATCTGAAGGCAGAGAGTGTATCTGAAGGCAGAGAGTGTATCTGAAGGCAGAGAGAGTGTATCTGAAGGCAGAGATTGTATCTGAAGGCAGAGAGTGTATCTGAAGGCAGAGAGTGTATCTGATGCAGAGAGTGTATCTGAAGGCAGAGAGTGTATCTGAAGGCAGAGAGTGTATCTGTATCTGAAGGCAGAGAGTGTATCTGTATCTGAAGACAGAGAGAGTGTATCTGAAGGCAAAGAGTGTATCTGTATCTGAAGGCAGAGAGTGTATCTGAAGGCAGAGAGTGTATCTGAAGGCAGAGAGTGTATCTGAAGGCAGAGAGAGTGTATCTGAAGGCAGAGAGTGTATCTGAAGGCAGAGAGAGTGTATCTGAAGGCAGAGAGAGTGTATCTGAAGGCAGAGTTGTATCTGAAGGCAGAGAGAGTGTATCTGAAGGCAGAGAGTGTATCTGAAGGCAGAGAGTGTATCTGAAGGCAGAGAGTGTATCTGAAGGCAGAGAGAGTGTATCTGAAGGCAGAGAGTGTATCTGAAGGCAGAGAGAGTGTATCTGAAGGCAGAGAGTGTATCTGAAGGCAGAGAGTGTATCTGAAGGCAGAGAGTGTATCTGAAGGCAGAGAGTGTATCTGAAGGCAGAGAGAGTATATCTGAAGGCAGCGAGTGTATCTGAAGGCAGAGAGTGTATCTGATGGCAGAGAGTGTATCTGTATCTGAAGGCAGAGAGTGTATCTGTATCTGAAGGCAGAGAGTGTATCTGAAGGCAGAGAGTGTATCTGAAGGCAGAGAGTGTATCTGAAGGCAGAGAGTGTATCTGAAGGCAGAGAGTGTATCTGAAGACAGAGAGTGTATCTGTATCTGAAGGCAGAGAGTGTATCTGAAGGCAGAGAGTGTATCTGATGGCAGAGAGTGTATCTGTATCTGAAGGCAGAGAGTGTATCTGTATCTGAAGGCAGAGAGTGTATCTGAAGGCAGAGAGTGTATCTGATGGCAGAGAGTGTATCTGTATCTGAAGGCAGAGAGTGTATCTGTATCTGAAGGCAGAGAGTGTATCTGAAGGCAGAGAGAGTGTATCTGAAGGCAGAGAGAGTGTATCTGAAGGCAGAGAGTGTATCTGAAGGCAGAGAGTGTATCTGAAGGCAGAGTGTATCTGAAGGCAGAGAGTGTATCTGAAGACAGAGAGAGTGTATCTGAAGGCAGAGAGTGTATCTGAAGGCAGAGTGTATCTGAAGGCAGAGAGTGTATCTGAAGACAGAGAGAGTGTATCTGAAGGCAGAGAGTGTATCTGTATCTGAAGGCAGAGAGTGTATCTGTATCTGAAGGCAGAGAGTGTATCTGAAGGCAGAGAGTGTATCTGTATCTGAAGGCAGAGAGTGTATCTGAAGGCAGAGAGTGTATCTGTATCTGAAGGCAGAGAGTGTATCTGTATCTGAAGGCAGAGAGTGTATCTGAAGACAGAGAGAGTGTATCTGAAGGCAGAGAGTGTATCTGTATCTGAAGGCAGAGAGTGTATCTGTATCTGAAGGCAGAGAGTGTATCTGAAGGCAGAGAGTGTATCTGTATCTGAAGACAGAGAGAGTGTATCTGAAGGCAGAGAGTGTATCTGTATCTGAAGGCAGAGAGTGTATCTGAAGGCAGAGAGAGTGTATCTGAAGGCAGAGAGAGTGTATCTGAAGGCAGAGAGTGTATCTGAAGGCAGAGAGTGTATCTGAAGGCAGAGTGTATCTGAAGGCAGAGAGTGTATCTGAAGACAGAGAGAGTGTATCTGAAGGCAGAGAGTGTATCTGAAGGCAGAGTGTATCTGAAGGCAGAGAGTGTATCTGAAGACAGAGAGAGTGTATCTGAAGGCAGAGAGTGTATCTGTATCTGAAGGCAGAGAGTGTATCTGTATCTGAAGGCAGAGAGTGTATCTGAAGGCAGAGAGTGTATCTGTATCTGAAGGCAGAGAGTGTATCTGAAGGCAGAGAGTGTATCTGTATCTGAAGGCAGAGAGTGTATCTGTATCTGAAGGCAGAGAGTGTATCTGAAGACAGAGAGAGTGTATCTGAAGGCAGAGAGTGTATCTGTATCTGAAGGCAGAGAGTGTATCTGTATCTGAAGGCAGAGAGTGTATCTGAAGGCAGAGAGTGTATCTGTATCTGAAGGCAGAGAGTGTATCTGAAGGCATAGAGAGTATATCTGATGCAGAGAGTGTATCTGAAGGCAGAGAGTGTATCTGAAGGCAGAGAGTGTATCTGAAGGCAGAGAGTGTATCTGAAGGCAGAGAGAGTGTATCTGAAGGCAGAGAGTGTATCTGAAGGCAGAGAGTGTATCTGAAGGCAGAGAGAGTGTATCTGAAGGCAGAGAGTGTATCTGAAGGCAGAGAGTGTATCTGAAGGCAGAGAGTGTATCTGAAGGCAGAGAGTGTATCTGAAGGCAGAGAGAGTGTATCTGAAGGCAGAGATTGTATCTGAAGGCAGAGAGTGTATCTGAAGGCAGAGAGAGTGTATCTGAAGGCAGAGAGTGTATCTGAAGGCAGAGAGTGTATCTGAAGGCAGAGAGTGTATCTGAAGGCAGAGAGTGTATCTGAAGGCAGAGAGAGTGTATCTGAAGGCAGAGAGTGTATCTGAAGGCAGAGAGTGTATCTGAAGGCAGAGAGTGTATCTGAAGGCAGAGAGTGTATCTGAAGGCAGAGAGTGTATCTGAAGGCAGAGAGTGTATCTGAAGGCAGAGAGTGCATCTGAAGGCAGAGAGAGTGTATCTGAAGGCAGAGAGTGTATCTGAAGGCAGAGAGTGTATCTGAAGGCAGAGAGAGTGTATCTGAAGGCAGAGAGTGTATCTGAAGGCAGAGAGTGTATCTGAAGGCAGAGAGTGTATCTGAAGGCAGAGAGTGTATCTGAAGGCAGAGTGTATCTGAAGGCAGAGAGTGTATCTGAAGGCAGAGAGTGTATCTGAAGACAGAGAGAGTGTATCTGAAGGCAGAGAGTGTATCTGTATCTGAAGGCAGAGAGTGTATCTGAAGGCAGAGAGTGTATCTGAAGGCAGAGAGAGTATCTGAAGGCAGAGAGAGTATCTGAAGGCAGAGAGAGTATCTGAAGGCAGGGAAAAACGGGAGGAGCATTACCTTCTCTGTCTTTCTTTTTCAATCTTTTCCTCCTTCTGTCGATGGTTGCAACTTCAGACTTCAAAGACATGTAGTATTTTCTGATTTCCTGTAGTTTTTCTTGGAGAAAAGAGATTCTCTCTGTACTGTTCATATTATCTAATTCATCTAAAAGGAAAGATAAAATTAATCTGAATTTTAACCACAACAATTTCATGAAAGCAGAGAAGGCAATGCTATCAAAAGTCAAACCTGCAAATCAGTAAAAGCTGCAGTTTATTATGCCCTGCATAAGCTCTTTACACGAGATGCGACTACATTCAATTTATGATTAAGGTTTCTTTACTCAAGTATTCTGTATTAAACATGCATCAGTCATCATGAAACATAAGAAAACATTAAAATAAAGCAATCTGACTGATGTGTATTTAGTATTTCTAACTGTCAGCAAAGGGAAGGCACTTCCATTTCACTGATTTAATAAGTTATACCTTATACAAAGTCTATGTAGCCCAGGCTGCCCTCAAACTTATGATTCTCCTGCTTCACCCTCATGTGTGCTGGGTTACAGGGGTGAAACACATACTCAGCCCATGCTTTGTTTCTTTTTTCTTTTTCGTTCTTTTTTCTTTTTTGGTTTTTTGAGACAGGGTTTCTTTGTAGCCCTGGTTGACCTGGAATTCACTCTGTAGACCAGGCTGGCCTCGAACTCAGAAATCCACCTGCCTCTGCCTCCCGAGTGCTGGGATTAAAGGTGTGTGTACCACCACTGCCCAGCCCACGTTTTGTTTCTTAAGCAAAGATTTTGTCATACCAAGTTATCCAAATTAAAAAAGAAAACATATACACACAGAGATTTACATACAAGTGAGGAAAATTGATTTGGAACAGCTATATAATTTGTTAATGTTTTCTAATATTATTTACACTTCCCAGCTTATACTCAGGCTATCAGGCAGGCCCTTACTGAGCTGGAAGCTCCACTTGTATGTCCTGGGGGAGGAGTTCGGATGCTTCTCTCGGTGCTTCTCCTTCTCTGCATCTTTGATGTGAGGCGAGGTTCTTGCAGGAGACCGTGGCAGCTTCTGTGACTTGGGCAGGGTAAGGCGCTTCACTGGGGTGCAGTTACTGGAGCTGTCCATGGCGGGGAGGTCCTCGCTGTCACTGCTCTGTCCTGTAACGGTAAGTCCCCTCCAACTGTAAACCATGTAAGGCTCAAGTACCAAAATGCAGCAGAAGGAGCAGATTACACTTCTTGGTACCACCACAGGTAAACATAATACATAATACATATACCAAGGATTCCAACAGAAACGTGGAAATAGAGATCCTAAGCAAAAAAAAAAAACAAAAACAAAAAACAAACAAACAAAAAACACCAAAAAAACAAAAAACAAAAACGAGAATTGCTTTAAAATGAAGCCTTACTGAATATTGCTAAAGTTTTTCCCCCCACTGTTTGATTTTGATTTTTTAAAGTATGCACTACAGGGCTGGTGAGATGGCTCAGCAGGTAAAGGCACTGAGGATCCGAGTTTGATCTCAGATACAAGGAAAAAACTGACTCTCACAAGGTATGCCCTGAGACACACACACTCTCACACACATGCTCACACAACACATACATACATACACTCACATACACATTCACATAACACATACACACACCTAGACACACACACACACACACAGTGGCACATGGGCACTCTTTCCAAAATTACAAGAAAAAAGAAGGAGCTACACTTCACAATAATGATTAAGGATCTGCTAGTTACTAAATGGAGTATCAGGGTTCTAAAACAAACAATATTCTGTAGCCTCGTGTACATACAAGCCATCCAAACCCAAGTATGTATATGAAGCACACAAGTAGGCCTTGTTGTAAACTCGCCCAACATTTGTTCTTTTCTTCTTTAACATTTATTTTTGAAACATGGCCTTAATATACAGTTTAGATCGGCCAACACTCAGTATCTAGTCAGGCTAGACTGGAATTCCTGATCCTCCTGCCTCAGCTGCGATTAAAGGCATGCTGGTCTGTGCTCAACTTGATGTGTGTGTTAACAAAAGAGGCTTCATTTGGACATCTGCCTCCCCCTCGCCGATTTACCTGGAGAGATGTTCTGGTTTTCCCATAAAAGCAAACTGTAATTTTATTTTACCAATTTTTCAAGGCATACCTTTTACCCTTACCCTATCTTTACTCTCAATGGGCAAAGATCACACACTCAGTTTCCCAGCCTGCTTTTGTGTCTGACTTTACTACCCTTGAGAGAAAACCTTATTCTTGTGTGTAGGATGCGGAGGGGCTACAGGCACATGCTGTGGAGGACTCGTGGAAGTCCCAGCTCTATGTGGGGATTGTCAGGATCGCACTGCAAATGCTTTACCCGCTGAGCCATCTTACTGGCCTCTTCTTGGGCCTTAATCATAATGGTTACATTTTGATTACTATTTGTCCTCAAAAGCAGAGTTTGCTGCATAATGTTCTACTCCCAGGTCGCCTAGCATAAAGACCTTTATGTCAAATATCCATGTTCTTCAATGGCTGGGGCCTTGGTTTCCAGAGTCTAGTTCTACTTCATCCTTGGAGATTGGGGGAGGAGGGGCGGTTAGTTCATTTCGGAGGAACCTCTTTCCATCTCTTCAGGGTTAAATATCTTGAAAAAGAAATGCTACACTGTCACTCTGACTTCTGTCTCTACCTGTAGTTCATTATGGACCAACTCAACAACATCTTAATCCGTGTGTGTGTGTGTGTGTGTGTTTGTGTGGAGATGTGTGGATGTGCACAAATGTCAGACCCACCTCAGGCATTATTCCATAGGAACTGTCCACCTCGTTTTCTGAAACAGAATCTCTCACTAGGAACGGGCTTACTGATCTGGCGCAGCTGACTAGCCAGCGAACCCCACGGACCTGCCTGTCTCACTCCCCCCACCCCCTCCTCCAGCGAACCCCACGGACCTGCCTGTCTCACTCCCCCCCACCCCCTCCTCCAGCGAACCCCACGGACCTGCCTGTCTCACTCCCCCCACCCCCCTCCTCCAGCGAACCCCACGGACCTGCCTGTCTCACTCCCCCCACCCCCTCCTCCAGCGAACCCCACGGTCCTGCCTGTCTCACTCCCCCCACCCCCTCCTCCAGCGAACCCCACGGACCTGCCTGTCTCACTCCCCCCCACCCCCTCCTCCAGCGAACCCCACGGACCTGCCTGTCTCACTCCCCCCCACCCCCTCCTCCAGCGAACCCCACGGACCTGCCTGTCTCACTCCCCCCCACCCCCTCCTCAAACAAAAGGTTTAAAGGTGTACAAAAGCCCACCTGGCATCTTACATCTGTGGACCAAATGTCAGTCAGTATTTATGCTTGAGCCACAAGCACTGGACAGGCTGAGCCAACTTTCCGGCTGCTTTCTCATCTTCATTACTTTCCCACAGTGGTCTCATCCTCTTGTGAAAACAGACTTTCTTGTAAACACCACAATCCATCTCTTTTCCTAATACTGGGCACCTACAACTCAATATTCCCCTAAATTCTTCTAACACTCTGTTGTTAACTTATAGGCCTATGTTCGGTATACGTTAACTAAGCCCTTTGACAACACTAATCATACTGAAACCTATTCATTTTACTGACTACATCTCTTATTCCATCCTTTGTCACAATCTTTATTAATCAGAAGACCTATTTCTGCTATTTATTTTTATTCATAAAGAAGTTTGTAATCTAACCCATTCACACCAGTTCACTGTTTTATTTCTTTGATGAGCACTGACCTTACTTTTCAGGATGAAGAACTGGCTCAGAGGTTAAGAGCACTGGCTGCTCCTGCATTCTTCTGACTCGGGTTCAATTCCCAGCACCCACATGACAGCTTACAACCATCTGTAACTCTTTTTCCAGGAGATGGGGTGCTCTCTTCTGAACAATGTGGGTACCAGGCAGGTGCTTGGTACATTTATATACATGTAGTCAAAACATTCATGGACATAAAATAAAATAAAGATTTCTATAGTATTTATAAATCAGCTTTTCTGACTGTATTAGTCAGGGTTCTCTAGAGTCACAGAACTTATGGATAGTCTCTAGATAATAAAGGAATTTATTGATGACTTACAGTCGGCAGCTCAATTCCCAACAATCGTTCAGTCACAGCTGTGAATGGAAGTCCAAGGATCTAGCAGTTACTCAGTCTCACGCAGCAAGCAGGCGAAGGAGCAGGAGCAAGAGCTAGACTCCCTTCTTCCAATGTCCTTATATTGTCTCCAGCAGAAGGTGTAGCCCAGATTAAAGGTGTGTTCCACCACACCTTTAATCCCAGATGAAAGGCGTAGCCCAGATTAAAGGTGTGTTCCTTAAACTCGGAGATTCAATCTTCTGGAATCCATAGCCAATATGGCTCAAGATCTTCAAACCAAGATCCAGATAAGGATCTCCAAGCCTCCAGATAAGGGTCACTGGTGAGCCTTCCAATTCCGGATTGTAGTTCATTCCAAATATTGTCAAGTTGACAACCAGGAATAGCCACTACAATCCACCCCTTGTCAACTTGACACAAATAATATCTCATGTTCACATGAAACAATAACAAGGTTGTAAATACGCCTAACATGATATAACTATCCCTCGTACAATCGCAAACGCATTAGTAAATTTACAATGGGCATTCATATTACTTTATAATCCTCGTTTCTGCAACTGGTTACGTGGCCTTAATTGGTATTTATAACTACCTTCCTCTACTACCCATTCTGTATTTCCTTCTCCTTCAGCCAGCACCTCAGCAGGTCTTGGCTCTTTTCCTGGAGGATTGACCCATACCTTCATTCCTGATGGATCTGCGTTCTTTGTCATCCTGCTTGGATTAGGCTGTTGTAGTTTCCCATTGACTTTAATCACAGGACATGGTAGTACTAAGAGGCGCCCTAAGGGATCTCCTACACTCCAGACATAATCTTGCTTACCACCATTGTGAAGAGGTAATCCAATTTCTCCATGGTAATCTGGATCTATCACCCCTCCTAACACTGTTATTCCTTTTTTAGCCTGTTGGTTTAAGGGCATTAGAAGCCCAAAATGACCAGGGGGAAGTCTGAGCTTCCAGTTCAATGGAATGTTTGTTGTAGCTCCTGGTAGGAGGACTCCCCTCTCTGGAGCCAAAACTTCTAGGCCAGCAGAACCTAGAGTTATGGGGACAGGAAGCAAAAATTTTCCTAGAGGGTCACTAGGAGTGATAGTAAGTGGAACTATTCCTTTTTCCACCCCTTGATTCCTGGACCCATGAATCCTGGCTATGGGTGAAACTGTACCATATATCGAGCGCTGATTCAAAGCATATACTGCCTTCTGAAGAACTCTGCCCCAGCCTTCCAAGCTGTTACCACCTAATTGGCGCTGTAACTGCGTCTTCAAAAGGCCATTCCATCTTTCTATCAGCCCAGCTGCTTCAGGATGATGGGGAATGTGGTAAGACCAGTGTATTCCATGATCGTGGGCCCACTGTCGAACTTCTCTGGCTGTGAAATGAGTTCCTTGGTCAGAAGCAATACTGTGTGGAATACCATGACGATAGATGAGGCATTCTGTCAATCCGTGAATGGTGGTTTTAGCAGAGGCATTACGTGCAGGAAAGGCAAATCCATAACCAGAATAAGTATCTACTCCAGTAAGAACAAAACGCTGTCCTTTCCACGAAGGAAGTGGTCCAATGTAGTCAACCTGCCACCAGGTTGCTGGCTGGTCACCTCGAGGAATGGTGCCATATCTGGGGCTCAGTGTTGGTTTCTGCTGTTGGCAGATCTGGCAATCAGCAGCAGCTGTAGCCAGGTCAGCCTTGGTGAGTGGAAGCCCATGTTGCTGAGCCCAAGCATAACCTCCATCTCGACCACCATGGCCACTTTGTTCATGTGCCCATTGAGCAATGACAGGGATGGCTGGGGAGAGAGGCTGATTGTCCACAGAACGGGTCATCTTATCCACTTGATTATTGAACTCCTCCTCAGCTGAAGTCACCTTTTGGTGAGCATTTATATGGGACACAAATATCTTCACATCCTTTGCCCATTTGGAGAGATCTATCCACATACTTCTTCCCCAGATGTCTTTCTCACCAATTTTCCAATTGTGATCTTTCCAAGTCCCTGACCATCCAGCCAATCCATTGGCTACAGCCCATGAGTCAGTGTATAATCGTACATCTGGCCATTTCTTCTTGCAAACAAACTGTAATACCATGTGTACTGCCCGAAGTTCTGCCCACTGTGAAGATTTCCCTTCACCTGTGTCTTTCAAGGTTGTCCCAGAAAGGGGTTGTAATGCTGCAGCTGTCCACTTCTGGGTGGTGCCTGCATAACGTGCAGAGCCATCAGTAAACCAGGCTCTAGTCTTCTCCTCTTCGGTCAGTTGATCATAGGGAACACCCCATGAGGCTATAGGTGCATGCTTGGCAGCAGATGGCATTGTAACAGGAGTAGAAACCATAGGCATTTGAGCAACTTCTTCATGTAACTTGCTTGTGCCTTCAGGACCTGCTCTGGCCCGATCACGTATATACCACTTCCATTTGATAATAGACTGCTGCTGTGCACGTCCCACTTTATGACTTGCAGGGTCTGATAGTACCCAGCTCATGATGGGTAGTTCAGGTCGCATAGTGACTTGGTGTCCTATTGTCAGACGTTCAGTTTCCACTAAGGCCCAATGGCAGGCCAAGAGCTGTTTTTCAAAGGGAGAATAGTTGTCTGCAGATGATGGTAGAGCTTTGCTCCAAAATCCCAAAGGCCTTTTCTGTGATTCACCTACAGGGGCCTGCCAGAGGCTCCAAACAGCATCTCTATCAGCCACAGACACCTCAAGTACCATCGGGTCTGCTGGGTCATATGGTCCAAGTGGTAGAGCAGCCTGCACAGCAGCCTGGACCTGTTGAAGGGCCTTCTCCTGTTCCAGGCCCCACACAAAGCTAGCAGCTTTCCGAGTCACTTGGTAAATAGGCCTAAGTAACACACCCAAGTGAGGGATGTGTTGTCTCCAGAATCCAAATAGACCCACTAAACGTTGTGCTTCTTTCTTGGTTGTAGGAGGGGCCAGGTGCAATAACTTATCTTTCACCTTAGAAGGAATATCTCTGCATGCCCCACACCACTGGACTCCTAAGAATTTCACTGAGGTAGATGGTCCTTGAATTTTGGTTGGATTTATTTCCCATCCTCTGGTACGCATATGTGTTACCAATGAGTCCAAAGTGGTTGCTACTTCCTGCTCACTTGGTCCAATCAGCATAATGTCATCAATATAGTGCACCAATGTGATATTTTGTGGAAGATCCAAACGATCAAGATCCCTTCTAACTAAATTATGACACAGGGCAGGAGAGTTAATATATCCTTGAGGCAAAACTGTGAAGGTATACTGTTGGCCTTGCCAACTGAAAGCAAATTGCTTCTGGTGGTCCTTATGGACAGGTACTGAGAAGAAGGCATTTGCCAGATCAATAGCCGCATACCAGGTGCCAGGAGATGTGTTAATTTGCTCAAGTAACGAAACTACATCTGGTACAGCAGCTGCAATTGGAGTTACTACCTGATTTAGTTTTCGATAATCAACTGTCATTCTCCATGATCCATCTGTTTTCTGCACTGGCCAGATAGGAGAGTTAAACGGAGATGTGGTGGGAACCACCACCCCTGCGTCTTTCAAGTCCTTGATAGTGGCAGTAATTTCTGCAATGCCTCCAGGAATACGATACTGTTTTTGATTCACTATTTTCTTTGGCAAAGGCAACTCTAAAGGCTTCCATTTGGCCTTTCCAACCATAATAGCCCTCACTCTACAGTTCAGGGAACCAATATGAGAATTCTGCCAATTTCTGAGTATATCTATCCCAATTATACATTCTGGAACTGGGGAAATCACCACAGGATGTGTCCGGGGACCTACTGGACCTACTGTGAGTCGGACATCAGTCAAAACTCCATTAATCACCTGCCCTCCATAAGCCCCTACTTTAACTGGAGGGCCACAATGTTTCTTGGGATCCCCTGGGATCAGTGTCAACTCAGAACCAGTATCCAGCAGACCCCGAAAAGTCTGATTATTTCCTTTTCCCCAGTGTACAGTTACCCTTGTAAAAGGCCGTAGGTCCCTCTGGGGAAGAACTGGAGAAAGGGTAACAGCAAAACCTTTGAGTGTCTTATCAAGATCCTTCCTCAGCGGAACCTGGCCACCCCTTCATTCAAGGGGTTCTGGATCTGCAAACTGTCTCAAGTCTGGAAATTGATTCACTGGCCGAGATTGCTGTTTACCACGATCTAATGTAGCCTTTCTTTCATTTGGCTGTTTACCACGATCTAATGTAGCCTTTCTTTCATTTGTTTGAGAATTTTTCTGCTTATACAGATCAAACAAATATGCAGTAGGCTTCCTATGTATTTCATTCCTGGAAACACCATGATTGGTTAGCCAGTACCAAAGGTCCAACCGAGTCATGCCATTATAAATTTCACCTCTCCTGTGCTGACCATTACTGGGTATGTTATTATAAACATTCTTTTGTCTACGCTGTCCATTATAATAACTAGAATCACCTTGTCTCGGGCGATTCAATGCTGCCACCTGGCCCTTGTTACCTCGGAATCCAACTAAACCCAGTGAATTTAATTCATCTAATTGAGCAGAAGCATCTCCAATGCTAAGATCTGGCACAAGGAAAAGGGAAAGAACAAAACCCTTCAAATGTGCTGGTGCCCCTCTCACCAATTTGCGTCTTATAGAGCTGGTGAAAGGCATATCTTCTGGACCTTCCCATTGTGGACAATTATGCTTTACACAATATATCCACTCTAGCATTGCAATTTCCCTAAGTCTTAAAATCCCTTCATCAACACTAAGCCATGGAATATCAGGCATCTCCAAGTCATTTCCAGTAGGCCATCTTTTGATAAACACCTCAGCCAACCATTCAAACAAACTTTTGACACCTTTTTTAACTATGCGAGCTTCCGTATTAAACCTAGAATCTCTACTCAGAGGACCCATGTCAATAAACTCAGCCTGCTCTAGTTTTATGTTCCTTCCACCCTTATCCCACACCCTTAAAATCCATTCCCACACATATTCACCAGGTTTCTGCTTGAATGAATTAGCAAACTCATTAAGCTCCTTAGTAGTGTAGCGAATTTCCTCATGGACTACACTTTCTACCTCCCCTCTAGGAGCCTGTTTTGCTTTGAGTCTGGTTACAGGTCTAGAAGAAACTATTGGTGGGCCGTGAGCAGACTCTGCAAAATTAATTTCCTCATGTGGGGAAGGCATTATTTCAAGAGGTGGGGCTGAGGGTACTACTTCCTCAGGTGGGGCAAACCCTTGAGAATCTGAGGATTCAAAATTCTCAGCTTCAACATGGTCTTCCCACACATCCCCATCCCATGTTGTAGGATCCCATTCTTTGCCAATTAGAGCCCTTACTTTAACTGTCGACACACTCTGAGGCTGAGACTTGAATTTTCGCTGTAGTTCAGCCAATCTTACAATGAGAGTTTCCGTTTGATTTTCTGCAACTTGAGCTCTATTGCTACAAGAGAGAAGATTCTCCTCAAGGACACACTTAGCAACTTTTAGATTGTTTACTTGTGTCTGGAGCCTTTCGATTTTATCACACAACTCCTTCCTTTCATTCATCATTTTTTCCACAGATACTAAGAGCAGCCAGCCAGTAAAATCATTTTTCGATTTTTTCCCCATCTTGTAGAAAGCTTTGTGCACTGAATCACCTAATTCATTAAGAAAATCAAGGGCATTAGCTTCTTTAAGTTCGGAATATAGTTTCAACCATGGGTCTTCAAAATTCTCTGAGCTCCCAGGAGGGAGAGAATCTGTAGAGGTTTCAATAGTTGAAAGTGCTGGTGGATCAACAAGCCAATTCCAGAATTTTAAAAGATTCATCCTTGTACTTCTGTTACTCTAGAACCACTCCTGGTACCAACTTCTGTATTAGTCAGGGTTCTCTAGAGTCACAGAACTTATGGATAGTCTCTAGATAATAAAGGAATTTATTGATGACTTACAGTCGGCAGCTCAATTCCCAACAATCGTTCAGTCACAGCTGTGAATGGAAGTCCAAGGATCTAGCAGTTACTCAGTCTCACGCAGCAAGCAGGCGAAGGAGCAGGAGCAAGAGCTAGACTCCCTTCTTCCAATGTCCTTATATTGTCTCCAGCAGAAGGTGTAGCCCAGATTAAAGGTGTGTTCCACCACACCTTTAATCCCAGATGAAAGGCGTAGCCCAGATTAAAGGTGTGTTCCTTAAACTCGGAGATTCAATCTTCTGGAATCCATAGCCAATATGGCTCAAGATCTTCAAACCAAGATCCAGATAAGGATCTCCAAGCCTCCAGATAAGGGTCACTGGTGAGCCTTCCAATTCCGGATTGTAGTTCATTCCAAATATTGTCAAGTTGACAACCAGGAATAGCCACTACACTGACTAAAAGAGACCATTCCCAGTATAAACACATGTTTTGCATACTTTTAACACCACAACAAACCTTTTCTTTTCTTGAAGATTCTGAAATGCCTTATATTTAATTGCTTTGTGATAATTTTAGCTGTTGCAGTTCTAAGTAAAACTAATAGGCATCTTTAGATTAAAATGAAGGCGGGGTGGGATGGGGGTGGGGGGAGGAGGCCGGTAGAGTTCTTGCAGTGCAAGCCTCCACATCTGAGTTTAATCCCATCATATACAGACAGACAGAGAAGTGACTGCACAGGCTGTTCTCTGACCTCTACATACATTTGATGGCATGTGCATACACAGATATGTGCATATACACACACGTGCACGTGAGTACAAATGTTTCGCACGCGCGCACACACACACACACACACACACACACACACACACACTAAAAAGAATGAAATTATTTTCAGAACATAATAAACCTCACGCATTTTTGGAATGGCTCAAATGATCAAGTCCCGAGTCTGTGCTGGGCAGGAACGGACAGCAACAAGCACCCGCAAGGTCACGGGTGCTTGAGCACCGGAGGCCGAGCACCGGAAGTCGAGCGCTGGCAAACACCCACCTGCTCCGTTCTTTTCAGTTTTGGCTGCAGCACTTGTCCGCTTTGGGGTTCGCTTTTGCTTTTTTGCAATTAATCCACTATTTCCATCGCTTGGCCTTTTCTGACCTGAAATAAAGGAAAAGCTTGAAAACAGAAGCAGAGGCAGACAGGTCCGTTTACACACCTGTCCATGCCATTCCACTATTTTCTTTTCTTTTTTTTTTTTAATTTTTAAATTTTTTAAAAAAGATTTATTTATTATATGTAAGTTACACTGTAGCTATCTTCAGACACTCCAGGAGATGGAGTCAGATCTTGTTACAGATGGTTGTGAGCCACCATGTGGTTGCTGGGATTTGAACTCAGGACCTTTGGAAGAGCAGTCGGTGCTCTTAACCGCTGAGCCATCTCTCTAGCCCCCCACTATTTTCTTAAACAGACAATTGTAAACGTCTGTCATAGCCAAGCCCTGACTGGCTCAGTCCCCCGCAAGTCTTACCCTTCTCTCTGCTCTCTCGCTCGTGTGCAATTATACTACAGGCACCAGAGGCAACACTGGCTTCAAACCCGTTCGCCGATTCCCTCTCACAGAGGCCTTCTTGTGATTCTTCGGCGATGCTATCAACTTCAATTGTAATGTCACTCTCACTCTTTATACTTCGGGACTCGTCTTGGCTGAGAGTGAGTGGGGAAGCTACGGAAAAGTTATGCTGTGCTACAGGAGGTAAGGCAGGTGGTACGGAAGCCAGAGAGTTAGACTCAGAGCCTTCTACTACCACATCCTCAATACTGGTCTTATCCTTCTCATCTAAATCATCCAGGTCTACCTCATGGCAAACCAAGGTTTCAGGCCCGATCAGAGGCATCGCATCCTCCTCTTCTTTGAGTGGCGTGTGCACCGGTTCTTCTTCGGCTGGACTGTCCGATTTCTCACTAGTCAGTTCTTGAAGGCCCTGGTCGGGCTCGGCTGTCAGCGATGGCATCCCTTCACCTTCTGTTTCAAAGTGCTGTTCCACGTGTGCGCCTTTCATGCCCTCGGCTCCCGCGCCATCGTCAGACCTCTCTTGGGACACTCCAGTTGTCATTTCCATGCCATTATCAAGTCTCAATTTTTTTTCTGGGGATTGCTGTCCCAGGATTTTTCGTTTCAACTTTTTTTCTTTCTCATATGGGTCGATGTCATCTTCAGTAGAAGAAAAGTTTTTACATTCTAGTGAAGAAAACTCCAGGCTATGAACGTCCCCATGAGCTTCGCTGCCTGCTTCCTCCTGGCCGAAAGGTGAAATCTTTATAAGTTCTAACGAAAGGTCTTTTGTCTTGCTGCGCCTTCCCTTCCCTTTGGGAGACTTTTCCACCTGTTTCTTAAATTCTTCTACTTGGTCCACTTTGTCTCCAAAAATATGCACAATTTGATCGCTGTCCCCTGCCTCCACCGTCAGGGTGTCTGAGGGCTGTGCCTGAGTCCTGTCGTTTTCTTTTGATATATGTACAATCTTTGGGTTTTCTTCATCTAGTTTATCATCATGTGCATTTTCATTTTTTTCCAATTCTTCTTTGACATCAGGAGAAAGATCTTCACCCCCTGAGCTCTTCTCCAGCTGGTCGTCTGCCTCACTATCAGATGAACAGGAGTCTGCAGGGAAACATACGTTGTACAGACGATTACACGAGATACCAATGCAATAAGTAAAATACTACCAAGTGTAAACGAGATCCTTTCTATACTTCTGAATCTCTAGAGACATTTTTTTCTATGAAGTAAAACAAAGATTTGTGCTAAAATGTGAGGGGAAGGGCTGAAATAAAACCGTGAGGATAAACAACGTGGTGACACACGCCTTTAATTCCCGCACTCAGGGGGCAGAGGCATGGGCAAGTGGATCTCTGAGCTCCCAGTCATCCTGGAATATAGAGTTCCAGTACAGCCAGAGCTACACAGAGAAACCCTGTCTCAAAAAATAAACAAAGAAAAAGTAAAACAAACAACGATAAAAAGCTAGTATGTTAACTGACTTGACCTGACTTACTACAAAGATTAACTACTTTGCATTCTAGAGGAATATGACATTCTACCTAAAATTAGTCTGGATTAAAATGAGCAATGTGGCGCTGGAGCAAGCGGGACCCGAGTGAGCAGAGGTCCTGAGTTCAATTCCCAGCAACCACATGATGGCTCAAACCATCTGTACAGCTACAGTGTACTCATATACATTAAATAAATAAATCCTTAAAAAAACGAGCAATGTGAATTCTCCATACCTTAAATGGTCTTAGTACAGGCAAGAGACCCCTGCTGGCAAGACAAATTATTCACTTTCTGTCAGAGAATTTTTCAGAAACTAAGGCAGCAGTCCAAAACTATAAAACCACACAATGTAAAAACTATCCCTGTATTGCTTACACCCTCTTTAGAGAATTTTAGAAAGGCAAACACTGAAGGTGTTCATTTTTTTAAAGATAACTTTGGGTTCTCAGTGTGTAGCCTGGCCTGCATCAGCATGGAGTCCAGGCCTTCCTGAAACTCAAGAGATTCCCCCTGCCTCTGCCTCTCAAGTACTGAGATTAATGGTGTGCACCACCACGATACTTGACAAAGTTTTATGTTTTCTGCTTGTTGGCTCTCCTTTGTTTAGAATTTGTTTCCATCTGATGAACAGGAGAATCTGCATATATATTCTGTACTGGGTCCATGGAGGCCAAAAGAGGAGGCAGATACTGTGGGGTTGGAGTGACAGGTGTCAGGAAAGCATGTGGTGTTGAGTACTGAAGTGCAGCTGACTTCTCCGTCCCTGAATGATTACGTCATTAAGTATACAAGTTCTGTGGTTTTAGTAAAAGTGGAATGTAGAATCCCATTTCCTCACGTCAAACGCTCCTCAGTGAGGCAGTTCTGTGACTCTGATGTGGATGGTTGTGTAGGCTGAACACTGCACCAGCACAGGCTGCCTGAGAAACAGCACACACGTCCAAGAAACCTTGCATCTGTATGGTTTCCTGTATGATCGTGAGCTACCAGCAGGTGGCAGGAGGATTCGGAAAGACCCCCTTTATGGTGTACACACTGCAGCTGATGGTAAACCTATCCTTTAGTAGTTTTCTCTCCAAGGAGAATAATTTTCTAATACCACCATTTAAGATCTCTTAAATTACATAGAAAAAAGAATGGAAAAGTGACGGGGACAATTACAGCGGAGTAAAATCTGCTCTGCTGTGCTCACCACAAGCCCTCCTATGTAGCCTGTGCTCTCAACAGCTCCCACGTGTGGTAACAGGCTGACGGTGCCCAACTAACAGGAGGCATTGGTGCATCACATGGTTTGAAGCAGAGCCCAACACACACTGGGATTCGAGGATTGTTTCATTTCCCTACAGCTAACTGGTTGTATCTAAAAATCCTCCTGACAGACGGCATCCTGGGTTAATATCACTCGAGTTTAAACTAGAATATACCACAAAATAAGTGTCAGCTGCCAATTACACTCTGTACTTTCAATCATGCTAGGTTCCAAACCAAGATAAGCTGCTATGCCTCTCACTGAGTGACCCTCATGGGCCACACAATTATACTTTGGTCCACGATGGCTGCATATACCTGAGGCCCTGTTGTAAGCTCTTGTCACCTAGGGACACTAGCCCTTTAGTTCAGTAATCATCCTCTATGACATTTGTGCCATGATGAAGTCCCCTTAGAATGTGTCCCATTGTTCAGTGATGCATATGTGTGTGTACATAATATCTATATAGTTTTAAAAGTCAACAACCCTCAGAACTGAGCCCCTTCTGTCTCACCAGACAGAGGTATGCTGCCTGTCACATTGCCATGGGCATTTCTGGTACCTGATTTTCCTTCACTGTTTGACGTCTTAGATAAACTGTATGGCATGTTTGGCGAAAAAGTAGATTTTAAAGGTGGTCTTCCCCGTTTGGACTTCTGCCTCTCTTCATCCCTCTTTTCGTCCTTTTCACTATCTTCTTTATTCTGAGTAATAACAACAAAATGCATGAGAAAGGCCAAGGCCTTTCAAAAATGAACATTCCATTTTCTCTAAGAAAATCTATTAATTCCAAAACAAAAAGGTCAGTTAATTTAAAGTAAAATACCAGTATGCACTTATAGAAAAATCTAGAACAGTTTTCTAACCCATTCATTTGAATAGAATCACTCCCCCTGGCTCATTTCCTGCAGAGGGAATGAAAGGCATCAGAAACAGACAAAACACTAGGCAGACCTCTACAGCAGGAACCGGACAGAAGGCGTGGCCAAGTGTACAGTGGGCCAGCAGGCAGGGTTGACACTGTGGAGGTGGAGGGAAGAGGAGAACAGTGGGTTTCCAGGGTGATGAGGTCCTCTGTGTGGTTCTAAGGATGAATAATGGCATTACACATCTGCCCAAACCTCTACAGGCACAGAGACCCAGCGAAGTCTTACACCTCTGATGTATACCTACCCCAGTGTAATCTGTGGGTATTTACCACTATAACAAATGGGTCCCTCTTGTGAGGGTAAGGGGCCGACAGTGCATAACACGATACCCACTTAGGGCAAAGGGCACATCGGAAATTCCTGTACCTTTGTATTTTTCCTATGAAGGTAAAACTATTAAAAAACAAAATCTAACAGAAAAGATACATGAATAATTCCCACATCTATAAGTGTTATAAATGTATGGACATACCTTAACTTTCTTCTTTTGTTTTTTCTTTGGTCCACCTTTGTCCAAGGGCCAGATTATCCTGTCAGCTTTTACCCATTCATCATATCTTAAAGAAAAAAAATTTCACCTTTCACTATATGAAATATATTCACACTCACACACATGCACACACACACACACACACACGCACACGCACACACACACACACACGCCCCAGCAGTGAGAGAAAAAGTCTGTTCCTGTTGGGCAGAGATGGCACACGCCTTTGATACCAGCACTACTAGGGGGCAGAAGCAGGCAGATCTCTTTGAGTTCCAGGCCAATCTGGTCTACACAGAGAGTTTTGGGGCAGGGCAGGGCTACACAGAGAAACCTCAACTTGAAAAAACAAAACAAAAAACAAAAACACTCAACCCTCAAGGCAACAACTAGAAAAGAGCTTCTTCAAGGTTCAAAGAGAGGACGGGGTGGGTAAACTCCCAATTCTAAACTATCTGTAGTGCTTTGTTTTCAGTTCTCACAATTGGAACTTACAGATCAAATAGAGTAAACTATGCAGAACTAAGTAATACTTCTTGCATTATGCCAAGTGCACAGATATTCATATTCAGTAACACTGTAGACTAGTTGCCATGGAGACGTGCAAAGCTCAAGTATGTACAGGTTTTAGCTGCTCTAGATACCATGATGCTTATACTACAGCTAAAAATCATCTTCTCCCAGATTACCCAATAGCTAACTAAGCCCTTTGGAACAGAGGGCTAACAATACCTTATATATCGATATTTCTTAATTTGAACATTTATTAAGGGTCTACTAATATACCAGGAACTATAAAATATACAGGGAATAGAGAGAACAAGACCTGATTACATGCTGATATAAAAAAAAATCTATATAATTAAATACAATCTTCTAAACGCAGTAAGAAAGATACATACTTGATTTAGGGCTAAAAAGAAGAAAACATCTTACTCCTGAATTTCCCAGGACACATCACACCAAAAAAAGAGCAGACCTCTCTGGAGGACCTCAGCATGGTCCTCTCTGGCCTGGTCTGAGTGATGTGTCAGGCAGGTGTTACAGCCACATCAGGGCTCCTCTCACACAGATGTCCCATTTTAGAAATAGGACTAAATTACCCAGAAATTATAAGGTTTCTGGCCTCAGTGTTGTTCTAAGCTGGTCTGACTAAGATGCCCTTCCTTTGAATGCAGCCAACTGTACAGACATGTCTGCTCCGTGCTCACAGGGGATCAAGACAGGAAAAAAGACAACTTCCTAATCATGTCTGAACACAGAACAGGGAACATTGTCCAAGCCACAGAAATGGCAAAATATCCTTTTTCTCGTGACTCATGAGTCACTTCTGCCTCTTTACCAATTATAGGATTAACTTTGATCTAGTTGTTGCTCCTTCCAGGTAAGATTTATTAAGAAAGCCAATCATAGAATCACATCAGCTTCCTGACTGTATCAGCACAGAACAAAGACTTTCTTAAACCTACCACACAACGGAAGCTCAAATCCAAGTCCTAACCAACACAGATTTTAACTACTAAGCCAACTCCAAACTACTGTGGTACTTGACACTGGCTTGACTTCTGCAAAAGGAAACAGAGGCATGTGCAGCCTAGAGTTGTGTCCTCGCTCCTTGACAGTGCTGCAAGGTTCCCAGAGCCCTGTACTAGCCCTAGTTCCTAAGGTGGGGCCCTGAGCGCTCACAGACTCAGCCCCATGGCTTCCTGTCTTGTGGTCTGCCTCCCAGTAAAAGAGTGATAGACTCAGTTGTTTCAAGGGCAGATCCTGCTGGCCTCTAGTGGAAGCGCTGGTAATATTTAGAGCAAGGCGTGCCTTGTAAGCGCACAGCTTCACGGCTCACCTGACGTTCCATCCGTAGTAGTGCACTAGGTACAGAATCTCCCCGTCGTCCATCTCCGTGCTTTTGATGCTGGCTTCATAAATTTTCTGAGTTTTTCCTCGTCCGTACTTGACCTTCACTTTGGTTCCCGTCAGGCAGGGCTCTGTGTCGTCCTCCTCGTCCTCCCCTTCCGAGTCACACCGGCTCTCAGTCTCTTCCCTGCAGTGAATTACAACATTGATAATGCTACTAATAGCTCAACGGAGGGCAAACTAAGAACTGAGAAAAGATCCAGCACGTTGTGTCTTGACAACCCGAGTTTACCTCGGTGACATGTCAGGGGAGGAGGAGGAGGAGGAAGAAGAAGAGGAGGAGGAGGAGGAGGAGGAGGAGGAGGAGGAGGAGGAGGAGATTTCATGGACCATTTACCAAGGAGTTGATGACATAAAGGTACACTACACAAAGGTAAACCCATTCTTCTTAAAGGCCATTCAAGAATCACGGTTAATGAAGATGCAGAGTCAATAAACAAATCACTTTTAAACCAAAAAATTAAAAAAACATATGCCCTAGGATGGTCGTTAAGATTCATTCAAGCCGGGCGTGGTGGTGCACGCCTTTAATCCCAGCACTCGGGAGGCAGAGGCAGGTGGATTTCTGAGTTCGAGGCCAGCCTGGTCTACAAAGTGAGCTCCAGGACAGCCAGGGCTACACAGAGAAACCCTGTCTCGAAAAACCAAAAAAAAAAAAAAAAAAAAAAAAAAAAAAAGATTCATTCAAATGCCACCTTACCTGGGAGAATTTTCTAAAGCTATTTTGTAAATTCTTGCAACTAGTTATCTTAAGTCTACTTTAGCACTACTGTCTTCTCACTTTACAAGACACTGTTTGGTGGGTAACATGATGAACAAAGGCTACCTCCCATAGTAACTCTCTCTTGGCCTGGACTCTGCTTTAAATGAGGCTATTGTTGAAATCATAGGAGAGCGATGGTAGAGCAGAGCTTTATAAGTCTCTGTTAGTTTCTACTTCTAACTCCTCTCCCAGCAACTTTTATTTTGATAATTAGACACGAAGGGTATTCATATGAAAAGTCCAGCAATATTTTAAAATTGTATCCACAAGGTATATCGCTGCCTCAGAGATGGCTGAGGTGTTCTGCGAATTTCAAAGCTTCAGACGTGGTCTTAAGGAGCTGTGAGGGTCGACAATACTCACAGGCATCTTTCAGTGGGCCCTGGTACATGGCTGAAGCTTTCATAGCTAATCTGCTTCAGGAATATTTGCTCTCCAGGGACACTTCTCATAAATGTTGTGAAGAAATCATTGTAAGTACTGGAGAAAACCTACTAAACAGAAATCTCCATGGGCCCTGATACAGACTGGGACTATATGCTGGCTGCTGTTTGTACACTCAACTTTTATTTAGTAAAACAGAATATTAACCTTTGCATGGGAGATTGAATTCTTTGCTCTAATATATTTGCTCCATTTATGTTAAAAGTATAAAGAATCTTAGCTATGCTTATTTATAGACTCATTATTATAATTAGAACTTTTTAAGTAGCTGGCCTTTGCTTAACGTCCTGCTTAGATGTTTAAACTGTTCTCATCATTCGCAACTGCCAGATGTCTCCTGCTACTTTTTAAGTCCTGTATTCTACTTCGTGACGGAACTTTTAAAAACTAGCCTAGTGCACAGCCAACTGCCAGCGCTCATTGTGTCCTCGCCAAGCACTGGACGCCTCTGCTGCTCACCTACAGTGTCTGCTTCTCTACCACTAGCTCTCCCAAGGGCCATTTACCAACCCTGCCAGCTCTCAACTGGATACAGCAGGCCACTGTCTCCAAATGGAGCATAAAGACCTCAAACTTGTAGAAAAGGTATCATTACGTGATAAAAATCACTACAAAATAACGGGAGAAAAGCTTCTACTTTCAAGTAAGACTGTTACGCTGTTGTTCTAAAACTTGATTTTTAGTAACACCTAAAAACTAATCAATTCATTTGATCACATGTGCAGAATGGCCCACTAGGAAGCAAGGCGAGACATTACCTGGATCTAGCGCAACTGCTGGATTGGGGGCTATTTTTAAGTTACTTCAATCCATGAAAGTCTGATACATGGAAAAAAAATACTGTTTTCACTCAACAGCAAACAGAGTGGACATTAAAAAGCTGGATTTTATTGATGAGATGTGGGGAAAGAATGTATTTTCTAAGCTAGAACCAGGGGTGCATGCCACATTCTCCAATACAATAACTGGAAAAAGGAAAGTGTCTGAAACCAAGCTGACACACAGAAGCGTTTCTCTCTCTCTCGTCCTGTGCACCCATGTGTTCGTTAGCTTTCCCACATTGTACCTTTTTTAAAATGGAACTTTGCTGTCGCTGTCCCCGCTGTCCACTTCCTCCATTTTCTCCAGTTCCCTTCCCTGCTGTCAACTGCAGGACCTTTCTTTTCACAGGGTGGCGCAGCCTTCTTTGAGGCCACTGTTTAGGGCACAAGTGCTATTAAATGGTGCGACCAGTATATTCTCCAATTCCGAAAGGCGATACACATCATCTTCACAATGTGTCTCACCTTCATTAGACAAGAGGAATGGAAGTCCCAATAAGAAGAGATCCCCTCACACCTGAATCTCTAAACAGGAACAAAGCGCGGCTGGACCCCAGACAGGTGCCTCTGGAAGACAGACATAAGACAATGTACCTCTCTTGGCTCTTCTCTTCCTCTTCATCTGAGTCTCTCTCAGAGTCCTCTGGCTTTTTAATCTTCTTCTCTTTGTTCTTTGGTGTGCTCTTCCTCCCGAACAGCAGCTCATGCTCTCTCTTCGCTGCTGGGTCGCCATCGTCATCGTCATCACCTGCGTCCTTATTTTCTAAATCATCTCGGAGGAATTTGTCTTCGATTTTCTCTTCCTCTATTTCCTTCTTGATACAGTTTGCATCTCGAACAATTTTCCTTCTCCCCTAGTAGAGGAGATAAAAGCTTTGAGAGAGGCAATGCTCCAAGAGAGAAAGACACCTTTACAGCTTTCTCTGAAGTCTCCACAGTAGTAAGTGTGCTGCGTCCTGGCACGAGATCAGAATCTGAGCACTAATCAACTCAGGACCATTCTCTTCCATTTGCAAGCAAAAGAATCATCAATATAAATCTCTTTATTATGTCCAACACTACCATAATCCCTGGACACAAACACCCAAGGAAGCCCCTTTCCCCTGGTGCCTAGCGTACAGCTCAGTGGGAACGGGGCATGAGCAAAGCCCTGGTTTTGGCACCTAGCACCCCACCGACACCTGCAAACTCTCTGCTCACAACATTGTTTTATTCTATTGTTTGGCAGTGCTGGGGCTTTGCACACGCTTAGCAAGTGTTGTCCTCAGGGCTCCATCCCTAACTCTATACTGTTAGCTATGATAAAAGAGTTTAAATGAATCATTTCTATGCCAGGGATAGAATTTCCCACCAGTAATGCTAGGCTCGAAAGACGGCTCAGAGAGAAGGTACGTCCTTGCCACCAAGCCTGATGACCTGAGCTCATGACCGGGCCACATGGTCACGAAAGGAGAAAGTGACTCCCACAAATTGTTCTCCCACCTTCACGTATGTGTACACACACACAGTAAATGTTTAAAAAAATGTTCAAGTTATTAATAATCTTCAAAAATATAGCCCCTAACTTACGGCCTCTTTGAAAGTTCTGTGATCTCCAAGTCATATCATGTATTAAAACAAAATTTAAATATCAATATATTTTACTACAATAAAAATCAAGTATCAGGGGCTGGAGAAATGGCTCAGCAGTTAAGAGCACCAACTGCTCTTCCAGAGGTCCTGAATTCAATTCCCAGCAACCACATGGTGGCTCACAACCATCTGTAATGGGATACAATGCCCTCTTCTGGTGTGTCTGAAGGCGGCTACAGTGTACTCATATACATAAAATAAATACTTTTTTTCTTTTCTTTTCTTTTCTTTTCTTTTCTTTTCTTTTCTTTTCTTTTCTTTTCTTTTCTTTTTTTTGTGGTTTTTCAAGACAGGGTTTTTCTGTATAGCCCTGGCTGTCCTGGAACTCTGTAGACCAGGCTGGCCTCGAATTCAGAAATCCACCTGACTCTGCCTCCCAAGTGCTAGTATTAAAGGTGTGCACCACCACGCCCAGCAAGTATCTTTTAAAAATCAAATATCAGTATATTTAAGTGATTCTGCTTTAAGGACCTACTGGCATCAATATCTAAAAAGTGAGCTTTTGGTCTGGAGAGATAGCTCAGTGGCTGAGAGCATTGGATGCGCTTCTACAAGGCCCAAGTTTGGTTCTCAGCACCTTATCAAGTGGCTCAAAACTGCTTCTAAGTCCAGCTCCAGGAGATCTAACATCCTCTTCTAGGTTTTGAGGGTACACACGCACAACTGAAATATACATACATACAAAAATAAACTAACTAATTAAGTAACTAATTAAGTAACTAAGTGAGATTTCTTTGAATAAGTACCAAGATCATTAATGGTTACAGGAGGCACTAGTCTTGTCTTATGAAGCCGCTACCAAGCATCTTGCACGTCAGCTATGAAACTGGTGAACCTTTTTAAGATGCTCTAAACTTTGCTTCAGGTCCATCTAATATGATGGCAGAAGGCTTCCCTCCTCTACTTAGAATTGACAGGGATTTGAAAGAAAAAAGAAAGGAGCTGGGAAGGCGGTTCAGCCTCTAAGAGAGTTTGCTGTGGAAACGCGAGACCCTGAGTTCAAAGTCCTGCACCTGCCTTAAAAAACAAAACAAGGGCTGGTGAGATGGCTCAGTGGGTAAGAGCACCCAACTGCTCTTCCGAAGGTGTGGAGTTCAAATCCCAGCAACCACATGGTGGCTCACAACCATCCGTAACGAAATCTGACTCCCTCTTCTGGAGTGTCTGAAGACAGCGACAGTGTACTTACATATAATAAATAAATAAAATCTTAAAACAAAACAAAACAAAAAACCAACAAACCTACACATGCACCCACACCAGTGCTGGGGGTTAGGGGAAGGACAGGGGAAAACAGCAGGGCCACTGGGAACTGCTGGCCACAGCCTACCTCCAGGTAGTGAGAGACCAGGTTTCAAAGGACTAAGGCAGTAAGAAAGAGAACAAGACACCCGGTATCTTCCCATTTGCAGAGATATGTGCATGCACCACACGCACACGTGAGCGTGCACTCACACACACACACACACACACACACACACACACCTCTAACTGGTCAACAGGCATGGTAGAGTTCACCCTTATCATTCCAGCACTTGGAAAATGGAGACTGAAGGGCCAAAAGTTCAAAGTTATCCATAGCTACAGAGTGAGTTGCATCTCGCCTGGGCTATATTAGTCCCTCTCTAAAACTGAAATTAACAAAATAACAAAACTTTATTTACTTATTAGATGACAGAACAGTCAGTTTACAAATAAGATTTCTGGGGGCTGGGGGGATGTCTCAGTGTCTCAGTAATTAAGAGTACTTGATGCTCTTGCAAAGGACCTGAATTCAATTTTCAGCACCCATAAGATAGATTAAAACCACCCATAACTCCAGCTCCAGGAGATCTGGTGCTCTTCGCTGGCCTCTGTGGGCTCCAGGTATGCATCTGATGCACGCACGCACATCCAGGCGGGTGTACACTGGCACACATAAGATAAAAATAAAGAATTCACCTTTCCTTTCCATTAAACATGGCCTCACCAACACATAAGATACATAGGAGCTGAAAGCCAGGCACGGTAGTGCATGCCTTTAATCCCCACACTCGAGAGCAGAAGCAAGAAAATGTCTGTGACTTTGAGGCCAGCATGGTCTAGGACAATTAGAGATACATAATAGACAGACCATGTCTTAAAAAAAAAAAAAAAAAAAAGAACGGAAATTCTTGACAGTGTGGCAACCCATAAAATGATAAGTCATGCTATGTAGAGCTCATTGGGCATGGATCAGATAGTGAATGGCAATCCTTCATAAAACCTTAATCAATGAGGAGGAATACAGGGGGCGGAGGCGAGGTAGATGGGAAAATACAAATCAATGTATGCGGAGATAAAGCCGTACAGCACGCACACAGATTGATAGGAAGCGTGGTAGTTTGGGAGCACAGGAATCACCTAGAGGTGATTCATTCAGCTACCTAATGAGCGCTTTCTGGGTGCTGTGCGTCTTTATTCTAGAAGCCTCGGATCTCATCAGTGAGCAAAACCAACACTCAGCCTTGCCTTCATGGGATGCAACTTTAGTACAGAGGGAGGAAAAGAGAGCAAATCAATTCAGACTGAGCAAGTACATCCCAGATAAGAGGAGCGAGAAAGGAGATAGGAAGTAATTAGAAAGGCAGCAACCAGTGCAGGCTTCACTGGGGAGACATCTGAGCAAGAAGAGTACACGGGACTGAGCCAGACAACAGAGCCTTGAACGGACAGTAACAGAGAAGATGAGTGTGCAGGTCTGTGTGTGTGTGTGTGTGCGTGCGTGTGTTTACTGTTTTTGTCTGTTTGGTTTGGTTGTTTAGGACAGGGTTTCAGGCTGTGGCACAGGCTGGCAGGTAGGACTGATAAGCACTGTCTGTAGAAAGAGACTGCTCTAATAACCTTGAAGCAATATTACTAAATACTGGAACATAAACAAATAGTATGCACATACATTAAAATGCCCACAAAAAGTTCAAACTAATGCTTGAAGCAGATAAAGCTACAAGAACTCACTCTTGGCGACTTTAGCTCTGTGTCTTCTCTGTCGCTTTCACTGTTTGAGTCCGTATTCTCCTCGGGCTCACTCTTCACGTCCAGCAAAGGCATTTCCGGGGCCTCTTTTAGAGCTTCGTCCATTGAGTCTTCAAAGTCTTTTTTTTCCTCTTTTACTTTTGGTTCATGGTGGTGAATAGTTCTGAACTGAATATTTGCAGAACGGCAGTACTCCTCAAAACCATAGAGATATCTAAACACACAACATTTCATCTTAAGAAATCTTAGTCTCTGCATTTAATGTGAATATTAGGTAAATGTGTAGTAAAACCTGAGCCATGTTTAAAGTATTCTTGGTATGTTAGTAAATGCCTTTGATACAATCAACAAAAAAATACCATCAACTAAAATATTATCCTGAGAACCAGAGACTAATAAGCCTCCCACAGCACTGCTCTAGAAGGGCAGTTCTCAACTTGTAGGTCGCAACCCCTCTGGGGGTGCCAAACCACCCTTTCACAGGGGTCACATATCAGAGATCACGCATACCAGACATTTACATTATGATTCATAAAAGCAGCAAAATTACAGTTATGAAGTACCAAGGAAAATAATCTCATGGTTGGAGGTCACCACGGCATGAGGAACTGTATTCAAGCTCTAGAAGGGCAGTTCTCAACTTGTAGGTCGCAACCCCTCTGGGGGTGCCAAACCACCCTTTCACAGGGGTCACATATCAGAGATCACGCATACCAGACATTTACATTATGATTCATAAAAGCAGCAAAATTACAGTTATGAAGTACCAAGGAAAATAATCTCATGGTTGGAGGTCACCAGGGCATGAGGAGCTGTATTCAAGGCTCAGAGAGTTAGGAAGGTTGAGAGCCACTGCTCTAGAACATGCACATAACCAAAACTGCAGCCGGTGAGCTGGATCTGGACACGATGTGCACTCCTGCATCGCTGACTTTTAAGAGGAAATCAGCATGACATGGGAAGTGGAGAATGGTAGGCTATGACTCAGGAAACCTTTCAGCCCCACGTGACTGCCAGCTTAAACTTTTAACATTTATGGCCCTTGTTTGCAGTGTTAATTAAAATTACAGGCTGTTCCCTGTAAATGATCATTTGGGGGCAGGAGGGGTACTGTTCAAGACAGTCTCAGTCTCTCTCTCTCTCTCTCTCTCTCTCTCTCTCTCTCTCTCTCTCTCTCTCTCTCTCTCTCTCTCTCAGCTTTTCAAGACAGGTTTCTCTGTGTAGCCCTGGCTGTCCTGAGACTCACTCTGTAGACCAGGCTGGCCTCGAACTCAGAAATCCGCCTGCCAACAGTGTTTCTCGATGTAGGCCTGGCTGTCCTGTAACTCATCGTGGATCTTAAACTCAGAGATCCTCCTGCCTCTGCTTCCCTGAGAGCTGCAATTAAAGGCCTGTGCCATTCATTACTGCCTGGCTTAACTTTTTATTGATTCTTTGTAAACTGCACTTCATACACCCCAGTCCCACTCATCTCCCCATTCCCTCATACCCGCCCTCTGCCCTTGCCACCTCTCCACAAAAAGACAAAAAGAACAAAACCAAAACCAACCAACCAAACAAACAAAAAAAACTGTTGTCAAGGAAGCTGTATTATGTAAGGTCTGCCATACAATATATCCTTTTGCCCAAACTACTTTACTTGCTAATAATTATTCTTTAATGAAGCTGGACAACTTACTTTCTATAAGCAGTTTTTACATTGTAGGAAGCAGCTGAATTCAAAATTGGAATGCCAAGGTCCATATAAATTTGCTTCCATACAGCACCACTGTCAATCTGGAAGATTAAGATTTTGTTAACAACTGTCAAAGGAAATAACTGTTACACTAGCATTCTGTGTTCTTTAAGAAAATGCCTACGTCAGTGCAGCATCAAGCAACCAGACTTCTCAACGCACAAACACATACTTCTAAAGCAACGGTATACTTACATTGCCACATCCCCCCTGATGATAGACCAGTCTAAAGAGTTTGAAGAGATTGAGATCTTTATAGCCCAAAACAGGTGGTTTGTTGATCGGAGTACCTTTTAAATGTCAGAAGGAAAAAAATAAAGCATTTAGTCAAATGAAAAATACTAGTTTGAAAATAAAAATATTGACTTCTAATTCAACAAAATTCATTCACTGAAGGTATACATTTAAAGGTCCTTAAGCCACATAAGCCACAAAGTCTTTCTTCTCTGTGTTCTGTGTGCAGTTTTGTGGGCTGTCTGGAATTTAGGAGTTGCGCATGTCTACAGTCAATCTAGTTGCCTCAATACCAAAGAAATGGCTAAAATTAAATTAAAAATTGACAGTGCTGGTTGTGGCCCAATGCAGTGTGAGACGAAGCAGGAAGGCTGCAGCTCCACGCTTTGCTCCGGTTCTGTGCAGGATTCTTCAAAGCCACAGAACGTCTAGAGCCAAATGACCCACGACTTCCTAGGACTGAAACCTGCCAGCGTGTGATGATTTATAATGCTTCTCTTCCTTCTACCTCTACAGAAATCCTATCCTACTCAGAAAGACATTGATGTCTGTCATCTTCAGCTCAAGTAGAACAGGGATCAGGTGAGTCTACTCTCCATGAGCGCCTTACCACTGTAATAAATTACTATGCATTTGAGGTCATTCCCAGCAAGCACATGGTGGCTCACAACCATCTGTAATGGGATCTGATGTCCTCTTCTGCTGTGTCTGAAGACAGCGACAGTGTACTCATGTACATGAAATAAATAAAGTACTATGCAGGGTAAGTAATGTGATGATTGGTCACTTTTTAAAACTTTTTTTTTTTTTACTTATTTATTCAGTATATAGTGTTCTACGTGTATATATGCCTGCACACCAGAAGAGGTCAACAGGTTTCATGTTATAGATGGTTTTGATCCACCATGTGGTTGCTGAGAAGTGAACTCAGGACCTCTGGAAGAGCAGCCAGTGGTCTTAACCTCTGAGCTATCTCTCCAGCCCAATTGGTCACTTTTTATTTCTGACTATTTTAATCTTTTTACAAGTGTAATTATAAATAATGACTTCCAATGTATTCTACTTGAATAGCTTATTTTTATTCATCTAAGTGCCATCAGGAATAGCTGGTTCATCGGCTTTCGCTGGACTATAAGGCACTCACTCCTAATATGGCAGAAACAGTGCACAGACTCACACACAAAGCCACTAAGAACAGCGTACCTCTGTCTTCCATAAACTTATAAAGCTGTTGGAGGAAATTGTCCCTCTCCTCAGGATCAAGCTCTTCCTCAGGCTGTAACGGCAAGCACAGGGAACAGCAAGAGATCAGTGTGACCGCTGTTGGTGTGAACCCCTGGTACTCACACTGTAATGCTGTGGCTTTGTTGCTGGTCTGGGACTCAAACGCTAGGCCTCCCAAATGCTAGGACAGTGCTCCACCATCCCAGCCCTTAATTCACATCTGATAACGCAGACCCACTGCACTGTCCGCCAGTCTCTACCCTTCAGCCCACCTTCCGCTGTGACTCTGCCTGGAGTCCCACCAGAGACTCACAAGAGTCAAGAGAAACAGATTCCAGAATGGAGCAAGAGGACTGTTTTGACTTCATTTGGGGAAAACCAACAAATGTCATATGGCCCATACAAATATATTGGGAGACAAGCACACTAATGAGAAAAATATTTTTATAGAAAACAGTATCATTGAATGAATATAAGCAAAGGCTGTAAGGTCAGTGGCAAGAGTGTTTTGTTTAGATGAGACTTTTTTAAACTTAATTTTAAGTCCTTTAAGTAAATCATATAAGTCATACTTGGTGCCCCCCCCCCCCCCCCCCCCACTTTTCTCTAGTGCTTGCCTCCTTCTGTATTGGCTACTATAACCCTTTAAAGCATTTAAAGACAAGATTGTGTCAAAAGAATGGATACTTCTTACCCTGCTTCAAAATAAAACAAAGAGTATTGTTTACTAGCAAAAAAAAAAAAAAAAAAAGGCTGACACATAATTACTTAGTTGTGAGTGTTTGTGCACCCTGCGCGCCCCCACCTCTGTAAAAAATAAATTTCCAAAACCCACCAATTTAAGTGTTCCTATGTACTAATTACATAAATGTAGTAGTGTTTTCATATAATAGTATTATGTATTAAAATAAACAATCCTTGGGCTGGCAGGATGGCTAAGTGGGTAGGGCACCACCAATATGTTTAATGGCCTGAGTTCAATCGCTGGGTCCCACATGATGGAAAAAGAGAATTGATTCCCACAAGTTTTCCTCATACCATCACACAGGTGCCAATCCAAGCATGTACATACACATACATGGTATAAAAATATAATATCTGCTGGTATATTACCTATAAATATTTATAATTTTTCTGTTTTTGTTTTGAGACAGGGTCACAAGCAAGACAGGCTAACCTCGCTCTGTAGGTGAGGATGCCCTTGAACTACTGACCATCCTGTTGTCACGGGCTCTGTGCTAAGACTGAAGATAAACATCACACTGAGTTATAGAAATTATTTAAAATTCAGCAGTACTATAGAAAAATTAGTAAAACACGAATGTTCCTTCCATATACAGGATCATGTCTTTCGAAGATACCTTTCCTATGGTTCTAAAAGAATAATTGAAATTTTTGCCTTTTAAGACCCATATTCAGATGAAAAGCAATGTTCAGGCAATAAATATTGATTATTCAGGGCTTAGAAGGCAACAGGCACTTTAAGATCATGTTATCCTTTAAGAAGTTTAATAGCTAATAGTATAGCCAGAATCGATGAACATGTAGTGAATTAAAATATATAATAAAATCTAGGAGGCAGGCAGATCTCTGTGAGTTCAAGGCCAACCTGTACTACACAGCAAGTGTTACAACAGCTAGAGCTACATGACACTCTATCTCAATAAAACCAGAAATAAATAAAATAAAATAAAAATAAAAGTTGTTCCCTAATGTAAGCAAAGAAAAATCAACCCACTAAATGCAAACATGGCACAAATAAGGTTGTATCAAGCTATGCTAAATTCTTCAAGGTTGAGTGTATACTTTTACAGGTTAAAAACTGATAGTTTATGGGCATTAAGTTAGTGAATAATAAAGAGTATTCTAGGCTCTGTGAGGAACTATGCCACAAAATTTTAAGTTCAGGTACAGTTCCAAGATATAAAAACAAAATTAGTAAAAAATTCAATTTACATATACCTACTTTCTTGAGAGGAAATTCCCACCAAAAATAAGTAAGCTATAAACAAAGTTTTAAATTTACCTGATGGCTTTTGCAAAACTGCTGAGTTGGATAGAGAATTCCTCACCATGAGTTTACTAGCTGTGTTCCATGCACTAGGAAGTGCCTTCTGCATGGGATCCTGAGCTGCTGCTGTTTGCTGTCCCTCCCTGGGCCTTCTCACACTCTAGCACCTCTGAAGGACTTAGGTGTGGGAAAGGGCAGATGGAAGAAAGGTAGAGATTCTCTGAACTGTGAGACTTCTTCCCTTCAGGTAATCAAGAGTAACTATATTCTTGGCAAACCTGGTAGAGCAAGCAAGAGGATCTCAAGGTTCCAGAACACTCCTGGATGTGAATGGGTACCGCTACCCATAGTCTACGGAGGATTACGAGTAGTGGTTTACACTACCAGGCTCAGATCCTTCTGACATGAGGCATTATGTCTTCAAATTAAGTTCAAGTATTTATCAATAGTTTATCATCACTCAGGAGCGGTGCAAGAGCACGGTGGATGGAAATGAGACTACGTGACCCCTTCTCATTTTGCTGCTTTGATTCTGCCGAGTGGTGTGGACAGACACAAGGGGCCAGACCACATAATGTAGTGTGCATAGTGCGGGAATGCAGGGTGGCACGACCAGTTCTGCTCCGGAGCGGCTGCCACTGTAATAGTAAAGAAAGCCTTTCCATGTGACTGGCAGTTCCCGAACAGCAAGCAGGAGCAGATAGGTCCGACAGAGAAAAGCCGTGATCAGGAAAGGGCTTTGTCACAACGTACTAAAGAGCCACTACTTGGTATCATATAGACAGGACATTTTGTAAAGAATTAGAGTCGTGTTTTTGAAGTTCTCAGTCATGAATCATGAATGAAACGAAGGAATAGGGAAGAGCATGCCATCACTCGGTCCACAAGGGCAGGGAGGAGGGGGGAGGAGTAGGGAGGAGGAGGAGGAGGAGCAGGAAGAGGAGGAGCAGGAGGAGGAGGAGGAGGAGGAGGAGGAGGAGGAGGAGGAGGAGGAGGAGAGATCAGCCCTGCCCTGAAGGAGAGGGAGTGGATGAGAGCAGGAGAGAGAAGTTCCAGGGAGTTTCTGCTGGTTGGATTTTTCTTCCATGCCTCTCTATGCTGGCAGTACTCTGTAGGTCTGCCAGTTTGAGACACGGCTACTTTATGCACAGCTTTAATCTCTGATGACTGTCAAGCATTTAGATAATCATTGTGTGATGAAAAGACATCTTGCAACTCAGTTGAGAAGATGTTCTTGCACGTTTCACACTGGCCACCGGAAAAACCGAATGCTCTGCAGTAAAGCCAGGAAAGCCGGGAAGGACAGGATGTTTCAAGTTGTCCACAACATGGGCCACCATCTCCACACATCTGGAAGCAAATGCTCATTCAGAAACAGCATCCACTCCGGCGACAAGCAGGCTTCACACTTCATCTGGATATAATACAGTATGCTACCCTTTTCAGACGGGGGTCTCCTGTAATCTAGGTAGGCTCCAGTTAGTGTCCATCCTCCTGTCCAAGTGCTGAGATTGCAGGCACATGCCACAGATGAAGCAATACACACCTCATTTCTGCTGTTAAGTTTCCTAGCCAGGAAATTGACTTTACAGACTGCAAATCCAGAAGGTATCCAAACTGTCAAAACTGGAGGCTGGTCTGAAACTTGTAGCTACCCTCCTGCCTCTGCATCCCTAGTGCTGCAATTTCAGATGAGCACCACAGCTAGCTTAGCTTTCACTGTGCCCATCCAGTGCTACTTAACACTGAGAAGACAAAGCTGACTACACCCAACACGAAGGAGCCTCCAGCCGCGTCTGAGTGGAGGCTGGGAGCTCGGAGACACGTGGACGTGAGAAGAAGGTGAACAGGGGTCAATTCATGAAAGCCCAGACTTCAAAGGCCAGGATGAAAAGAAATATATAAAATAACAACAAAACCCAGTACCGAAATCAGTGTTCATCCGATACGGGTGGAAAGCGATTAAAGGGTTTAAACAAGAAATCTTTGAATCTTTGGCAAGGTACAGAAAACTATCCCAAGTTGGTGGGAGGAAAATATTTAAAAACAGAGAGAGAGAGAAAGAGAGAGAGGGAGAGAGAGAGAGAGAGAGAGAGAGAGAGAGAAACCTAGACTACATTGTGTAAGAAATGAGGTATTTTGAAGAAAAGAGAAGTTGTGTCAAAGACTGTTCCAATTAACTTCAAACAACAGTCCAACAACTTGTTTCACACAGCAATTTCCCAAGATTTTACATAATCCACATTTATTCATTCTTCACAAACTAGGTGATGAGGGTTTAATATGGGCCATGCACCATAGTGCTCGCTGCCAGGGTACCCTGGGGAGAAAGGAGGAAGAACAAAATCCCTGGCACACCTTGTGTCCATTTACAACACAGAAAAGGGGAAACAGAAACTGAAGTGCTTGTGAAAGCAGAGAGTTTCTCATAAGAAAAAAAATGAGAAAATAGAGAAGGTATTGGATAGCCTACTGAGCTAGCAAGTCTGCTTTGAAGACACGATGGAGTAGTGTATCTAAGTACTTCCGTCCACAGTCACATACACACACACACACACACACACACACACAATCTCTTAGATATACACATTCATACTGATAAGAGGGTAGGCAGTTTGCATTTGAAAACCAACAAGTCGACAAAATTTGGAGCTGTGACGAAAGGATGGACCATCTAGTGATTGCCATATGCAGGGATCCATCCCATAATCAGCTTCCAAATGCTGACACCATTGCATACACTAGCAAGATTTTGCTGAAAGGACCCAGATATAGCTCTCTCTTGTGAGACTATGCTGGGGCCTAGCAAACACAGAAGTGGATGCTCACAGTCAGCTATTGGATGGGTCACACGGCCCCCAATGGAGGAGCTAGAGAAAGTACCCAAGGAGCTAAAGGGATCTGCAACCCTATAGGTAGAACAACAATATGAACTAACCAGTACCCCGGAGCTCTTGTCTCTAGCTGCATATGTATCAAAAGATGGCCTAGTTGGCCATCACTGGAAAGAGAGGCCCATTGGACACGAAAACTTTATATGCCCCAGTACAGGGGAACACCAGGGCCAAAAAGGGGGAGTGGGTGGGTAGGGGATTGGGGGGGTGGGTATGGGGGACTTTTGGGATAGCATTGAAAATGTAAATGAGGAAAATACCTAATTTAAAAAAAAAAAGAAAAAAAAAAGAAAACCAACAAGTCTGTAAAAACAAGCAAAAAGTGATTTGGATTAGTCGGCTTCCCCTGCTCACACCCTAACAGAGGGTGATTCCAACAGTGATGAGAAAAGGTTTACTTTACTGCTGGCAGATGTTCTGTTCCAATACAACAGACACATTACAGTGCCTCGGTGGAATAGTTAATAACGACTTCAATTTAAAAAGAAAAATATTTTAAGAATATGTTTTAAAATGTATTTAGTACTTGTTAAATGTGCACTGGTGTTTCGCCTGCATGTATGTCTGCAAGGGTGTTGATCCCTGGAACCGGAGTTACAGAGCTGTGAGCCCCACATGGGTGCTGGGATTGATCCTTGGCCCTCGGGAAGAGCAGTCAGTGCTCTTAACTGCTCAGCTATCTCTTCTCTAGCACCCAAAAAGATTTTTTTAAATATTTATTTCTTTTTTGTGTATGAGTACACTGTTGCTGTCTTCAGACACAGCTGAAGAGAATGTTGGATTCCATTACAGATGGTTGTGAGCCACCATGTGGTTGCTGGGAATTGAACTCAGGACCTCTGGAAGAGTAGTCAGTGCTCTTAACCACTGAGCCATCTCTTTAGCCCTAAGAATACTTTTTAAGTGGCTGGAGAGACAGTTCAACAGTTAAGAACTCTTGCTGCTCCTGCAGAAGTATTTGACTCTCAGAGTCCACACAGTGTCTCCCAGGTGTCCCTAAGTCCTGTTCCAGCAGATCTGATGCCTTATTCGGACTTCCCTAGACGCCAAGCATGCACACAGTGCACAAACATACATTCAGGCAACACACTCATACATATAAAATGAAATAAATCTAAAAAAATGAAAAAGAAAAGGCTTGGTACAATGACCTGCACCTGTAGTCGCAGCTACTCAGGAGGCAGAGCCAAGAGAATTCAAGAGCGCAGGAATTCAAGGTCAGCCTGGGCAGCAGAGCAACACTACATCCCAGAAAAGGTGAGGGAGGGCGAGGGAGGGAGAACTTAACATAGACGCTAATGAACAATCTACAAAGTAAAAACAAAACAAAACAAAAAACAAACAAAAACCCAACTATGTACAAAGTTTCAAATACAAAACCAGATAGTAGAGCAGGAAATAGGATACAGTTGCCATCCCAGAGCTTGGGAGGTAAAGGTAGGGGGAATTCAAGGTCATCTTCTGCTTAGGCTTCTAGAGCTCCTGCCTTAAATACACAGGGGTGGGGAGATGGCTCAGTGGATAATGGTGGCGGGTTGCTACCAAGCCTCACAGCCAGAGTTCAAGCCCCTGACTAGCATGGCTGGTGAGCCTCCTCTACCCAAATAAAATGTACATAAATAACTAACTATAAAGCAAAAGAGAAATAAGTTTTAAAAATTAAGTAGGCAGTATTTGTGTAAGGTCCAAAGGTCCTGACAGCAGTGAATTTCCTGAATAAATAAATCTGGAATAATGTGACATTAAGTAATGCCAAGTACACTGCTTTGAAAAAGAGATATTACATAACATGCTTTAGAAATATTTTAAGTAAAAAGTTAAAAAAAAAAAACACCTCTTTTGTGTCCTAAAATTATTTATTCCCAAAGGGATCACATGTAGTTTCTGGTTTGAAAAAACTAGCTTCAGATCTAGTGCAGAGACCAGCCTGGGGGAGGGGGAGGGGCAGGCCAGCAGTTATGTGCTAATGCACTAGTCTAGGAAAAGCCAGAGATTGCCTGGACCAAGTGCGGCAGAGTAAAAATGTAAAGAGGTGGGCAAAGTAAGGAGCTATTCAAGGAGGTAGAAGACAAAGGGTTTGTGTCTGAATGGATTCAGATGGAAAGACCAAGAAAACAATCAAGGTGCCTTCTGTGTATCTGGCTTAGGCAACTGGGTGTGGTGCTTTTATTAAAATAGATTAGGAATGGCCAGGAAGGGAGGTAATCGAAGCTGTGGGCATACTGAGTTTGAGTACTTATAAACATGAAAAAAATTCCAGACAGTTTTATATAAATGTCTGTAGCCAAGAGACATCTGAGGTGTGCACAGAGATTTGGGGTCATTCTATCATTTAGTTGGGAAGTAAACCAGAAAACCAATGTAATGTCATGCCATCTGAGTGCTACTAAGGTGTCAGATGAGATAAGAAACACTGTTGTTTGGTTAAAGGTCTCTGGTGACTGTCAGCAGTTGTTCTGGTTGTGATGAGAGGACAAGACACCACAGTGACAGATGCAACTGAGCAACCTGGACAAAAGGGTAAGCGCAGACAGACAGACAGACAGACAGACAGACAAGTGGAGGAAACTTGAGGGCAGAAGAGGCGGGAACAGAATGGAATGGGCTAGAGGAGGAGGAGAGGGAGCTGATAGACTCAGACTTCTGATCCAGAGCAGAACCCCAGGGACCTGGCTCTCAGAGGGCGACACGCTGTCAAGTGTGCCTGGGAAAAAGAACAGGCTGTTGGGTCTAAGTCTCCTCTCATGCCTCATGCGGTTCATAATCTGCTCCCACCCGAAACTTAGGGGGTTTCTTTCCAAAGCCGGAGTGGAGACAAGGTGACATTCAAAGAAGATGACTTGATTGCAAACACTGAATTACCCAGTAATAGTTGGAGAACCAGTTAACTCAGATCCTAAAATTTACAGAAATACCATTCCTCACTGAAATACCATTCCTCACTGTTACACACATGCCAAACACTTCCAGGAACACAAAGGAAGTGATATATTTACTGCAAGATGCTGTTTTACAATTTAACCATCCCACTTAAAATAATTTTATGACTCTTGCATTTCAAAAGTTAAAGTAAACCCAATAAATTACTTTTCCACTTGAAATGATACATACACTATAATCAAGATGTGATAGTCGTGCTCTCATCAAGACCATTTATTTATCTTATTTATTTATTATTTGTTTGCAAATACTGCATGTGTGTGTGTGTGTGTGTGTGTGTGTGTTTCAAGACAAGGGCTCTCTATGTAACCCTGTTTGTAGACCAGGCTGACCTCAAATTCACAGAAATCCTCCTGCCTTTGCCTCCCAGGTGCTAAGATTAAAGGCATGCACCATCACCAGCTGGTTATCATCAAGTTTTTAACGTCACCCAAACCTCTTATATGACCTCTAATATAAAGTATGATTACGTAAAACTTTTTTTTTTTTTTTAACCATGGAGAGATGGCGCCATGGTTAAGAGCACTGGCTGCTCTTCCAGAGGACCTGGATTTGATTCCCAGTTCCAGGGGATTCTGACTCCCGCCTTCTGGCCTCCACAGATACCAGGCATGCAAGTAGTGCAAAGACATTCATACAGATAGAACACCTCTACACAATAACTATTTTTAAAATGTAGCTAAATTTATGTGAACAAATGTATAAATCTTATTAGTCTCATTATGTGAATTTAGTGTTGTTTATGTTTTAGGCTGAAGTAGTAACGACTTTTAAAAACTCATTAAGACTTCTTAAATAGAGATTTCGGGGCTGAAGCGATGGCTCAATGGTCAAGAGTACTGAATGCTCTTCCAGAGGTCCTAAGGTCAACTCCCAGCAACCACATGGTGACTCATAACCATCTGTAAAGGGATATGATTTCCTTTTCTGGTGTGTCTGAAGACAGCCACAGTGTGCTCATAAAAGAAAAAAAAATTAAAAGAATAAAGAGACTTCTCTTTTTTAATGTGTATGTATGTTTCTGCCTGCATACACAAGTGCTCCATATGCATTCAGTGCCTGAGTAAGCCAGAAGAGGGCACTGGATCGCCTGGAGCTGGAGGTAGAGATGTCTGTAAACTGCCATGTGGGTGCTAAGTAGCAAACTGGCCAGACTGAGGTCTTTTGCACAATCTGCCATGCTCTTGGCCCCTTAACCATCTCTGTCCAGCCCACTGTTATTTTTCATTTCCTTGTTTAATAGTCTAAATTTAAGCAAATTGTTGTATTTGAATGTAAGCTAATATCTAAGGTATTCATTAAAGGAGGTTGTGTCAAATCTACTTAAAGCCTATTATTATTGGTAACTGAAGTTATTAAAATCAGCTTTGATATCTATATTAAAATTTAAAACCTTAAGCTTTACTGACATTACAGTTTTCCTGAGTTATCAGGCATTTACTGTGGGTCTATACACAGAGTGGTCTTGAATAGTCACCAGCAAATGCCTATAACCTACATGGGCAGAGATTGACACAGATGACATTTGATTCAAATACCAAAAAAAAGAATAGTCATATTTCCAGGAATTTAAAAACTTAAGCACTTATGACTTTTACAACAATGGAAAATTATCTTGGGCACTAAATATGGTAATCCCTACAAAAGCTTCAAGATTGGAAAAATGAGTATGTCAATACATTAGACCAAAAAGAGTAGATCTTATAAAAAAACTCACTAATTTTAATTTTCATTGTTACACATGAAATCTGATACACAAGGTCTACTGATAAAGTCATGATGATTTAACCTAAAACTGGTTAATTTCCTCTTGATAATTAACCTTTTAACATCTTACCCTTAGAAAACTCCCCTACATTTATCCAATATAAACCTAAGTCAAGAGAAATAAATAATTCCTATCATTTCTATTCATCTGGACTTTCCAATAAATTTCCAAGCTAAAAAAAATTAGTAATGTCTTTTCTAATATAAAACTTTCTTAACAAAGACATTTAAATAAGACCACAAAAATCATCTCTAAGCAGCTCTTTTTGGCCTAGTTATCTATGTGTTGCAATTACCAATACAGACAGGAAGTATTCCTGCCCCATCCGCAAGTCTCTTCCAAGCACAGCCTGAGACACGCTGCTTACACTCAAAGCCTGACGTGGCCTCTGAGTAGGAAATAAAATACTAAATAAAAAAGCTCCTGCCCCTGGAAAGCTGCACAATGTCCAATCTTACTGCTCCAACTAATGCTTGAATCCCCGCAGCACGGTTAACGAACAGAGGCTACTGCTCATTCGCACTGCACAAACACCAACACTTGTATGATTCTGCAGCATATGCTTGCTAGCCTACCCTGGCTGACGATCTACAGTGTTGTTTAATGGTTTACAGAATGTTCCAAAGGATCTTTAGATCCTTGTAGAGCAGCATCCCATCCTCATAAGCAGCCCAGCATCCCTTCATCTGAGGGAGAACTATGCTCTGTACTGTAATACAGCAGTTAGCCTCACTGGTGTGGGGAAGGCCCATAATGACTAAGCCAGGTAGGCCCTGGCTCCTCAGATCAGCCAGTGCACATCACACTCCGGTTTCTCCTCTTGCTATGTGTGCTTTGAAGCAGCTCTCGATTGATCAGCATGTTAAATTGTTTTAAGAATTATTCTTCAAGATGAGTTAGAATGATTCAGCAACTAAATCTCAAATCCAAGAGCAGGAAATGCAGCTGATCCTTCCCCTGAAACAAACACGATCTCACTAAAGGAAGCCCACTAAGGTGGCCAGAGAACTACTTTACAACAAGCCTGTGGCAATTGACCAAACAGTGGGAAAATGAGCAGCTGAGAAATAATGTAGAATAAACTGCATAAAGCATGCCTACAGTTTGTGATTTTTGCTATTTTTCTGTCAGGAATAAAGCAACCGTACCCACTAAATTTTAGCAAGTTCATAAGAGACACACTGTAAGGAGACATTATTTTTCTAAGTGTCCTTATCTTTGAATTTTTCTTTGCTGTTATTCCTGCAAATTTTAGCCTCTGCTCTGTGCATTTTTCCTAGCATTTCTCACTAGCCACTTGGATGAAACATTACACTATTACAGAATTAATCACTATAACACAGACACCATTTACTGTCTTAGAGGCACCTCTGCAACTTCTTTCAAAGCTCTTTTTAGCCTCTTTGTTTAAAATTTCAGGCTATTTTTTGAGGGATAGGGAAAATACATTCTGGAAGGGACACTAATTAAAAGTATTAGCAGAAATAAAGAGACTAACCCTTCTTTCAGCATTTGGCGATATAAGATCCTAATTAATGTTCAATAGAAATCCAACAGCTAACCACAGCCTGCTAAGAGTTCACACCCTGAAAATGTGGCCTATTTACCCTGAAACACACAACCTAAGACTAAATACACATAAAATTCAGACATCACATCTAATATTCAAAATTTAAATCCTAAGACAATTTTTTTTTTGCCAAATTGTCTCAGCACAGTCATTCCAAAAGCTATCTTATGTTGGAGAAAAATCCCCTTTACCCTCTAATCTTCTAAAAATAGATTCCTACTGTCTTTTACAAGAAACAATTATGCTTGGTTATGAGCTCTACCGTACCAGCCATATAATCAACACCTAAAAATTGTATTTAATCTCATTTTTTGTCAACCAAAACAATAACTAAATATTAAAAAAAAAAGTCTTACCTATGTGCTGCATTTCCTTTCAAATGCAAAACGGTTAGATTCCCCTTCTACTAGTGCAGGCTCTGGGCATGTCAGTCTGATTGGCAAATATCTGCTGTCCCCTCTGAGGTCACAGCATCCGCAGGGCGATACAGCACTACTTACATTCTCTTCCACATAAAAATCAGACATTACATGAAAGGAAGAGAAAGACAGCCCATTTCAAAGCAGCTGGCAAACCTCCACTGGCAACCTGCCAAGCCTCTGCTAACCCTTCCTGTCTTTCTGAGCATGCTCACTTAAAACCAACAGCATGTTACTATGGCAACTCTGTCGGCAGCCTGTAAGTATGAACCGCCATTCTGATTTCAGAGTGTAAAAAGCCAAATGCTGCAGGGGAAGTCAAAGGCAAGAACCAGCATACATTCTTCCCCACATATAAATCTAGCCGTGGCGTTCCAAAAGCTCACACGTGTGCATGTAAAACAAACAAAAGCATCGCACATTTTCAAGGCAGAATTTTTCATGCTCAAATAGGTGGTCGTTTTCAATAAACTCATGCTTTGTTTTGCCTCTCAACAACTGAAATTACACTAGAAAATTCATCCCGTTTAACAAAACCCTGGCGACTCCACAGCCTGGCAGCATCTGAGCAGCCACGGTAACCCTATGGATGGCTTCTGTAACCTACAATCAGAGCATGCACAACACGGCTGCAGTACAAAGAAACCCACTCATGATAAAATCACAATCTACAGTTTTTTCTATGATTTGTCAAGCTGCCAGGTGTGTTTTTCTTTGGATGTAATTAGGATATTTAACCCCTAAAAGGTTTCTAAGTTAGGAGAAACAAGACCGGGGTTCAAATCCCTACACTGCACATTTTAGCTGTGCCAGCTCAGGACAGTTAACTTCTGAGTCTCAGAGCACCCTGAAAGCAGGATGGTAACAATGACATCACACACTGACAACTGGTAAACACGGAAAATACCTGATCCCCCCCTCCCCAAAACCTTGTTGATTAACCTCGAAAAGTACTTTTTGGTAACTTTATGCTGAAAACCAGTCCTGATTTATACACTACACTCTAAGCCAACTAGCCACAACTCCTTAACCAAATTAAGCTAAGAAATGTTTCAGACAAAAACAAACGCCCCAGAGCAAAAGCATAGAGGTATTATTTTCACTAGAAAACAAACAAACAAACAAACAAACAAACCACAGCGTTGACCTACCAGCTCTTCTTCCTCCTTTTTGGCCTCTTTTTCCTTCTCCTCTTCATGTTCCTCAGCTGGGCATTCTTCGTCATCACTGCTGGAGGACTCAAGGATTTCACTTATATCCATTTTCCAATTATCAGGAACAATCCTACCTTTTAGGAAGACACTTGCTCTTCGCAGCCCTGAAAGGAAACATGGACTTTGGCAGTTGCTCCGGAATGAGGGGAGGGAGATGCCAGCCGCTCAGTCTGAAGGCTCAAGCCAAGTCCACCCATTATTCTCAAAATGATAGAGGAAATCAGGGGGTCTCATGAGTCAGAAGACCATGTAGATTTTATTACAATCTGTAGGCGTTTATGTTTGCTTACTGCTATGAGACAGGGTGTCACTATGCAGCCCAATCTAGCCTGGAACTTGCGACCTTAACATGGACACCTCTTAAGTGACACCAAGCCTGGCAAAGATTAGAAATCGCCTTTTAAAGAAAAGAATTTACTTTTATTTTATGTATGACTGTCCTGTGTTTATTTATGGGCAGACTCCAGTCCACCAGTAGCATTAAATTCCCGAGAACTGATTACAGATGGTTGTGAGCCGCCATGTGGGTGCTGGGAACCAAACCTGGGTCCTCTGCAAGAGTAACAGTAACAAGTGCTCTTAACCTGTGAGCCATCTCTAGCCCCACTACTAGAACTAGGTCAGCCCAGGTGTGGTAGTGCATGACTTTAATCTCAGCAGTTGGGAGACAAAGGCAGGTGGATCCCTGTGAGTTCAAGGCCACGCAGTGAGTTCCAGAACAACCAGGCCTATGTAAAGAGACAACCCTTCTGCACCCCTCTGAAAGAAGAAATACTAACGATCAAACATGCAGAGTTAAATCTGTACAATTTACAAACCAAATATTTTATCGAGACATGAAAAAAATGCCATTAAGTGAGAGTATCATTCAGGTGTGTCCAACACATTATCTGTGAGGCTCACACTCAGAAACCGAGCGCAGGCACAAGGCAAGGAGCAGCAGAAACGCTCACTCTGTAAGGTTACTGACACTGTATTGGGCCACACGCAGCCCACGGATGACAGGGCAGATACAGGATTCCAAACGGTGAATATGGTAATAGTCAGTACTTGTTATTTTCTAAACACGGTCACATCATGAAATAAACTGACTCTGCTTTCACGTACCTGGCCTAGCACAGAGCTCAGATTCTGGTAGAGTGAGAATGTCCAGTTCCTTAATGTCCTTTCTTGCTATAGAATAACTATGAAAAAAGAACAAAACACAGAACTACTTATTAAATGAAAAACATCATTTAAGCAATCCATATCCACACATACATAAGACCTCAAGAAATGAAAATTATTTCCTCAAATAGTGTTTTATAAAAGCCAAAGGCCATAATGCCCTGATCCTTAGTAAAACCTTGGAGGCGGGGCTGGTGAGATGGCTCAGTGGGTAAGGGCACCCGACTGCTCTTCCGAAGGTCCGAAGTTCAAATCCCAGCAACCACATGGTGGCTCACAACCACCCGTAATGAGATCTGATGCCCTCTTCTGGTGTATCTGAAGACAACTACAGTGTACTTACATATAATAAATAAATAAATCTTAAAAAAACAAAAAACAAAAAACAAAAACAAAAAAAAAAAACCTTGGAGGCAAAGTTGTATCTTTTAAGTTTCATGTACTCAAGTACTCTTATTTGAGAGCCTGGAATTTACAATGTTTCCAAATATACAACCTTCCTATAGACAATAGTTTCAATCAACAAAGTCATTTCAATACTTATAGATAACACCCATTTTGTTTAATATTTCCTAATTTTTGTTAATTTGCTAAAATATTTTTATGATTATATATACTATGGTATATCTTTCATAGAGAACAACTTAAAAATATGAATTTTACTGTTTTAATAAAAATACAAAATTAAAGGAAAGTTTCTCAAAGTCTTCTTTAAAATTAAAAGTGAAAATACTTATTTTACCAATAGTTTATTAAGAAGCTTCATAATTCATAATATGAAATAGCACATGATAAAAATATGAAATTTTTCAATAAACTATATATATTTTTAATTACAAATACAGGTCTTTAATACTGCTGCCACTTATTGTTATTTTTACATAAAATTTATCAGCTAAAGGTACCCTACATAAGCACAGTAATAACAACCTCTCAGTTTCAACTTGAATGAGTCCCTTTATGGTAGGTGGCCAATCACTGTGTCCCAGCCCTATGAATCATTACTGGATGGTGTTTCATTACTCACAATTTAGAATCAATAAATGATCGAACTAAACACTGATCTTTTTTCACTGTGACGTCATCATTGCAGCTGGGAGAGACAACCTGGAATACAAAATCAGAATCGACTGACTCCCCTTGCTCAGAAAATGAACGTTTATTTTGTTATTTACTACCCCCCCTCCCCACCCCCCCTCCCCTACTCCCGTCCTAACTTTCATCTGTTAGGAAAGGACTCATCTACTCAGTCACATCCCTCAACAAGAATGCTTTAGTTTTTTTAATTATGTCTATTCATCTACTTGTGTATGGGGTAGGGAGAGTTCAAGTTTGCTGTTACCCTCATGTAGAGGTCAAAGTACAACTTGGTAAGCCTTGGTTCTCTCCGGCCACCATGTGGGTTTCCTAGGGCTCCGGTTCAGGTTTGTCAGCAGCAGTGGCAAGCACCTTGACCTACTGACCATCTTGCCAGGCCCAAGAATGTAATGTTAGAAATAACTTGGGGGCAGGGAGACTGGAGAGACAGCTTAGCAGCTGAGAGGGTGCAGATGACACAGGCTCTGTCCCTGGCAACTACATGATGGCTCACAATTGTCTGTAACTTCTATTCCAGGGAATCTGACCCCTTCTTTTGGCTTCACAAGGGCCAGCCACCCTGTTGGTACACAGACATACACGGAAGCTAAACACCCCATACATAAAGAAATCAAATCAAATAAATTTAAAAATTTTTCTGGATCTGCTAATGTTTCATATGGATTATGTTTTACAAGAAATAGCTCAATTTCTAATAGCTCCCATTACTAATAAATTACAAAATTTATTTCATTATTTTTTAGCATATTGGCTTTCTAGATATTAACATGCTCACTAGGTAATAAAAATTAATAATGAAATATAAGTTAAAATAGTATCACTTTAAAAATTAGAGCTTATTCAAACCTAAATAAGATATTTTATCACATTTATTCATTTGTGAGGAAGGGTACACATGTATCCTAGCATCCTATGAAGGTCAGATGGCAACTTGCTACCATTTTCTCTTTCCTCATGTGGCCCTGGGATCAAACTCAGGCCACAGGCTTGTGCTTGGCATAAGCATCTCTACAGGTGCAACTATCTTCCTGGCTCAAGACTTGATTTTTTATCCAAAACAGTAACATTTATGGATGTATGGTCTGTTCTTTTCATTTTTTTCAGATAGGGACTCCTAATAGCCCAAGTTCGCGTCAACTTTACTACATAGCCAAGGATGACTGAACTCTGTACTCTCCTCCCTCTGGCACAGTGCAGTTTGTTTAATTGGTGGTGAGTATTTTTGTTTCTTTCTTTTGAAACAGGATCTTACTATGTATCATTAACTAGCTTGGAAATGACTATGTAGACCAGGCTGGCCTCAAGCCCACAGATGTTTGTCTCCCTCTGTCCCCTGAGTGCTGGGATTGAAGGGACAAGCCACTGATTTGGTTTTTGTTATTTTTCCATTGTGTGTGCACATGCATGCACTCACAGAGAGACCAGAGGCGTCAGTCCTGTGGGTGCCCTACACTCTGGTCCTCTGCAGGTCACTGTGCTCTGAGGTCACTGAAGCAGCACTCCAGACCTTCATCTAAGACACCTCAGTACGCATCTGCTTTAAAATCTGGCGGTTAGAAACCACCTAAGATCTTTTTTAACAGGGCATGAACAATTTTCAGTTTGTCATTGAAAAGAAAACTTTTAATCTAGCCTTTGAAAGTAAAAAATGCCTTAGCAGTGTGCTTAGTGAGTAATTTTTGAGTACTGTAGTCGTGGTTTGTATTTTAAAAACTCAAGCTGGGTAGCACACTTCTAAAGTTGCTGAGACAGACTTACTCATGATACTCTTAATCCTTAACAAACCCAGAGTCCTGGACGTTGTAGGCAAAAGTGTGTCTCAGACACTCACTCACACTCTGGCTCCCAACTCCATTCTTTGTAACTAAGTTTCATTCATTCAGTTTATTATTATAACAATATACACTTTATAACTATCATGTTCAATACCACAGAGCCAGATTTTTATTTATTTATTTATTTATTTATTTATTTACTTACTTACTTACTTACTTACTTACTTACTTATTTTTTGAGACAAGGTTTCACTATGTAAACCTGGCTGGCCTCAAACTCAGAGGTCTGCTGGCCTCTGTTTCCAAAGATTCAAGTTGTGCGACACCACACTGCACTGGGTTTTTAGATACTCTTATTGATTACTGTTTGGTTTTTGGCAGGTCTCATCTGCCCAGAACCTTGTAGGTAATGGAGGATGACTCTGAACTTACACTACTCTCCTAATTGTTAAGATCACAGACATGGATGGCCACACTTTGGCTTCAGAGACAAATACAGGTCTTGTGAGTACTAGGTACTAATAACTGTCAGACTAGTAAGAGTCGCTGTGCTTCACACAGAGGGGCAAATCTAAGACATACAAGAAAGAACACAACAGGGGGATGACCCATTGGTACACCAGGCACAGGACAGTGCCAAAGGCAGGAAAATTAGCCCTACTCAGCTAGAAGAGGTGTGGTAGTCAAGTCCTGAGATGTAAATAAATAGAAGTCCAAGTCTCATCACATCACCTGGGAGCTACTCTAATGGCCTCCATATTGATTTCTGTAAACAGTCTTATGAATATTCCCAAACATGCAGCACAAATACCATTCCTTTTCAGAACTATCTGCAGAATTATCCCTGAGTTTTAGGTGACCCTTGGAAGGCCCTTCTGCTTCAAGGGTCAATGATATTTGCAGTTGCATCCTATTCTCCCCCTCCTCTCTCTCACCATCGGTCAAAGAGGATTTTTGTGAGACAACTACACCTAAGCAGTCTCCGACCTCTCATAAAAGACCCTCTGTGACCATCTGTCCCTTCTTCTGTGCCATGAAACCGCCATTTCTACAGCGTTAAACATCTAAGGGTGGAGATCCTTCCTTTCTATTACTTCCTTAGTTTACTTTATGTACCAGTACTAAAAAATTACTACCACTTTTTTGGGGAGACAGGGGGTTTCAAGTCAGAGTTTCTCTGTGTAGCCCTGGCTATCCTAGGACTTATTCTGTAGTCCAGGCTGGCCTCAAACTCAGAAATCTGCCTCTGCCTCCTGAGCACTGGGATCAAAGGCGTGCGCTGCTACACTGGGTTTAAAGAATGAGTCTATAACTCCCAACATAGTCTGCTTTATGTGTAGAGCGCATGTTCTTGGGAGTCACAATGAAAAGCCCACACTTGCCTGTCTTCTGAGGAATTTACAGTCAAGGCAAAGCAAGCTCACTCCTGTCCTCAGGTAACACTCATTAACTCAGGGTGGAGTAAAGGCGCACAAATTGAAGAAGTTAGCTTAGGCGTAGTAAGGAAAGTAGCTGGGTGGAAGAGTGCCTGCCTAGCATGCCTGGGCCAATGGTGTCTGGGAGGTGAAGTTCAAGGTCATCCTAGGCGGACTGGCAAATTGGAGGCCAGCCTGAAATATGTAAAACCCTGCCTCAAAATAAAAAAGCTGGGGCTTGGGCTGGATACATGGCTCAGCGGTTAAGAGCACTGACAGCAGCTCTTCCAGAGGTCCCGAGTTCAAATTCCAGCAACCACAAGATGGCTTACAACCATCTGTAATGGGATCTGATGCCCTCTTCTGGTGTGTCTGAAGACAGCTACATATAAATAATAAATAAAACTTAAAAATAAAAAAAGCTGGGGCTGAAAAAATGGCTCAGTGGTTAAGAGCACTGACTGCTCATCCAGAGATCCTGAGTTCAATCCACAGCAACCACATGGTGGCTCACAACCATCTGTAATGGGATCCGATGCCCTCTTCTGGCACACAGACATTCATGCAGATAGAGCACTCAGATGCTTTAAAAATAAAAAAATAAAATAAGAAAGTGGAAGGGAGCTTATGGTGAAGGAGTCTTAGATATTCATTAAAAGAATTTGAAGGGGGGCAGTGGTGGCGCACGCCTGTAATCCCAGCACTTGGGAGGCAGAGGCAGAAAGATTTCCGAGTTCGAGGCCAGCCTGGTCTACTGAGTGAGTTCCAGGACAGCCAGGGCTACACAGAAAAACCCTGTCTCAAAAAACCAAAAAAAAAAAAAAAAAAAAAAAAGTGAAATTAGTTGATGAAGCAGACTCAGTAAAACTAGATTAATTAACTGAAAGATCAAGGTTTTGTATATCGCATGTGTGTGTGGTGCATGCACACAGATGTGTGGGTGCATATGAACACATTGATGCATGTGCTCATGCACATAGGGATGCAAAACACGGGAACAGATGTCTTCTGTCACTCTCCGACACTGCACTGCGCTGAGACAAGGTCTCTCGCTTAACTGAAGCTTGCTTCTTTGGCTAGGCTGGCTGGACAGCGTGGTTTTGACTCTGTTGTCTGGGCACTCAACCCCAGGCTATGCCTGGCTCCTTACATAGGCACCGGAGTCCCCAAGCTCTCCTGCTTGCAGGGCAAGTGCTCTTACCAGTGTGCTTGTTCCCTGCCCCACCCCCAGTGTCTTGTTTTGTTATTGAGACCAAGTTAGTCTCCACCTCCTGGGCTGAAGCACACTTCCTGTTTTGGACTCTAGAGAAGCTGAGACTACAGCCCTGAAGCACCACATCTGACCAAGTTGTTGGGATTACTGTGAGATAAATCGATTATTTTTAAATGGTTCTACCTAAAAACTTAGTTCTAGATAATTAGCTGAATGTAATAAAGAAAGAATTAAGAAGCCAGATGTGGTGGCTCACACCGTGATCCTACACCTGAAGAGACTGAAGCAGGAGGATTGTTATGAATCTGAGGCCAGCCTGGGCCACACAGTAAGTTCCGGGCCAGCCTGGACTATCCAGTAAAACAAACAAAACAGCCATAAAGAATATTGAGGACTTGACCTACAGGAACTGAAGCGGTGAGGCGATAAACAGGGCAGAATGAAGAACACATCTGAGGGGAAAACCTGAAAGGTCAACAAACAGATAACAGAAGGAAAGCCAAAGAAAGACAATGGCCATGTGAGTGGGCCTGTCTTAATATTAAATTACAATTACATCTTCGTTAGATTTATAATACTTCCAAAATATTTTACATACATTTTAAAAAATCCATTCTCGACAACTAATACAGCTGACTAATTTTGCAATGAAACTTACCAAAGCAGGGTACCATCCAGTGCTCTCTGCTGTGGAGGCCACACTTACAACTTTTCCTAATAATTCGTCATTGAGACGCCTCTTATCTTCATCTTCCTCTTCGCTGCTTTCTTCTTCCTTTTCGTCTTCAGTGCTAAGAGTCAGGAGAACCTGGTCATTATCCAAATGTCCATATCCTAGTGTCCCAGACCTAGGCATGTCAGAGTGCTGTGACTTCTGCATGGTCCACTGGCCCCTATGGCTGCCTCTCCATTCTTACTGGGGCTGAGGAGATGGACAGTCTCCTGCCTCACACAAGTAACTGAACCACCTAAGTAAGCAACACTTGAGTTTGCTTCACTGGTCAGTGAATACCTGGGCTTCGGTTCCTCTGCCAGGACAGAGAAGCCTAACTTCTCTGTATCACCTCATTCACTTTTAGAAACACATTACCTGTCTGGTTTTTAATGCCAGGGGGCAAATAATGCAAGTTTAATTTTCTAGTAGGGTATGAAAATAGCTCCCAAAAAGTATATGTGGGTTTATTCAGGTATCTTCTCTGGGGTAATCATTTACTTCTAAGTGTCCATAACAAGCATTAATTATGAGTCTATGCTTTTTAAATAAAAATGAGAATGTACGCTTTTAAAATCATGGTAAATAGTAATCTGACATGCTCTTGAAGCATCCTGAATATGCTGATATCTGCCATTCACTGCACTATGCAGGGCTGTTAACTACTAATGATCTGAGGCACTTGGTCCTTTTCCTCTCACAGACCCGTTGCCTAGGAGCTACCACAGGACTCTTTACTTTCCACACTGACGACATTTCCGTATCTTTAGCTCTAACACCTACAATTGCTTATGTGAGTGTCCTGCACTGAAATATCAGCCTACTCAACTTTTTGAAAGTTACAATTATTAAAGACTATAATACTATGTTATGAGTACAAATACCATTAATGACTTATTAAATAAATGTGCTAAGCACTTGCTACACACTGGAAAACACACACAACACTAGTCCAAACTGCCAAGACACTATCAATCCCATTGTCCTCAGTTATAAACTAGTAATAGGATCCTGTAGAGTGTGTGTGTGTGTGTGTGTCTGTTTCTGTACGTACAAGCGCCAAAGCACATACATACAGGTCAAAGGACAACTTGCATGACTTGGTTCTCTTCTTCTACCATGGGAGATTCAGGAATCAAATTCAAATAGACAGGCTTGGTAACAAGTGCTGTTACCTGCAAACTGCCTTGCTGGCCTAGGAAGACTTTATTATAGCTATGACAACCAAATGTAAGTAAGAAATGAGGCTGGAGGGAAAAGTTACAAAGTCATTGTTTTGCTGTAACAGTGCTGATATATAAGAGGAGCCCCAGTGAGTAATTAAACAAGGAGGAAGGACAGCTTGAGGGGAGCCGCACCCCAGAGGGGAGAAGGGAAGGTGACTTGGAGAACTCTATGCCCAGGAACTAGGCAGGTAGAGCACTAGCCACTCACCACAGGGATGCCAGCAATGATGGGGCAAACAGATGGTGAGTATCTACTGGTGTCCTTACACTGAGAAGAGCACACACCACTTGCTGTCTACACTGAATAACCTTAATCTATAAATGAAAAACCCCTGAAAAACATCTGCATCCACTTGTACTCTTAAATGTCCGTAACACCAAAAGCTAACAACTGTTTTTGGAACTCATGAACCACAATCAGGGAAATGCAGCCACATGCACATGACCTTGGTTAGGATCCTGAAAGGATGCTCTGAAGGCGCCTAGGACAACAGCTGGGCCTGAAATGCTGAGAGTGTGAAGTAACAAGATGCCACAAAGTAAACTGTGAGGCAGGTAGATCAGGCCTGGCCCAGGACTGTGGACCACTAGGCAAATGGTCAGGGGTTTGCCTGTGGGTTCCATAGTTTACATATGTGAAACTCAATGTTCTAATTATGATATCAGTATTTTATATAAGACCCAAGAATTGTGATGCTGTTTTCTTCCACAGGGCTCAGTAAAATTATGAAACTGAAAACTAATTATGTATATACAAAAAGATGGAAAGATAAGGCAAATAGGGCAGAAATAGTAACACTGTTGAATCTAGGCAAAAGACATATGGAGACTGTTTGTATTGTTATTTTTAAATTCAAAATTATTTGTAAATCAGTCAGTGGTGACACACACCTTTAATCCCAGCACTCAGGAGGCAGAGGTGGGCAAATCTCTGAGCTCAAGGCTAGCCTGGTCTACAGAGAGAGTTCTACTAGGGCTACAGCGAGAAACTCTGTCTCAGAAAAAACAACAACAGCAACAACAACAACAAAATTTGTTTTTAAATAAAAAGATAAAAAAAAAACTACAAGTAATTACTTAATAAAGGAAAACCTTGCCAATTAAAGATTTCTGTCAAAGCAAATTAAAATAGTATTTTGGGAAGTGGAATTTTCATGATGTCTGTAATGGAGGAGTTAAAAACGAAGTCTGCTGAGGGCCGAATGTGCAGCTTACAGTATGCCATGGAAACATTACCCCTCAGGACTCAGGACATAGCCATCCTAGGAAAGTCAGCAGAGGAAGGCTTTAACACCATCGAGAGAGTAACCAAGTGTGAGCACTCACATAGGCAGTGAGGACCTCCTCCCTCTGTTGGTCTTCTTTGCAATGACTGGCGTCCCAAAATGCTCTGGGTTTGTTAGAGGAAGCTGATCCAGAGTCTGCAGAAGAGACAAAGAACTGAATTCACACTCCACTTTCCCATCACGTGCTGCCCTCCATATCAGTCCCGGCCACCCTACCTCACTCTCGGCAAAATGTCTCTCCCCTTTCAGGCAAAGTGAGGTCCGCCTCAGAGTTCTCTCATCACCGTCATCAAACACTGCAAAATGCAAAAGATGTCTGAGACTCTACGCACATCAATTTAAAAAACCAACAAACCAACAATGTAAACAGTGTTACTACTATTTCAGAACTTGTGGCAGTTTGAGTGGGGATGATCCCTGCTGACTCATGTGTTTGAAAGCTTGGCCCACAGGGCGTGGCACTATTAGGAGGTTTGGTTTGGCTGGAGTAGGTGTGGCCTTGTTAGAGGAAGTGTGTCTCTATGGAGGCGGGGCTTTAGGGTCTTAAATGCTCAAGCTACACCCAGTATAAAACACATCCTGCTTCCTGGTACCAGGAATGAAATATTATTGTGATAGGCCCAACCATGCTTTAGTCTGGAGTAACGTGGATTTTGGAACTTTGGATTTGGAAAGCGGCGGAATGCTTTAAGTGGGGCTTAGTGGGTCATCCCAGGAGGAAGCAGAAGACAACAGTGCTCAGGGTGATTTGAACTTTGGGGTGCTAGCTCAAAATTTTTCAGAGGAAAGGAATTTTAGCATGTTGCCTAGAGATCGTTCTTGTGCTATTTTGGTGAAGAGTGTGGCTGCTTTTTACTCTTGTCCAAACAGTCTGCCTGAGGCGAAGGTGGGATTTAGCTTAATTACATTGGCAAAGGAAGTCTCAAAACAGCCTAACACAGTCTCTGTCCTGTGGTTCCCTCTTGTGAAGAGCATTTTGGTTGAAGGTAGAAAGCTGAGAAAGGAAAACTATAAAAAAGTATGCTTCAAGGGCTAAAGGGGCAGCAGGAAGAAGAATGGAGCTAATCCTGTGATCAAGGAGATAAACAGATTAAAGATATTAAATGCAATTAAGAGAGTGGTGACCTCAGGACAAGATCCCACCCAGACAGAATTGTATCTTGTGAATAGGAATTAAAGAAAAGCTTGTGGTGGTAAACACCTTTTATCCCAGCACTCAGGAAACAGACACGCAGCTCTCCAAGTTCAAAGTTAGCCTTGTCTACAGAGCAAGGTTCAGAACAGCCAAGCTTAGGCAGTCAAGAAAACCAAGGAAAACAGAAAGCTGGTGAAGATGTAATTGAACAAGAGGACCATGACCAGCCCCAGCAAGCAACAGAACTTGCCAACTTCGGCCACTTCATTCTACCTTTAGATCAAGGACGGAATTTCCCTTTGAGACTGAGGAAAGGCACCGACTGAGGCCATGAATGTGAGGGATGTCCCTGAATGGACAGCCAGAAAGACCACTGTGCCAGGCAGCCAAGGTTGTACCTTTTGATGGCAGCCTAACTTGGTAATGTGTAAGAGTCAAAAAATCCAAGTAAGTAATAATTTATCCCTAATTTTCAAAACCCTAGCTACAGTATTTGATGATTTTAATATTAAAATTTTCAGAATGTATCGGTTCTACCACCTGTCACTTATAGTTTATTAAAAAGTAAATATTCTCAGATGACACTTAGTTGTCCAGAATTATGCAACAATAAAATACAAAGATAAAATCCTTACTTCAAAGAGTGAATGCATATTCATTCAAAAGTATATATGCATTTTACCAACAACCATATTCACAGGAAAGGATACATACACTACAACGGTTACCACTAGTGATGGTGGATCCAACCCATCATCCTAGCAAAGGGGACACTGAGGCAGGAGGCTGAACAACATGATGCAGTCTCAAAATAAATCAATTTAAATATGAATAAATATTACATATAAAGTAAAAATGAATAAAATGCCAGAACAAAATAAAAAGCATGGGTCTTGAAAATGTCTAAGGTGGTAAAAGACACTTGCCGAGAAGCTTGACAACCTAGCAGTGACACCCAGACCCCATGTATTACTGTGAGGTACTTACTATGTCACATAAATGGCCACCTAATCCTTTTTCTAAGGAGTACACAATGTGTGTGGTCTCAACCTGTGATCCTAGTCCTATAACTGCTTTGCAAAATATATAAATACTCAGGATGCAGAGACACAAGGCTCACCAGAAGATTCAGGGCAGCCTGAGCTACATAGTGAAATTCTCAACATATCAAATAAACACGCATACACACATATGCATGCACACCCTACCCACCCCCACCCTTTCCTACTAAGCAGAAAGAATTGGTATAACATCTGAGAATTAAAATCCTGACTTTTATTCAGGTGTGATAGCGCATGCCTTTGATCCTAGTACTTGGGAGGCACAGACAGGTAGATCTGAGTCAGGGGCCAGCCTGATCTATATAGTGAGTTCCAGGACAGCCAAGGCTACATAGAAAAACCTTGTATTGAAAAGCCCAAAATAAGTAAAAAAATTAAAGCCTGACTTTTTTACCCTCTTTTGGATTTTTGAGACACCGTCTTTCTATATAGCCCTGGCTGTCCTGGAACTTGCTTTGTGGACCAGGGGGCGGGGTGCTCAGCCTCATAAAGATCCACCTGCCTCTGCTTCCTGAAAGCAGAGTCCTCGATTGAAAAGCATGAGCCACAGCACCCGGCCCCCAGCATTGTTTTTTGATGGGTGTTGCTAGGGAGTATTTTGCCTTCGAATCACACACTTGCTCTTAACAAACAAGACTTAAGAAGTTTCTGCAAAAAGCAATCTTACATGCTCAGCATCTGCCTATTTTAATCACTTCTTCCTCTGAGATGAAATATATTCTTTAGTGAAAACATTTTACATGCAGAGGACAACTTAAGAAAATAAAAAGCTCCTGACATACGTTCAAAGGAAAGCAGCCATGCTGGGTCCTGTCTGTGACACAGACATGAATGGCTGCCTGCAAATTCAGTAAGATAAACAATGCCTGCAAACAGCTAGGTGGCCTGGAGCTGTGATCCCAGTGATCAGGAGGCTGAAGCAGGGAAATCATGAGTTCTGAGCCATCCCAGGTGGTGATGTGAGGAGGGCAGAGATAAGGGAGGCAGGATAACAACCCCCCTATGACATCCCTAGGATTCTATCACCAATCTGAGTATTATAGTCCACACTATGTATGACAAAATTACAATATAGAGCTTGCCCCTATTGCCCCTAGCTCAGTGGTAGAAGGCTTCGGTGGTGGTACAAGTCCCTGAGTTCGATCCCCAGTGTGTGTGGTGTGAGGGGGTATGAATGAAGGTGATGTATGCTGCATTCATTATCAAGCACAGCAAATGAATAACTATTCTTTAAAAAATCCCAATCCCTGACCTCACAAACCAAGCCTAACACAATTCTTCATGTATCTGTGTCACTATACAAGATACCTCAAAGAATAAAATCAAGCCAGCCATGATGGTGCGGACCGCCATGCACACCATCCCAGCACTCAGGAGGCAGAGCCAAGCCCACTTCCATGCAGTTAAAGCCAGCTTGGTCTACTTAAGACGTTTCAGGATAACCAGAGTTATACAGTGAAGCCCTGCCTTAAAACACACACACACACACACACACACACACACACACACACACAGAGAGAGAGAGAGAGAGAGAGAGAGAGAGAGAGAGAGAGAGAGAGTTACAATGGACACTTGAATGCAAGTATGAGGAGAAAAGGTAAAAAAAATCTAATACCAATATGGGAGCTGGGGAGAAAACTCCGCAGTTAAGCGCAGTTAAGCTCATCGGCTGCTTTTACAGTGGGCCCAGGTTCAGTTCCAAAAACCCACGTGCCGGCTCCCAACCATCTGTAGCCTCAGGTCCAGGACACTCACCACCTTCTGACTACTGTGAGCACCAGGCATGTGTATGGTGCACATAAATACATGTGGACAAGACACTTATACACATAAATCAATCTAAAAAAACTAAGACCAATTGGCACTATCAAATTTATGTAAGAAAATATTCTCCATAGTGTTTTATCATTTATCAGTGGAAGCCCTAGAATGTTCTGATGAAGAAACTCCAATAACATTATCCTTAATTCTTGATAGATAAATAATCACTTTAATATAAAGTTGTACTTTTGATGAGAAAAACTCATTTTGTTTCAACATCCATTATTATGGATTGAAAATACTGTAAAAAAAACAACAAAGGGATTTTTTTTTTTAAAAATCTTTTATGTTTGTTTGTTTGATGTTTTGTCTGCATGTATGTCTAGGCACCATAGTTATGCATGGTGCCCATGGAAGCCAGAGGAGGGCATCAGATCCTGGGACTGGGCTTATAAACAGTTGTAAGCTACCGTATGGGTGCTGGCACTCAAAGCCCTGTCTTCAGGAAGAGTAGCCAGTGCTTTATCCACTGAGGCATCTCTCCAGCCCCAGAAGGATTTCTTAAAAGGAACTGTGGTGCAAACAGCTACCTTGGCATCTTACACAGGAATCTTCTATGAACAAAGAGAAACAGGCTAAGAATCTAACTCAGCCCTCACGAGGCAGAGGCAGCTGAGCTTCGTGAGTATAAGACCGGTCTGGTCTACACAGTAAGTTCTAGGCCAGCCAGGGCTATATAATGAGGAAATCTTAAAAGAGATTTTAACCCACACACCATACAGATGCATACATTTGGGTACTTTACACGCTTGTTAGTAAATGTTACCATTTTCCCAAAGCCACAGAGAGCACAAGATCATAACGGACTTACTAACCCTGACATCTCTGTCATCAAAGATAGCTCTAGCCATCAGTGATGTGAAAGTCAGGTGTGGGGGAATTCCAGCATGTGGGAAGCCGAGGCAGGAGACTGCCCTGACTTCCAGGCCAGCATGGGCTACACAGGAAGAATGTCTCAAAACAAGTGGAGTCAGCAGACCTCTCTCAGGAACTTCTCAGACTTCCAGCATATCGTGTGAGACTACAAAGATTTAATCGGGTGGGGGTAAACATCGCAAGCTGTATAGATGTTTGTATAGATAATTCATTGAACATTTCAGCACAGCCCAAAATGATTACATCTGATATTATACAGAAACAAAAGCGTATTTACAGAAAAACAGCAAAGCTAAGACCCAAGGCAACAGTAATCATTCTAATTAGACAAATGTAAACAAATATATACACCCTAACCCCACTCCTCTAGAATGCAAGGAAACAGACAATCCAGGGGAATGTAATGTAATGTAATATAATATAATATGCTACTAAGTATAGACGATCTGTCTACCTGTTATCTTAAAACTGATTGACACCATGGGATAATAAATGCCTAAAGTCAGGCAACCATCCAAAGATATTTTACTCGACTGTCACTTACTAAACTTCAACCACATGTTAGTCCCACAAAACAGCATCTGCATGGTAGAAATCACAATTTTCTTCTTATAGATAAATATAGAAGCAGGTTAATGACCTCCAAGATAATTAAAAGGATCAATGACAGTTAGTAGGTCTGAGGAGTAAGTATAAAATGAGTGTGCACCTCCCTAGGTAACACGCCTATTGTACACTAGGCTATTGTTCCCAGGCTTGCTACAAGGAGGAGGAAGTCAAAAATTCAAAAAAATAAAATTATCAGTATATACATATATACGTCTATATCTATATATATACATATATATACATACACACACAGCAGTTATGATGGAACAAAATATTTCATATAATGAAGTAAAAACTTTAAATATGCATATTTTAGGTATAACGAATTGTCCTTTAAGCATCATTTATTTTGCCAGGCGGTGGTGGCGCACGCCTTTAATCCCAGCACATGGGAGGCAGAGGCAAGTGGATCTCTGAGTCCAAGGCCAGCCTGGTCTACAGAATAAATTCCAGGACAACCAGGGCTACACAAAGAAACCTTGACTCAAACAAATAAATCATTTACTTTTACTTACTTAGCTGACAAAACAAAATATAGACGTTTATGGCATTTTACATGATGTTTGCAATACATGTGTATAAGCTAACATCCTCATACATGTATTGCCTCACATTTTTTTGTGGTGAAAATATTTAAAGTCTATCTCAGTGCACTATTAGTAACTGGCCAAGATGCTTTCCCGGTGCTAGTGCCGGAAGTGCTAGGCTACAGGCCCTTACCACATCCCATTCACTTACTCCTCCTGACTGAAATCTCCCTCAGTCCTCAGCCCTGCCTTTCCCAGTTTCCTTCATCCCACCCTCTGTGAGTTGGACCTTTGTGAACTCTAAGTACAAATGACAGGGTAAAGTATTTGATTTTCTATGTCATTCTTGTTTCTTTGAACACAACATTCATCTATACAGCTGCATGTGGAAGAATTTCCAGTCTCCCTGAGCCCAAGCGTGCCCCGTGGCAGCAGACCACAGTCTACCTCGTCACCCCTGATGGAGGCTTAGGGGAATTCCATACCACCACGCATACAAATAAAGTCACAGTGAACACAGAAATACACAAAGTTCTCTGAGGCCTGCTCTCATATTTCTCTAGACATAAATCCAGAAGTGCCATTGCTGGATGTGTATACGGTCTGTCTATTTTGTATCAAGTGTCCATGGTAGCCCATGCCTATAATCCCAAGCACTCAGAAGGCTGAGGCAGGAGGATTGTGAGTTTGAGCACGCCTGGGTTACCATAGAGACCCTGTCTAGTTTCATGAGGAGCCTCCACACTGCTCTCCGTATTGGTTTCCCTGCTTTGTACTCTTACCCACAGCAAGCAAAGGCTCCCTCCGCCCTACATTCTTATGCAGACGTCTTGTGTTTGTGGTAACAGCTAATCTAACAAGCATGAGATGATACCTCTTGACAGCTTTAACTTCCGTAATGATCAATATGCAGTCACACATCAATCAGCAACGGCGCCTGCCTGGAGAGAGGCGTGGCTAGGTGATTTTATCACTGTGAGATCATCACAATCCTAGATGGTACAGCTCAGGACACACCTAGGTGATACTGCATATGTCACCGCCCTTAGGCTTATTTGCCAAGCATCCTACAGTCCTGAAAGGGGAGGTCTCAATAACATGATTATTAAGTATCCAACATTTAAGCACAGAGCAGGAACAGCAAACACACAGTACAAAGGATGAAATGGGAGGCTGGAGAGATGGCTTAGTGGTTAAGAGCACTGGCTGCTCTTCCAAAGGATCTGGGTTTGAGTCCCAGTACCCACATGAGCTCATAACTCCATGAAGTCTTTAACTCCAATCCCAGGGGGTCTGATATCCTTTCCTGAACCCCTCACATCAGCCACATGTGGTACACACACATGCAGGTAAAATAACCATACATATAATATTTAAACAGTGATCTATACAGGCTACTTACTGTAGGAGAAACATACAGAACTAAAGCTGCTTTAGCTGGGTCAGGCAGAGAAGAGTGACTAAGGAAGGGCTGGGATCTCAGATGAACAATAAACAAGTCACAGACCAGGAGCTGGAGTGATGGCTCAGCAGGTAAGAGCACTGGCTACTCTTGTAGCAGGCCCAGAGGTTAAGGTCCCAACATCCACGGGGTGGCTCACAATCAGCTATAACTCCAATTTCCAGGGGATCTAATACTCTTTCCTGGTCTCTATGGGCACCTGTATGCATATGATGCACATAAATTCACAAACACACAGTCACATAGAAATTAAAAATAATTTAAAAAGTGCTTTCAGTCATTAATCAAAACACCATTACTTAGAGCAGTGGTTCTCAGCCTTTCTAATGCTGGGACCCTTTAACACAGTTCCTCGCTGTACTGGCTAGTTTTGTGTCAACTTGACACAGCTGGAGTTATCACAGAGAAAGGAGCTTCAGTTGAGGAAATGCCTCCATGAGATCCAACTGTAAGGCATTTTCTCAATTAGTGATCAAGGGGGAAAGGCCCCTTGTGGGTGGGACCATCTCTGGGCTGGTAGTCTTGGTTCTATAAGAAAGCAGGCTGAGCAAGCCAGGTGAGGCAAGCCAGTAAAGAACATCCCTCCATGGCCTCTGCATCAGCTCCTGCTTCCTGACCTGCTTGAGTTCCAGTCCTGGCTTCCTTGGTGATGAACAGCAGTATGGAAGTGTAAGCCGAATAAACCCTTTCCTCCCCAACTTGCTTCTTGGTCATGATGTTTGTGCAGGAATAGAAACCCTGACTAAGACACTCGCGTTATGGTGACCCCAAGAATAAAACTATTTTTGTTGCTATTTCATAACTGTAATTTTGCTACTGTTATGAGTTGTAATATAAGTATCTGTTTTACAGTGGTCTTTGGGGTCACAACCCACAGGATGAGAACTGTTGATTTAAAGCAAGCTTGCATTGGCTGTGTTTTTCCCTTTGAGAATGTGTACTGAGGTGCTGGCTTCAGCTTTCCATTACAGTAACAAGTCCACTTCAGCTTCTGACAGAGACCTGACATCTGATGGAGAAAGAGCAGGCTGATCGATCTTCAGTTTACAGCTGATCCTTTTTCTGTTGTTCTCACGTGCTGTGTGAGATAAAGGTCTGGTTCCATTCTTCACACAATGTCTAGTGTTCTCAGAACAGTTACTGAAGTCGTTACTCATGCTCATGACATATTTCTGAGCTGACTGCTCTGTGCCATTGGTTCTACAGCATTCTCATCAGACACAGTATCTCGATTACTGTAATTCAGTAGAACAGGTAGGTGATGAAGGGCAGGCGAGGATGCTTAGGGGTTTAAAGGAACTGTGGGCCAACTTAACATGAGTGGGAATGCTGGGATCAGCATAGGAGGAAAGAACCGAACCCTAAAAGTGCCCCTTGACTTCCGCACGTGCACTGTGACATGCCCACATGGCTGAGATGTCCCTTGACTTCCGCACGAGCACTGTGACATGCCCACATGGCTGAGATGTCCCTTGACTTCCACATGTGCACTGTGACATGCCCACATGGCTGAGATGTCCCTTGACTTCCACATGTGCACTGTGACATGCCCACATGGCTGAGATGTCCCTTGACTTCCGCACGTGCACTCTGACATGCCCACATGGCTGAGATGTCCCTTGACTTCCACATGTGCACTGTGACATGCCCACATGGCTGTGGAGCTTGTTCTTCAGAACTGTGAACTCTCAGGCCTGATAAAAATGTTCAGCATAGCAGCCAGACACAAAAATCAACACAGAACTCATTAGCTTTTCGGTCTAGTGATATGAACTTGCTGAGAAAAAGAACTTGAACAATCTGATTAAAGCAGCAACACCAAGGCATAAACCTAAGCGAAGAGCTGGAGGAGCTCTACAAGGAAAGCTTAGAACAGGAAGAAAGCCTAGACATGAAAGAAAGTCTTTGCCAACTATATGCCAGACCGGGTATTAATAATATCTACAATAGATAAAGAACTGCAAAACTCAAACAAAATCAAAACAAACGAAAGCATCCGCTCAATAACTGAGCTAATGAACTGAATGGAATGTTCTGAAGAAACCTGCAAACTGCCATGAAATCCCTGGGAAAGGATTCACTGTCCTCAGCCATCAGGGAATGTGAATTAACAGTGCTTTGGGATTCCATTTCCCCTAGTGAGAGGCTGTCACCAAAAGCAAATTGTCACAAATTCTGGTAAGCATACAGAGGAAGAAGAACCTTTAGACATGGGGCATGAAGGAGGAGAGAGCACACCAGCTCAGCTGCTAGGGAAGTTAGTGCGCAGGTTCCAACTCAAAGAGAACTACTCCGTGACCTGCTGGATCATTCTTGGACCTTAAGCCAACATACCAGACACACGCTTGGCACGTCCATCTTCACTGCGGAGTATTCATTACAGTGAGGAGATCAGACAGCCTAGATGTACAAAACTGTGGCGCACAGATGCCAGAATTTCATACAGTCATGAAGAAAACTGAAATCCTGACACACACGGTAAATAGGTGGAGCTCAAAGTCATTAAGTAAAGGGAAATAAACCACACTCAGAAAGACAAGTGCTATGTATTTATGAGACCTAGACTCCAAATGTGTGTGTGTGTGTGTGTGTGTGTGTGCGCGCGCGCGCATGTGTGCACGAGTACGCACACATGTTTGAAACAAAACTATAAAGAAACTCGTGAGAAGGGAAGCAGGAGCCTAGGGGAAGGCAGACATGCATGACACAAAAGCAGAAAATTATCTGAGGGAAGGAAGTAAGTCTCACACTTCAACTTCCCAGGTACTAGGATTATAAAGAGGAGCCATCACGTCAGGTGAGAAGTATTGCTAACGACCCCTCCAAGGAACAAACAAACAAATGAAACCCCAAGATTGCTGCTACCAGGGATACTGAGGCACAAGGATCACTGAGTCGGGAGCTAGCTTGGCCCAGAAAAAGAGACTCTGGACTTAAAATACCTGGTGAGCTGGACAGGGACAGTTCAATATTAGCAAGTTGTGCGTGAGTAGAGAGGGGAACTCTTCCCTTTAATACCCTAGCAGAGAGGTAATACTGGCGATCAATCCCAAGGCCTTGAGAAGCAAACGCTCTACCACCGAGCCACATCCAGTTCAAAGATCACTAGCACTTTCTAGAATTTCCTTTTCTTCTTTTTTTTTTTGGGGGGGGGGGGGGTTTCGAGACAGGGTTTCTCTGTGTAGCCCTGGCTGTCCTGGAACTCACTTTGTAGACCAGGCTGACCTTGAACTCAGAAATCCGCTGGCCTCTGCCTCCCAAGAGCTGGGATTAAAGCTGTGCGCCACCACGCCTGGCAGAATTTTCTTATCTACTAAATACTTTTTAGAAATTTTCATGAAGAAAACTTCAGAAGACAAAACAATTAAGTGTTCTCTCAAATGTTCTCAGATACACACACACACACACACACACACACACATGTGCGCACAAAGAGTAACTTTATGACCTGTGAGAGATCACACATTTCATTTTCTCCAACGCTGTCCTTTCCACTGGTGATTATATTCCCTACCCTCTGATCAGCCCTGAATGGTCCACATCCTTGTAAGCCTTTACTTACAGTAAGGTGGTATCTTGAGTGTACTTAAGTGAATAGTGACTTTAAAACCTTAAACACTTACAGAGAAACCTCATTTATGCATTTAAGTGCAAAACCCAATGATTTTCTTTTGGTTGCGTTTTTATGGTATAGAGATCAAAACCACAGCCTACAGACAAGCACTCTATCATTGAACTGTAACTGTGCTCCAATGATTTTTAGTTTTTCTCCCAAATAAGTGTTTCTTTTTGTGTGGTCTGCCTTCCTCCCTTCCTTCTTCCCCCCACCACCCCTCTCTCTTTTTTGGTAATATTTATTCCTTAAAGGTATATTTTTATTACTTTTAATTACAAGGCATATGTGCAGGTTACCATGGAGACCACAGGCACTGAAACCCCCTGCAGCTAGAGTTACATACAGGCAGTTGTGAGCTCCCCAAGCAGACTACTGAGAACCGACCTCAGGTCCTCTGCAAGAGCAGTACGTCAGCCCTCTGGCTCTGTGATGTTTAGTGTGTGTGCACACATGCCGCACATATGGAGAAGTGAGAGCATTTTGAAGGGTTAGTTCTCTTCTCCCACTCCATTAGTTCTGGTGTTCACCCTAATTCAGTTGCCAGGCTTGTACCCACCATTTTTGTCCACTGAGCCATGTCACTGGCCCACAGGGTTGTTTTCTCTACATGAACTGTGTGCGTCAGAATCATTCAGGATGTTTATACAAAGAAAGCTTGCATTGGCATCCCTAAGACCTACTGAACTTATCCATCACAGAAGAGCACTGTAAATAATGCTCACTAGCAACTACTTTCTAGAATTGACAAAATGCTATCTGTGTAGAGGACAGACTTGGAATTCAATTATTCTAGAACACAAAAACAGAAAATATGAAGATGCACAGGTATGCTTCTGCAGAGCACAGGTAAAGAAAGCATCATACAGGTTGTGAATGTAGCCTCGACAGTGAGTGGTGCAGAGGACATACCACCAGTATTTGAATATTCACATAATCTCACATAACTCTGTAGCTACCAAGCCTTTAATATAGCATACTTCTATCAAATTAACCTCAGTTATTATTAATTGCAGGGTTTTTTTTTGTGTTGTTTTATTTTTTTGTTTGTTTGTTTGTTTGTTTTTTGAGACAGGGTTCCTCTGTGTAGCCCTGGCTGTTCTGGAACTCACTCTGTAGACCAGGCTGGCCTCGAACTCAGAAATCCGCCTGCCTCTGCCTCCCACGTGCTGGGATTAAAGGCATGCGCCACCACATCCGGCTTTAATTGCAGTTTTTAAGGCCTTAAAAACTATCAATAATAACAATTTAGCTCAATGAAATACATACAGCTGAGACTAACAGAGCCACATGATCCACTGCTTCCAGGAAGCCAAAGAAGTAAAACTTCTGAAAACAGCCCTTGGAAAGAGTGAGTTAGATAGAGTAGCGGGCAGTGGTGGTGCACGGTTGAAGGCCACTGGTGTACAGAGTGAGTTCCAGGGACAGTCAGGGATACACAGAGAAACCCTGTCTCAGAAAAACAGAGAGAAACAAATAAACAAACAAACAAAAAAATCAAACTGAAAGTCAAGCTAAGAAACCAAGGAAAGCACAGCACGGCAACTATATTACCTACAGACAGACAGACAGACAGACAGACAGCTGTGCAAGGGCGAGACAGACAGACAGACAGATGTGCAAGGGCGAGTGGGGTTACGGTGTGCAGTGTAAACATCGTGGATAGTTTACAGAAGTGCACAGTCTCAAAGTACTGAGAGTAGGCGGGTTGGTGGCGCACGCCTGTAATCCCAGCACTCAGGAGGCAGAGGCAGGTGGATTTCTGAGTTCGAGGCCAGCCTGGTCTACAGCGTGAGCTCCAGGACAGCCAGGGCTACACAGAGAAACCCTGTCTCAGAAAACCCACAACCCCCCTCTCTCCTCTCTCAGTATATAGAACCTCAGCACCTCTGTGCAGCTCTGAAGGGTTAATTTGCATAGACTGTGACACTTGCTCCGTCGCTCTGATTTTAGTTCTGCTTTGAGATGGGGGTCTCATGTACCCCGGGTTAGCTTCAAATTCAGTATAGAGTCAAGGACGGTCTCCAAGTACAGATTCCTTGCTTCTTGCCTCTGTGTTCTAGGATCACAGGAATGGACCATTATACTCACGCTTGGCCTGAAACTCATTATGTAGACCAGGCTGGCTTTCAACTCAGAAAGATCCACTTGCCTTTGCCTCTGAATACTGGGAATAAAGGTATTTGCCACCACTTTTGACCAGCGTAAATTTATACATAGAATCAGAATGAATTCATATTAACAGTATATGCATCATTCTTGAAAGGTCCTGACAAGAGAATCCACTACACAGATCACCATGAAGCTACAAGTACATCGGCTTGAATCTACTTGGCAGAACATGTCCCATCTTTACATTCTGCTGTAACAACTACATTATCCTTAGTGCAACAACGATAATGCCGGTATGATCCTTACTGCAGTTACAGAAATAATAGGATACTGTCTTATGGAAAAAAAAAGTTACTTTCCTGAAGACAAAATGTCCAAGTACAGTACAACAGAAGTACTCTTAGATAAAGATAAAAACTTGCAAGTCGTCTAACTGATACCTGCTTTGGCTCCCAGCTGAATGCCACTACAGCTTTAGCTAGCTATAGCCAGTAAGTTCACAGCATAGAATGCATGTCCCTGCCAATGCACACACACTGTATTTATAAGTTAAAGGTATCACGCCTCCGGCCAAAGCCATATGTAAAGTTACTACTTACCCACAGTATACCAACTAGCATCTGTCAATTTGCTGATAATAGCTTCCTGGATAGATCCATCAGATGTCCTTGTTTCTACAATAGCTCCAACCTAAAACATAAAAGCCAGCTTTTCTTACAAGATTTAAAAATACAGACCAAACCCCTTCCACCAACTATGTGATCCAAGTAGGAAATTTTTAATAAATACACAAGCTGGAATGAGGCAGAATTATCAGTTAGGATGCTTCAGTCCTCACTGTGTAATTGGAGCCCAAAGTTCTCTGGCATAATTAAGGGAACTGTTACTTGTATTTTACAAATTAAAGAGAATTTGCATAGTCTAGGATTCAAGTCTGACTAAATATCTTACTTCAGAGTTTGCTCGCCACATTGCACTACCTCCAATAAGCTAAAATGAAACCATAATACAACGAAAAGTCTTGGTTTGCTTTCATCAAAACACTGAGTACAGGACTCAACACTTGGATTTAAGGGACCTTTCAGATAAACGTTCAGCTGGAGAGAGGAACAGGCCAGTGAACCTTCTTTCAGCTTCCAAGCCTTTGTATATCAGATATTAACCAAAGTGGTATTGCGACAAAACAAAGACTTACCACATAAATAGAAATGAATAGAAAATACAATATTGCTATTCGTCAAATTGAATAATGAAACAAATATAGTTTGATAAATCAGAAGAACAGAAAAGTTATGGTAGTTGGCATGTCACAGGCATCATCTTAAATATTGCAACAATGTAAAAAAAAAAAACAAAACAGTAATATAGTCAAACTGGGCATTGCCCCACAGATAGATTTTTGTGAATTCAAGTCTAGCCTGCCCTATATAGTAAGCACCAGGCTAAACAGGGCTACATGGTAAGACTCTGTCTCAAAACAAACAAGTAAGCATGCTTAATATATATGTATATGTATGCACATATTCAGTCCCTAAACTCAAAACAAAAGACAAGAGAAAGCATGACACTCCTGTCAGCCAAGCACAGTGGTAACCTGCAATCCCAGCACTTGGGAGGCAGAGGTCTGTTCTATAGTGTTAGGACAGCCTAGGCTAAGAGACCATCTAAAACACCAACTCAAACAAAACAAGAAAAAAATTAAATAAATAACTAATCCAGCTATGATTGGTGTTCTTAAAGGATGCAATCATTGTAATATCATGAATTTACACTATTATATATCTTTATTTTGTTTTCTGACTCACATGCCTATAAAAAATTCAAGTGTATGTAAGAATGAAGTTTGAAAACTGATGGCATTTACCTATGATTCATATTTTTGATTCTGAACTAGGCAAAAGTACTCTCTCTCTCTTTTCCCACATACGTACTCTTAAAGGGCCCTTTACTTGGTCATCTTGCACCAACTGTGTTGTGTTATCCTGCTTCAGAAGTACCTGGAAAACAAAAGGATCTGGAAGTTACTTTTGAAACAATGTATCTATAATAACCCAGCAGGTGCCTCCTTAATACCCCGTGGTTACCTCTGCAGTAACAGTTATTACACTGTCTTGTATTTATGTTTATCCTCTTTCTCATTAACTGTGAGCTCCTTGAGGGCTGGAGCCCTCTTTCATTACTCTTCCCCTTATAGTTAGCAAGTGTCAGAGCATATTACAGCCACTTAATAACTGCTTGCCCAGTGGACAAAGTATAGATTTATAATCCAGTGATAACTATAAAAATGGAAAACTGCTTCTAGTGTATTTTATCAAGTCAGAAAAAGGTTTTGACTGTCACAAAATATTTTTTAAAACCTTCACATTTTATTGCCTACTTAAAAACAGAGCTCTTGTGGTCCTTAAGCCCCCTGAGGCTGGCCCTGGGGCATATAACTTTAATCCCAGCACTCAGGAGGCAGACAGCCAGGTGGATATCTATGAGTTTAAGGTCAGCCTGGTCTACACAGAGTTCCAGGACAGCCAAAGCTACATAAAGAAACTTTGTCTCAAGAAAAAAGTCTTATGATACAACTAGAAGCAATTCAGTCATACCAAAGTATCCCCCTGGACGCTCTTGTCCCTTCAGTTCCACCACACATACAGGGAAAAAGCACAGCAGAGTAAGAAATGCTGGATAATGGGAGTGCATGAGAAGTCCTAAAATAATTATCATATTATTTTAAATAAACAACTAAGAGTCACAATATATATATGTATATTTTAAAGGTTAAAACTGTCAATGACTCTCAAATATTCAGCGGTCTACATTTCTACTTTACAAAGTTAAAAGGCTATATGAAATGAAGAAGATAAAAATGTCAAATGGCATCCTAACAAGCAAGTGTCACTAGCAGATTCATACTTGGGTCTACTGACTACTTGAGTCACAGTCTCTGAGACCAAGGCCTTCTAAATCTTGATTGTATTTGAAACTTTAGGCTTGTTAAATTAGTCCTAGAGGTTTTCACTCAGAATCTTTGCGATAGAGTCCTGAAAATGTTCACTTTGAGTAAGTTCTTCAGCTGGGCGAATGCTCCTGGTCTGGAAGGCACATCCTGAGCGCCAGTACACTAGCTCACTCACTAGCTCACTCACTAGCTCACTCGTCTGTCATTTATTCATCCACATTCCAGAGACTCTGTGTGACCACTAGACATGAAGCCCTCCTGTATGAATCAGGAATAGAAACAGAAACTCTGAGCTGTCCTCTCCTTTTCACAGTACTTAACTCTGGTAAGAAAACAGATATGGGGCTGGAGAGATGGCTCAGAGGTTAAGAACACTGGCTGTTCTTCAAGAGGTCCTGAGTTCAATTCCCAGCAACCACATGGTGGCTCACAACCATCTGTAATAAGATCTCTTGCCCTCTTCTGGTCTGTAGGTGTATACATGCAGGAGACTGCTACAAATATAATAAACAAATCTTAAATAAATAAATGAAATCAAATATGTACCTGAGTAGAGCATATCACAAACTGTAGAAACATGATTATAATAATACTAACAATCATACAATGACGAGCACAACACAGTGTGGAAGACTGTAGACAGTGTGTGCAGAGTTATCAAGGACTTTCACGAATCATCTTTTATGGCTTTACAATGTTAAGAATAGTTATATACATGAAGATGCTCTTGTACCTACATTAGCAGAGTATGCAGAACAGCAGACAGGGGCTAGCGATGTGGCTCACGTGGTAAAGGGTGTCTGACATGAACGAAGCTGAATCCTACCATCAATGCTGTAAAAACCAGCGTGCTGCCTCAGCCTATGATCCTAGCACTTGGGAATGGAAGCAAGAGGATCAAGTTCAAACTCATTCTCAGATGCTTAGTGAGGCTGAGACTGTGCTGGGCTACATGAGACCCCTATCTCAAAAAGAAAAAAAAAAAAAGATTTATAGGAAAACAATGTGTAAACAGATTTCTCAAAAGTTGCAGGTCTTTATCCACCCATCCTTTTCTGTATTTCCTAATTCTACTGGAAATGTATTTATTAACTTTAGCTTTCCCTGGTCTTAAAAATCAGCGCCTTGGCCAACCATAGAGGCTGACGCCTGTAATCCCAACACTCAGGAGGCAAAGGCAGGATGGTCACCAGAAATTGTCTAAAAAAAGTCAGACACACACACACACACACACACACACACACACGTGCACACACGCGCGTCAACTCCATGAATCATTTTTAATGTTATCTTGAAAACATAATTTTACTTCTTTGTTCTTCCTAATCACTGAAACTGTCATTATCTGATTAGGAAAGGGAGACACCAAATTATAGCCCAAGTACACTCCTACAAACAGGAATGATCCAAATAACACAAGCATCACACCTTGGTATCCTGAAATGAAGCCATCTGGAATCATTTCTCAGCTCGAGTTCTTTATTTTTCAGTTCTTAATACACTCTTTCAGTTTAGTATGCAATGATACTTGCCCCAGCACTGATTCAACAGAAAGCTGACAATGTTCAACCTTTCCCTCTGGGCTACCATGAACTGTAATCTTTTCAATGTACTGAGCCTGCTGCACAACAGGAGTGACTCTTGTCCCTACTCTGCCTTCTGTCACTCGAAGTACACCAAATAACCCGCTTTGTGTCCTCAGAGACAAACAGCCAGACAAGCCTGGGCTGTCTTACAAAGCCTTCGCGCATTTACCTTGACTTTCACCAGCCTTTTCACAGTCTTGATCTTTGCCTCACAGAAGGCCCCTCGGTACTTGGCACTGACATCAGTTCCCACTGTCAGGTAGGCAGGCTCATCTGCCGCCTGTGAAGAAAGAACAGAGATGCCAAACATCACTACTGGTCGCCTTTACCCGACCTCTAACAGCACCAAAAGGAACTACATCTAAAGTCACTAGAACATTGAAATTATTTGCTTAACAACAAATAATAATTTGCAAAATCCTCCTAAAGCAAACAACTTATTAACACTATTTCATTTTACGTACTCATTTCCTGATGACGGAAAAGTTGTAACTGGGAACTACCAGTAGGAAAAAAAGGGTTTTGTTTTTGTTTTTTGTTTTTTGTTTTTTGTTTTTTTTGAAGTACATGTTTTAAAAAATTCTACAGTTTAATATATAAGAGATAGAAAGAAATAAACAGAAGAAATGTATTTATAATGAATGTCTCATAAATTTTATTAGTTTGGGGCCCCCAGGTGATTCTATTTTCTAGGTTAAAGAGAAATACTGCTACAAAGTTAATATTAACAATACATAATTAAATGCTTAGTGAGACAGCTTAGGAAAGTAACATCTTCTTTTGTTTGCTTTGGGGTTTTGGGACAAGGTGCAGGCTGTCTCTGCCTCCTAAATACTGGGATTACAGGCCAGGGCCAGCAAGCCTGGCTAAGCCATTATCTTTTGATACAATGTATCTCTAGACACAAGAAACTAAGAAACCTCTTTCCAAAATTGCTTTGGCTGAAGGTTGCAAATGAAAGGTTTAAATCTAAGTTCAACAGATGAAAACTGATAGCTAAAGGCTGCAGCCTTTTCTAGTTTACAGCTTTGATCTCAGTATACTTAAAATAATTTTTATTTAGACATTAGTAGCTGGGCATGGTAGGAGGTGGAGGCAGAGGCAACAAGATCTCTTTAAATTCTATGCCAGCATGTTCTCTGTTACATAGAGATATCATGGAAAACAAAACAATTAAAAAAAGAAAGAAAGAAAGAAAGAAAGAAAGAAAGAAAAGAAAGAAAACACCCATTTACAGGAAATAGTCATGATCAGAATTATACATTGAAATATGTAAGAAACTTCCATTTATACATCATTTTAATCTTGAGAGTAACAGACAACTGCTATTTCAGTCTGTGATGTTACCTAATTCAAAAGCTGTATGTATCATGCAACCAATTCAACATTATATGTACAAAGATATCAATGTTAACTTTAAATATTTTAAGTAGGAAACAAATTTTCATTTTCCCAAGTTATATTAAAGGAAGTTGTGTCACTCCAAAATAAAAAAAAATATATAAGAGGAAGTTTGAGAATTTCAGAAAGTAATATACTTAAACCGAGTCAGGCAATGGTATAGCATGCTCATCCTGCCAGCACTTGGGCAGACGCAGGAGGACGTCAAGGGAGTTCAAGGTCAGCCTTGAGAGTCTACATCGTGAGTTCCAGGCTAGCCCGGGTAAAGTATACTGTTTCAAAATAACCGAAACAAAAACAACTATATATTTTCTATTTACACACACGCACACACACACCGAACACTAAGTACAACGTTAATCATGCACGTTTAAATGTCAGTCTACTTAAAAAGAATAAAAAATGAAGAGGAATACTTTTTGGTAAGTATCTGACCAGAAACAAACAAGAGCCACAGTATCCTACCGAATTCTGAGGAATGTTATGAAAGCTTTCTTTCCCTTCAAGCAGGCTGCCACTGATGTTTGTAAGATTAGGAAGCTTCAAAAGCTACACATAGAATCCACGTTTTAAGATATATATTATGAAGACTGAACTAATCAATCTAAATATTGTCATCACCTTAGTTTACTTTCTTTCCCCAAAAATATACAGAACTATCTCTCTTACTCAAGCTACATAACATGTCTTTTAGAAAATGGCATTGGTAGTGGAAAGGGGGAAGTATAGGTTTTAAAGAAAGCAAAAGCAAAGCAAAACAAAAAAACCTTGCAAAAACCAAAGCAGGACAAAAGCTTTTCTTCTTGAAAGGTGTTTTTGACACTGAAGTGTTTGAAAATCGAAAGACTGCACCGATCTTCTCAAAGTGCTAACTGCTAGAGAGTGTTGGACCGCCTGCATTTATACACACACACACACACACACATTCGAACACGCACACACACACACACACACCCCTCACCCATTCACATGTCATTTTCCTTAAAGTGCTTCTTAGTAAAGAAATCAATTCTAAGTAACAAAAAGCTGCCATTCCACAACTGCAGCCTCCGGACTGGCAGCGTCCGGGGCACAAGGCTAAGAAGAAGAGTTGGCTCCACTTACCTTCATCTTGACTGGTGACCTGTGGGGTTCCAGCTTCCTCGAGTTCTCTTCCCGGGCGCTAGAGCCAAAGCAGGGAAAAGAGAGGCAGAGGATCAGTCCAAGGCGGGGTGAGACCCGGAAAGAAAGTAAACAAATGCAGGCGGGGAGGGGCCGAGCTCCGCGGCCCCCGGGACAGACCCCCGTCGGGCAGCCAAAGCCTGGCGGGCAGTGAGCCCCACGCGCGCCAAAGGGCAGCGCGTCCCGCCCCTGCCCGGCCGGCCGGCCCACCGCGCCCCCGCCTCGTCGGCCACTCGCAGCCCCCTGCGCCCCGGCCTCCCGGGTCCGCGCCCCGCCGGGCCCCGACTCTAGCGCGCGCCCCGCCTCCGCCGCTCGGCCCCCTTGGCCCGCCCCGGCCCGGCCCGCGGCGGCGGCAACGGAGTGTCACGGCGCCATTGCTCTCCTGCCTCCGCTCTGCACCATGTCAGGAAGGAGAAGCGCTCCTTCACCCGGGGGGCAGGGGCGGCGGCCTGCGGCGGCGGCCGGCGCGGGGGGACCCGGCGGGGGAGGCGCGGGGCGGGGAGGCGGCAGGACAGGGTGTGGGAGGGGAGCGAGCCGCACCGCCGCAGCGGCCGTCTCCTCCCGCGCCCGCCTCAACTTTTTGTACAGCCCGGAGAGGCGCGGGCACCCCGATCTCCGCGGTCCAGCAGCGGGTCCTCGCCAAAGAAGCACAGCAGAGTTGGGGGCCGGTTCTCCCGGCAGCCCGCTCCTCCAAAGCAAACTTAGCGGCGCGGCCAGCCCCACAGCCATTTTCCCGGGGAGGCGGCGGAGGCGGTCGTGCCCGCAGTTGCCGCCGCGACTCCAGGACCCGATCGCTGCCCGGCGCCCCGGGCACAGCCCGCCCTGCATCCCCCTCTCAGCCTGCGGAGCTCCCAACTGCACCGGGACCCCATCGCGGCAGCAGCTGCTCCCGCCGCTTTGCCCATTCAGCGGCCCCCGCTGACTACCTACCTACTGCGGGTGCAGAGCGCTGTCAGCTCTCCAGTCTGCCGCCCCACTGATCGCCGTGGGTCCCCGTCCGGGCAGCACCGCTCCCGGCCGCAGCGGCAGTTCCTGCGCCGGGTTCCCCCACTCGCCCCGATTTACTGCCACAATCCACCAAATAACAAGCTGTTGAGCAGACTCGCTTCTACACGAACTCCTATTGGCTGCTCATGACGCCGAATAGCTTCGGATTGGAGCTCGCTGTCTGCCTTTCTCATTGGATGTAGCTGGGAAACTTCCATGATTGGTGCGGAAAACAGCAGGTAGGATAGCTTCCACTTCTGATTGGCTGTATCCGAACACGCACGTTATTGGAGGATAGAGGATTGAGTAAGAGAGCCCAAAAATTTGATTGGAGGAGCCGACTCCGGATGTGCTTGACTGAACACTGATTGGAGAACAAGGGGTCAGGAAGAGCAGTTCCGCACGAGGATTGGGCGGTGGCGTGTCCCATGGAAACGGAATCCAGAACTGCAGCCAGGGTTTTTCACGGGGGCGGAGCCGGCTCTTCCCCAGGCGCCTGCGCCTAACCGGTTCCCCGGCGCCATTTTGTCCCGGCAGCAGCAGCCCGCAGCTCTATCCCATTTTCTGTGTCTGGAGGGAAGGACGCGGACTCTCTCGGGTAGGTTTATTTCAGTGTGGCACCGGCTTACCCTTCCCTCCAGGACAACGCCTAGCGAAGGGTGGAGGAGTCACGGAGTCGTCCGAGAGGTCTGTCGGAGGCTCCCGGTGTCGGGTGGCCTCGGGGGTGGCGCAGCGCTGGGAGCACCGGAAGCGAGGGCGGCCATGGGAGCCGCTGTCCGCCGGCGGCGGAGCGTGGCTGGGGGGGCGTGGAGGAAGGGGGCGAGGTCGGGGGCGCACGTGTAGGTGAGTAAGCGGCCCTTTGCGCCCCTTCACTCGGGATGGCGGGATTTTACTGACACCCCCCCCCCTTCCTCCCGGCATAGCTCTGTCTCCCTTTGACATTGCATTTCGGAAGCTGGGTTGCGGTCTGCAGACACCAGGGGCCCAAGGTGGCAGCCACCTTGGTAAAAGACGGAGGAGGTGTGGTTTCTAGAAACGTCTTGCGTGGGGAAGAAGAGTTATTTCCTCCAACTGTGAAGCTTGGAGGAAACGTGGAAGCCCCGGCTTTCGGAATGCTGAGGAATGTGCCTGCCAGGACAGACGCTGCTGCCACTATGACCTTAGACAAGCGACTCTTGTCACTGCATGAGGCGAATACTATACTATTTTTTCGAAGAAAGTATTAATGCTTCAGGAAGGAACGACAGTTTCTTAGATGAAAGGGTTTTCTGGACCAGATAGACATGGATTCTGTCGTCAGCACATTGTCTTGTTAAATGACACAAAACTTAACAATTGGGCAACAGCTTATGCCCTAAATTAAAATGTGAAATGTTAACCCCAGTAAATTGCACAGTTGAGTACGTCTGAACTAACGCCATATCAACTAGTTAATATTTGTTGTTTTTGTTTTTTCAAAATTTGTTAAGATTGTGAAGTGTATTTTGGTAGTTTTACTAAGTCATGTCTATCTTTTTAAAATCTGCTTAGTTTTGGTGATGCACAAAACTAGAAAATGGTTGAGTAAACAGTTGAGGATTTTTGTTTGTTTTTCTAGAGTTGTGCTGAAGACAACAGACACCTCCATGACAACCCAAAGTATCACAGAGGTGAGTCCTGTGTCTTTTGAAATCTTGTGACTTGGGACAGGTGTGTGCTGAGATTTTCTGTAGACTAGAGCCAAATACTAGGCTACGTGACTGGTTGTTGAAGATGTTTTGTTAGTTCAAGCTTTCAAATGAGTCGGTTTAATTAGCTTCCTGATGTTATACCCTAGAGAAAGCCACAGATAAAAAGCATCCCTAATATTCAAGCTCACCCATTCTGGGCTCCTCCTTTCTGGACTCTGGTTTTTGGAGACAGGATTTTGGTAGTCCAAGCTCATGACCTTGAACTGCCGTCCCTGCTTCAGCTCCACAGCACACCATGCCCACCCAGCTTTGATTCTTAGACTTTTTAACACTCAGTGTCTTAAGTCAGAATCTTAACATTTTCTTGATTTTGTTCACCACTCTGATTTAAAAGTCTCTTGAGAAAGGTCTGATTAGTGAGTATTTAGGCAGGAAGAATTTTGGCTTTCTGTTGTAGTTTTATTTTTTAAGAAAATTAGCCAGGCAGTAGTGGCGCACACCTTTAATTCTAGCACTTGGGAAGCAAAGGCAGGTAAATTTTTGAGTTTGAGGCCAGCCTGATCTATAGAGTGAGTTCCAGAACAGCCAGGGCTACACAGAGAAACCCTATCTGGAAAAAAACAAAAACCAAAAAAAAAAAAAAAAGAAAGAAAGAAAGAAAAAAGAAAATTATATGTATACTGCTGATTCTCCCTGGTGGTAATCGCCCACATATCATTCCACTATCAAGTTTTATATATATGCCAGTGTGCATTTGAAAAGTAATGAAAAATAAAAATCTCTTACAGTCTCTCCACCAAAATAGATAATAAAGTTTATTCTGTGTTCATGGGATTGAGACTGTGTTTTTAAGTGACTTTTCTTCTAAAGATACAGATGTGAGAAAAAATGCAGATGTGAGAAAAAATGCAGATGTGTTCATTTTGTTACCTTTTTTTTTTTTCCTGAGAAAAACATTAGGGCCCTCAGAAGTAGTTTCTAAAGCACATTCCATGGCTATCTGGGATAGATGAATCATGATTTAAGCTTTGGTTTGCTGCAAATGAATGCAGACCCTTGGGCAGCATGACAGGCAGGTGACCTCCAGTGAACTACTACTCTTAGCCCCATCCATCTTAATTCTAGAGAGCTTTCCTATTTGTTTTTCTGTGATTTTACAAAATGCTATGCCTAAAAACTAACATCCGTGGCTAACATTTTGAGGCTTCTTGGTTTTATTTGACATCCCTGGCTCTTGTTTGGAATAGATTTTCAGAAGAGAGAATGAAAAAGCCTTCTGCAGTTGTGTGTGCCGTGTGTATGTATTTGTTCTTGTGTATGTATGTGTACAGATGGAGTTGCTTCTTCCTCCTCCTGTTCCCTAGGCTGGCCCAGAACTCAAGGCGCTAAGTCTCCTACCTCGGCTTCCCATCTAGTGAGGCCTGCAGGTCTTAGCCCTTCTGCACATGGCAGAACTGTCAAATCTTCAAGCTATACATATTGGAAACTTAGTAGTTTCTCAAAAGATTTTATTTTGTATTTTGGCAGTTGAGGCATTACTACATTGCAACATTTTGCTACACAGAAAGTGACATTTCAGGTTACTAAAAACAAGTCCTTGGAGTCTTCTTTAAAGCCTCCCATGAGTAGATCCCAGCAGGACTTTGCTAGCCTTATAGGACAATTTACATAAAATTGTCACCCTACTGCTTTGATAATCATTTGGCTCTTCTCTAGTTTGAGACTGTTTGCAAAAGGCAAACTATTTTGAATCACTCTTAATCATTTTGTACTTTGTATGTGTATAAACATGAATTATATGTGTATTTGTATATAAAGTAAATGAAATAATAAGATAATGTACTACATCTAACAGCAATTCTTTTCTGAAAATGTTTAAACATCTTATCTTGGTCTTCCAATTTTTAATATTACAATTTATCTGATTTTTAATTGTTAATAGTATATAGATTTTAGGCTAAGGATATGGCTTAGTGGGTATAAGTCTTGCTGACCCATAATGAGGCCCTTAGTTCGACTCCCCACTATGCATATACAAAGCTGGATGCAAGGCATGCCTGTACCTCCATTCCTTGGTGAGCAGAGGCAGAAGGCTCCCTTGGACCTCATTGGCCACCCGGTGTGACCTGTCAATGAGCTTAATAGTATTAGGGAAACATGTTCTAAAAAAGAATGGCAAGTGATACAGGAAGACACATGACATCATCCGTCTCTGGGCTTCAGTGCCCTGTGTGCTCACATGTGCTCACTGTACACATAATAAGAAGATTGAGAAAACCCAAGAATAGATCAGAGGGGCCTGGTAATGCAAACCTATCATCCAGCACTTTGGAGGTAATATGGCTTACAGAGGCCACCAGAACTAATGGTTTGGTTTTAGTTGTCATCATTGAGCTAGTTACAATAGGTTCTGTAACAATCACACTTTATTGTACTCTCTCTAAGAAAGATCAGAAGAAAGGAAATCTCTTTGTCCTTGTCCCTCACATTAACAGGAAGCCAATGTAGATAAGGAGAGTCCCGATGTGGAATGCTAGGTTATAAGTGGTAGACCAGAAATTAGAGGATCTTTTAAATCGGTTATTTTGCCTTCTGCTCATTCTCCCACAGGAATTCTTACGTCTGCAGAGAGAAGTTAATATCTTAAAGTAGATATTTTTAGCACATAAACAATAAAAAGTTTAAAACCTATATAGAAAAGATTTCTGAATGATTGTAAAGAATAAGATTTGTTCAATTAGTAACAGACCCAGCAGAGATTATAATGTCATATACTAATGCCGAAATTACCTCATGGGTAATCAGTAAAGATTGGCAAAGACTGTATATTAGTTTTTTTTGATAGAAATTAATAACAAATACCTCAAAAAGCAAGCAACTTCAGATTATAAAAAGAACTAATTGGATCCTTCTGAGTACAGTAAGAGGAACACCAGTTTCTAAACCCCCTACCTTTTATCTAGATGCCAGTAAGTTAGGAATGGTGGATTATAAGTCAGGAGATGGAAGTAAAGATATCAAAACTATACGCAACTCTCATGGCTCTATTAGATTTTCCAGAATCACTTAACATAGTCACTTACTGTCAATACTTGTTTAGTATATATAAACTGCTGAACTTAATCCAGATGATTCAGAGTTAACTTTGTTTTTTATACAACTACAACAGGTGATTGGAAACAGACTGTCCATTATATATAATCCATGCTCAGTCTCATATGGGTTTGCCAGGACCGTTGGCACCAAGAAATCTGTAGACTAGTTATTAATAGGAAATGTATTAGAAACTTCAGGTTTTTATAAAAGGCATTATATAAGTAGTAGAAGTTTAAAGAAAAACTTTTCTGTAACCTGGTGACAAGCCAAGGAAATTAGAAATAATTGTCCTGCTTGTTCTTTGTGTAATCAAGCTCCATTGCCTGCTGGGAGTAACCCCAAAGGTACCTAAGGAAATGAAATTTGACAGGAATTTCATTTTATAGAGTTTGAAAAATACTTTTTCAGGATTTTAATGGGCCTCTGCCTTAAGTTCTAAAAAGGCTGATTTTGTAATTACATATTTATTAGAAGTGATGGCTATCTTAGGGATACCTTCATGGACTAAAACTGATAATGCTCCATAATATGTATCCAATAAAATCTAGCATAAAACATGTTACAGGCATACCTTTACATCCTGTAGGTCAAGCAGTTATGGAAAGACCTAACTTCACTTTAAAGATGTTTATAAAATAGAACGGGGGACATGAGATCACCCAAAGATAGATTATAATGCTTTATTAATTTCATTTGTTTTTAATGTCAATGAGATAGGTAGCACAGCTGCTGAAAACCACTAGATTTTAGATAGGACTTGAATAAAATCAGTCTATGTACTTTAAGGCTGTGCTAATCTCAGAATGGAAGTCAGAAAAGCTGTTGCATTGCATAAAAGGCTATACTTTTATTTCTACAGGAAATGAAAAGCTGTGGACTCATTCAAAGTTAATTAAGATTAGGTATGACCATGGAAGACTTGTGTATGACCATGGAAGACTTCTAGAGAATCTTGACTGGTGATGTGGAAAAAGAGACCCAGAAGAACAAAAAAACAGGTGACTGTAATGCTGGTCCCCCTGTGCAGGAACAGCTCAGGAGACTGTCGGAGACATGAGTGTCCTTGTAGAAGCCAGCAGTCTTGTTGGCTGTCAGGTCCTCAGGACTTAGTATTATTACATGTCATCCTTTCATGTGGCATGAATGAGGATTTATAAAGCCCTATTACGGTTTGGTTATGCAGTCCAAACAGACTTACAAAGATTTACAGATTAATTTTACTGCTCAAGCATAGAGCAGAGACTCCTCATTAGCTAATTTGTGCATACTACACTTTCCGTACACGTGTTACTGCAAAAATGTCCCTACAGTGTTACCAGAGCTGGGGCAGGAAGTAAGGGTGGAATTCCTGAGCTCACTGACACTGATGCTGAAGGAAGCAGGAGGTGGGCGGAGCTGGCAGTGGTGAGAGCCACGTGGATACATGGGATGGTGGAGGAGTCAGGAAAAGTTAGTAGCTAGCTGAGACTGTCCTAGCAAAAGACCAACAGCTTTATTTTCTTCAAAATTTAATAATAAACTGTAGAAATAAACTATTTTGAAAGAGTAGTTCATAGATTCCATTGAGAATGTAATTAATTGACCTGTTTAGTATTTTTTATTGAAAAAATAAATTGAGATTCTTTTTTTTTTTTTAAAGCTTGTTTTCTCCTTTGGGGGGGGGGGGGCCTGTTTCGAGACAGGGTTTCTCTGTGTAGCCCTGGCTGTCCTGGAACTCACTCTGTAGACCAGGCTGGCCTCAAACTCAGAAATCCACCTGCTTCTGCCTCCCGAGTTCTGGGATTAAAGGCGTGCGCCACCACGCCGGGCTTGTTTTCTCCCTTTTTAAACATTCTTTCAGGGGCCAGTGCGCATGTGGGTGAAGCTGAAAGGACAGCTGTGGGAGGGTTGCTTCTCTCCATCCACAGTGTAGGCTAGGTCATCAGCCTAGCAGTGGGTACCCTTCCTACATCATCTCATCCCTGGGCCCGCCCTTCCGCCTGTCTGTCTGTCTGTCCGTCTCTTCCTCCCTCCTCTAAATACATTTATATGGTTCCATTTTCTGGATTGTTTGGACTTTTTTTTTTTTTTTTTTTTTTTTGAGATGGGATTTCACTTTTCTGGGCTCAATTTTTGAATAGTACTTTTTATAATAGAACACTGAATGTGTGTTCATGTGTGTGTGCTTGTGTGTTTGGTTCTTTTCTTAAAAGCCTTGTATAAGAAGTCTATTTTGATGAAGAGTGTTCAGGGGCAAGATAAATAATTTTTTATAAATAAGTGCATGTTCTGCATCTTTAAGGTAAAACATGGCTCAAGATAAAAAGAAGTCCCTGTCTTTCAGAAGGACATTGACGTTGTTGTGGGGAAAAGAACCAAGCTGCTTCAGGTCTAAAAGACCTAGGATTTGTTACTTATACTGAAAACTTTGGTTCTAGTATGTAAATGTTATATCATCATTAGGAAAATGAGATTGGCCATGTTACATATGTATGCATGTGCATACATCAGGATTTGTTGAGAAGTAGAATTGATTGCTGGGTTGAATATAGCTGCTTCCCAAACAATTGAGAGTTTTTTTGAGGGGATTAAATACTTGTAATCAAACAATTATTTTGGGCACCAGAGATATAGGTCTTGATTGTAAGAGTGCTGTACCTGACATATACAAGGCTCTAGGTTTAAAAACCAGAACCAGTTTTGCTGTTGCTACTTAAAGCGTACTCTGTGGTGTATGTGTGGATGTCAATATGATTTTTTCTTTACCCTGTGGATTTTGTTGTTGGTTTTAGGACCACAGGTAATTCAAACTAGGACAGCATATTTCAGGATTTGAATTAAAGTAGATCTGGATTATTTAATGACATTCCTCCAAAGGTATATGCCTAGGGAACTAAGTGCAAGTAAGATACATAGCAGGATTAAGCATAGAAAGTTAATCTAAATACTTTAGGAGACTTGAATAATTGGGGTTTTGTTTGTTTGTTTTTGTTTTTCAAGATAGACAAGTAACCCTGGCTGTCTTGGAATCCCTGTGTAGATTAGCCCTGAACCCAGAGATTCTCCTGCTCCTGTCTCTCAAGTGCTGAGATGAAAGGCAAGGACCATCATAAAAAGAACCTAAGCAAGCAGAACTGAGGGCTTGTTTTAGCTGGCTTGTAATGCTTGTGAGTGTATACGCAAGGTCCTCAATTGTATTTTCAGTATCATGAAACAAGTCAAAAAACAGGAAAATGTTAGTGTATGTTGATGAAGGCTTTTAAGGATAATGATCTTAAAAGTCTTTCAAGTTAAGTGGAAGGTTGTGACTAAGAGTGTTTGAGAAAAGATGTTTCATAGAGGAAGCACTTGGGAAAGGATGCCTAGCAAAAGATGAGATCAGCAAAGTTAAGAGGCCTGTGTTGTGGAGCTGCTAGAGTCAGCTGCACGCTGGAGTCCTGTGGAGCACTTGCCTTCTAGAGTTTTAGATGGCTTGGAGATAAGTTGAAGGTGATTTTTTTTTTTTTTTTTGGTTTTTCGAGACAGGGTTTCTCTGTGTAGCCCTGGCTGTCCTGGAACTTGCTTTGTAGACCAGGCTGGCCTCGAACTCAGAAATCCGCCTGCCTCTGCCTCCCAAATGCTGGGATTAAAGGCATGCGCCCCGCCACCGCGCTCGGCTGATTTTTATTTTTTGTTGTTGACTTTTGTTTTGAGATATGGTTTCACTGTTTAATATCCTTGGCTGGCCTATAGACCAGGCTAGCCTCAGATTCACAGAACCCACCGCTTCTGCTCGTAAGTGCTGGGATGAAAAGCGGTGGCCATCATACCCATCCTAACATACTTGTATGTGGCTTATTTTCTCAGCTTTATAAGTTGTAAGCATTTTCTTTAATCCTTCATTAACCTTGTTTTGTCTGGTATTTTGTTTTTGTTTTGAGGCAGGATCTCATATGGCTAGGACTGGCATGTTGCCCTAGTTCCTCTGTGGCCCTAGTGCTGGAGTTAGAGGTATAAGCCACTGTACCTGGCTTTTTTATTTTCTTTTTCTTTTTTTTTTTTTTTATTCTTCTCCTACTGATCCCTATTTCTATTTAGATGTATTCCGTTGTTTGTGCCCATGTCGATGGTTTTCCTCTCCGCTCAGTGTGTTTATGTGGGATTGTTTACAAGTATGTGGGCACACTTCCAGGGACTATACTTTCCCTCTACCAAGCATTAACTATGTAACTACTGTTAGGAGAAGTGACGTCCCATGTGACCCTGTCCCTTCCTGACAGGATGTTGACAGACCCTATCTTGTTCACGTCCTGAGTAGAGGCTGTCATAGCTACCGTGAAGTTTAAGGGTGCAACACAGGTCACAGGTTAGTGTTTCATGTCTTGGCTTCCCCTGGTTCTTACATTCTTCCTGCCTCTTCTTTCCTGTCCCTGAGCCTTGATGTGGGTTATATAAATGTCCCTCCCGATGAACTGAGCACCCAACAGGCACTTATTCTGAGCACCTTGGAGGGAGAACAAGGACTGCCATGTGGTCTAGTCTCTGTTAAAATGCTTATATGTGATGTGACCTTGCTTCCTCTATATTCTAGCACTTTTAGAATCCCACCCTAATCGCTTCTTGGCCTTTTGGCTAAGATCAAGTATAGAATCACACCCTGTAGTTTTAAAATAGCCAGTGAAGTTATATGTTGCCATGTATGGGAAACAAACAAAAGTCATATAAAAGGCTGTAAACAAGCTGGGCGTGGTGGCGCACACCTTTATTCCCAGCACTCAGCAGGCAGAGGCAGGCAGATTTCTGAGTTCGAGGTCAGCCTGGTCTACAAAGTGAGTTCCAGGACACTCTGAGCTATACAGAGAAACCCTGTCTTGAAAAACCAAAAACAAAAAAGGCTGTAAACAGTTTGATCTGGTCTGTGCTACCACAAATAAAAGCTGTTTTCTTGAAGTAGCCTTCGTGTCCCGTCTCTTTGTTCAGAATTCCACATCTCTTGGTGGTTTCACTTCCCCTTTCACAAGGCTGAGACCCGGCGCACATTCTGCCTTGCCTTGAGACCCTGGGATGCAGCAGAGCTTTCTACGTCTCAGGAACCAGGAGAAGGAGGGGCCTGATCATCTGGAACCCCAGGATTTGCCCAAGTATAGGTTGGAGTTGCACAGTGGCTTAGATAGAATGGTGAGCCGGAAATGTGTGAGTGTGTCTGGATGAAATGGCCAGGGGACTTGACCATACAGGCCAAAGCAGTAGTCAGGTCAGCTCCAGTTACATGTTGACCTCTGTTCCTGGTAGCCATACTGGGGTTGTAACACTGGGATTTCTTTTCTCTTTAGTTATTTTATGTGTGTGAGAATACTGTTGCTGTCTTCAGACACACCGGAAGAGGGTGTCAGATCCCATTACAGATGGTTGTGAGCCGCCATGTGGTTGCTGGGAATTGAACTCAGGACCTCTGGAAGAGCAGTCAGGGCTCTTAACTGTTGAGCCATCTCTCCAGTCCAGTCTGGGATTTTTTTTCTTTCCTTTTTTTTTTTTTTCCTTTTTTCTTCTTCCATTTGTTTACATCTCAATATCTTCCTTCGAGGTTACTCCTTCACAACCCTTCATCCTCTATTCACCCTCTCCTCCCCCTCCCCCCAGTAGTCTGGGGTTCTTAACCTCTCAATCAAAGAACCTGAAATATCCCCAAGAGGTGAGCAGCTAGTAATGAATGAAGCAAAAGTTTATCTTTTTTTTTCCCCCTCTGCCCTCTGTGTTGTGAGTGTTGTGTTTCAGTGAGGTGTTGAAGTGTTGACAGCTGTTTAAGGCTCTCAGGGTATCCAGCTGCAGTCCCGTACATTGACTGTTGGCTAGACGTATGCACTTCTTCCCCACCTACAGTGCTTGCCATGCCATAGAGGAAATTTGTAAACCATGCTAGCAAAGGTAAGAGTTTAAAATGTAGACCAGAACCTGAGAAGCCTCTTCTGAAGGATTGTACCCCTTGTCAGCACCATCAGTGCCTGTGGTGGTCATTCCTGCTGTTGCCTAAGCTGTGTCTGAAACCATACAGTCCCCTGAAGGCTACCAGAGTCTCTTACTAGAAATCACCCCAGAACTGCCTCCTTTAACTTCATATATTCAGGTTTGAAAGCACCAGGAGTCTAACCAGTAATACTACTCTCTGTAAAGACCACCATGGTACTTAGCCACTGTTGTGGGGAAACTCTCTAGAGCCTTTAGAGAGATCTAACAGGCCCTTATTAAAGTGCCTGGTTTGCACTCCCAAACACAGCATAGACTTTGGCTTTGTTTAAACACACTGATGCCATAGCAGGTTTCTTGATGTAGATTCTTGATTTTCAGGACTGGTCACCATCCCTACAAGCAGTTGTGCTACCTAGTGGCAGAGACTGACAAACGTGTTCAGGATTTAACCATCTGGCCTCACAGGAGTGACTTCAGTGGAGAGAAGGGTCAGGATTGGCTAACCAGTGCCAGGATAGTTAGATATGAGGGAAGGCTTTCATTTGGAGGTGTAACAAAACTTTAACCTATCAACTTTGCTGCCTGTTGTGTCAAACCACACAGGTCATCCCTGCATTGAGGCCTGTTTTTGAGCTGGTCTTTAGCAGACCAGTCTCTTAAAAACTCTGCTGTAGAACAGTCCATTGATGGCAGTAACTTTGTCAAGGAAGGTGAACCCTTTACTGGTTATTCTATAATGACATTTAATTCTGCCACTGTGGCCAACAGGGACTTGAGCACAAAGGGCAGAATTTAGCCTTCCCACCGGCTGCTAAGCATCAACATCTTATGGAGCAACAACATGCATACGGAATCTCTATCTTCATCTCCACATACACAGGGTCCTATATAAATAAATAAAAGGGCTTGATTAGTTTTGGAAGAAAAAGACAATACGGCAGCGAAATCTAGGAACATTTAGAGGCTATATGGGTCCTGAAAAGAGTGGACTTTGCTGTTGGGAATCCCAGAAGAGAGGGTATTGTAGTTTCTCAGGAAATTATACAATAGTCCAGGGGCAAAACTGGTAGCTTCCAGCTCTAACTGCTGTACCACTTCCCAGCCCATTGGCCAGATGGGACCCTGAGTACTTGAGACTGGAAGCCATCTCACTGTTGACGGTGAGTAGTTCACGGGTGAGTGTAGCAGTCCCTGAAGCTACCACCCCTGCTGTGAAACAGTTCAGTCATGGAACCTGTGTCACCCCTAAGCCTGGGTTGGGTCAATACTTAACATTCCTCCACTCTTTGGTATAGCCTAATGAGTGAACAATGTGAAACCTGTGCACAGAATAACATACAACAGACGCAAAGGCCTCCTTGGGAACACAAAATGTTTGTGGTGGATTTCACTGTACTGTCTCTGGTCTGAGACTACTACAGATACCTGTTAGTCCTTGTGTGCATTGTCTCCGGCTGAGTGGGAGGTTTTCTTAATCACATGGGAAAGCCTTATGACGTGGCCTTACTTCTCTTTTTTTTTTTTTTTTTAAAGATTTATTTATTTATTTATTTATTTATTATATGTAAGTACACTGTAGCTGTCTTCAGACGCACCAGAAGAGGGCATCAGATCTCATTATGGGTGGTTGTGAGCCACCATGTGGTTGCTGGGATTTGAACTTCAGACCTTCGGAAGAGCAGTCGGGTGCTCTTACCCACTGAGCCATTTCACCAGCCCCGGCCTTACTTCTCTTAAAGATCATTCCTCAACTTGGAATTTCTTTTTTTTTTTTTTTAAAGATTTATTTATTTATTATATGTAAATACACTGTAGCTGTCTTCAGACACACCAGAAGAGGGAGTCAGATCTTGTTACGGATGGTTGTGAGCCACCATGTGGTTGCTGGGATTTGAACTCTGGACCTTCGGAAGAGCAGTCGGGTGCTCCTACCCACTGAGCCATCTCACCAGCCCAACTTGGAATTTCTATCACTACAGGAACAGATGTGTTTGTGGCCGAGATAGTATGACTGGTGGTTAAAGGGTTAAAGATCACCTGGCTTTTAAATAGGACATAAGGCCCTCAGAGCTCTGGGCTGGGAGAGCGTGTGAATCAGACATGGAAGCTACAGCTAAGCAAGAGACACACTTAAACTGAAATCATTGTTGCCAATTGCTCTCTTAAATACTAGACTTAACCCTACCAAGCAGAATTTTTCCTTATGAAATTCTTTATGGGTGCCCTCCACCCACTATTAGCATATGGGGAGATTAGGCTAGTACCACTTTAATATAACACATGAAGGTACTTGACTCAGACCTAGCCATTACACATCATAGATGCTAGAGAACTGGACCCCCTTGAGCCCTAAAATGAACCAAGGTACTTCAGTCTGGCCACTAGAATTTGCCTCCTAAAGATTTCAATAATATGAAAGAATTGTTTTGCTTAGTAGGAACAATGACTTAACATACCATTTGGAAGTTTAACATGCTTGGGTCAAAGTCTTTTGGGTCTTTTGTTGTTTGTTTTTTTGTTTTGATTAAGGGACAGGGTTTCTCTGTGTAGCCTTAGCTGTCCTGGAACTCACTCGGTAGACCAAGCTGGCCTGGTCAAGCTCTGCCTGCCTCTGCCTTTCCAGTGCACTATGCACCACCACCACCACCACCCATGAATGGATAGAGGAGATCTTGGGACTACACTTCAGATTACAGGAAGTTTTTGAGATTATAGCCAATGAAATGGCAAGGGTTCTTGATATTCTAGCCAGACAACAAACTGAAATGCAGGATCATTTATCAAAATCCATTGGCCTTAGACTGCTCACTTCCTCTGAAAAAGTTGTTCATGGACTATTCAACCTAAGCAACCACTGCTTAGATATAGATGATGCAGGAGAAGCTACTGGGGAGATGACAGATGAAATGAGGACAGCTGCTCACGTCCCACACAGACTTAGAATGGCTGAAGCCCAGATAGCTTGTTTAGAGGATGGGCTTCAACTGTGGGGCAGTTCAAGTCCTTCCTACGTGGCAGGCTTTCATTATTAGTCTGTGGGAGCTTGTACTTGAAGTCCGTACTGCAGAAATGCAAGTGGAAATGCCGAGGTTCACTGGCCAGCCATTCTAGCCTTATTGGTGAGCTCCAGGCCAGCGTAAAACCCTCACCTCTGGATTTAAAAACAAACATCCTGGTAAATCACCTAGAAATGAAACCGCTTGAGGAATTAAGCCATATTAAGAGCATTTGGGGATAGAACACTTGAGACTATTCACACATTAGTAAGTTTTATTCGATTGTTGTTTTTTAAAAGATAGTATAACTATCAAAGGGATTTTTGGATAATAAATGATATTTTGCAGATCTTTACTATTGCTAGTAGTAAACTGTAAGAAAACGGTAAAGACTGAGGGTTCTTTGCTTTGCCCTCTTGCCATTAACTGGATATATAGGCCCTGTGTCTCGCTAAGTACATAATCCCCCTCTGTTAGTTTTTAATGTCAGTTTGTTACAACCTAGCACCTCAGAAGAAACCTCAAACAAAAAATTGCCCTTTTCAGAGAAACTCAAACAAAATTGCCTCCATCGGGATTGCCTGTGAGCACGGCTGTGAGGAATTTTCTTGCCTTTTAACTGCTATCCATGGGCCCAGTCCGCTTAGGCATTACCATCCCCTGGGCAGTATATCTGAAGAAGCTAGCTAAGTATAGACCAGAGAGTGAGCCAGCATTCCTTCATGGTTTCTGCTTCATTTCCCCTTTGAATCTCTGCCCTGACTTTCTTTAGTGATGGACTGTGTCCTAGGAGTAGAAACTGAACTTTAGTCTTTTGTTTCCTCTCCAAGTTGCTTTTGCCGTGGTGTTTATCGCAGTAGCAGAAAGCTGACGAGGACACCACCTGAGTGCTTTTGGTTTTAATCTCAATGCCTCATGCTTCTATGTATGAAATGAGGCCTAGCAACAGGAACTCCTATTACTAGAAGTAGGGTCTTATTTTATGAGGATATTTGCTTGATCTGGAGTTGCCGTGAAATTAATTGGTCAGGGCTTGGCCTTGAGAATTAGGAAAATTGAGAGTGCTGGGAATAGAGCAGTAAGTGAAAATACCAGGTTTGTAGTAGGAGTGCATAGATATGAAGAGGCCAATCTATAATCTAAGCTGGAGATTTCCCAGAACTCCGGCCAGCAGGATGGCTCAGCAGGTAGACTGATCCGGAGCCTGGTCCATGTGGGGGAGAGGGGACAGGCTACTGTTGGTGGTTCTCTCACCTGACATGCGATGTAGCTCACACATGCGCGTGGGTTCACAGCTGCACACTTACACATTCCATACACACACTAAGTAACTGTGCTCACATTTAAGTCCCAGAATTTTCACAGTAATTCCACAAGATAATGGTATTGAATATGCATCCGAATTCAGAAACCCTGGATTTGAAAAAAAAAGCCACATTCAAATCACAAGCTTGTGCTCATTGGCTGTGACCTGGAGTATATCATAGAATTAAATTTTACGTTAAGAGTGTTTCATTTGCGGCTATTAATATTTCAGGATTCTAATCTAGCAACTTATTTCTTCAGATAGGAATTTATAGACATATTTCTTACTATGTCCATCTATCCCTAAAAAAGTTAAGAACCCCTGAGAATCAGAAATAGCTTTGACAGAATAGTTTTAGATTTGCAAACGTTGCTGGTATCCATCCTCCTTAGGAACAAATCCTCAGGCTTGCATGCCCCACCTGCCTTAGTCTTAGGGAGGGAGGGAGGGAGGGAGGGAGGGAGGGGCATTGGCACCTTGAGTGGCTGGCCCTGAGTGCTTTACCCTGAGCCAGAGGTTCACTTGCTCTTATTAGCTGCAGTAGGAGATACTGAAATTAGAGCAAAACAAGATTGCACTGTGAGGCAGAAGTGGGCAGGTCTCAGAGTTTGAGGCCAGCCTGGTCTACACAGTGAGTTCCAGGCAGGCTTGGGCCCTGTAAGACATGCTGTCTCAAAAAATTTACACCGAAGTTGGGTATTCCATGTAATTGGTCTCCTTCCTGACTTTTTGTTCATTTGTTTGACACTTGCTGGGGATTTTGATGTATTGGTGTGCTGTTGTTTTGTGGTGGTGGTGGTGGTTTTAGGGGTTGTTTTGTTGGTTGGGTTTTGTTTTGGGTTTTTTGTTTTTTTTTGGCCGTTTTGTGGGGGAGGGGTTGCTTTTGTTTTTGGGACAGGGTTTCTCTGTGTAGCCTGGGTAGTTCTGGTACTCACTGAGATCCACCTGTCCCTGCCTTCCATAACCACCTAGTTAGGCCATTTTAATTGCTACAGCTTAAATTTTGAGATGTAAGTAAATTGTCTACTTATGGAGTTATTTCAAATACGTCAGTAATCAAGGTAAAAGATACTCCAATTTTTCTCAAAGCAAATGAGAATTCTGTTATTCAAAAATGTGTTTTTTTTTTTACATGAAATTGTAAGGTACTTCCAGTGTCTATATACTATATGGCTCTGTTATTGTCTTGGTCAGAGTGGGTAGGGCAGGGAATTTTTATGCAATGAAAAGCCATCTCCTATTGCTTTCTTCATGTGTCACGATATTGAAACCAATTTACTGGCTTCCTCCCAGGTTTGAAGTTCTGTATTTTATCTTAGTCAGAAAGCACTAGGCTGTGCACAGTAAATTCTTTGACCACAATTTTGCTTCTCTTTCTCACTGTGTACTTCCTGTTTTGTCAAATTTCCATTTAGGGAAAAGAATGGGTTTTCGAGTAAGCGAGTTTGAGCTTCACATTTAAAACTTCTCCTGAAGTTCACTTGGAAGCCATCCAGAGAGCTGGGGGAGGGAGGAGGGGAGCACTTTATTTCTCTAAAGCAGAGTCGTTTTCAGGAAGCTTCATTGGCTTGCTGTCATGAGACTAAAGGAAGGAAGAGCCGTTTTTGTTGACAGTGTGCAGTGTGCAGCATGTTTGGAGCTTGAGAATGAGTGATATTCCCTGTGAAGGAAGGCTCTGTGCAGACTTCCATAAACTTGTAAGAACAGCATGCAGCCACGTTAGTCCACTTCCAGTGGGTACAAGTTCAAGTTCATAGGTTCATTAGCGTGCAAATGGGCTTCATGGCCAATCTGTGCTATCTTTTGAATGTGAATCACAGTAAGTCGTTGTGAAGTTCATTTGCCGCTGAAAAAGTGAGTTGCAAACCAATTATTTGTCACCTTTTAACCCTGTGATCACCTAGCAAGCTACTAACAGTCAGCAGAGCCTACCTGGGCTGCAAACCAAATCCTACTTCCTTGCTCTTCAGAGACTTGCAACACCAAGCTCCTCTATAGAACTTTCTTTGACCAAATTAAATTAACCTGGGCTGCTTTTATGTCAAAACTTTTCTCCTTGGCCCATCAATAAAATAAGAAAAATCCCTTTCTAGTCCCAGACCATTATTGAACAATAATGTAATTTCCTGTGTTGTTCCCTGGCCTCTTGTCCACCTTTGTGTTTGAAATGTTCCCCTAACACCCTTATGGTGCCCTCGTTGTGCACCTAGGTGGAATCATAAAGAATTTGAATGGGCTGGAGAGATGGCTCAGGGTTAAGAGCACTGACTGCTCTACCAAAGGGCCTGAGTTCAAATCCCAGCAACTACATGGTGGCTCACAACCACCTGTAATGAGATCTGACAACTTCTTCTGGGGTGTCTGAAGACACAGATACAGTGTAATAAAAAGAATTTGAACAATTTTTGCAATTAATTTTTTACTAGATATTTCTCCCTCCCTTTTTTCCTCTTATGTACTCTTGTGACATATCTGTGTCTGTCACACACACACACACACACACACACACACACACACACAGAGGTCTGCTTGCCTCTGCCTCACAAGGTTTGGAATTAAAGGTATGCACCACCACCAGACTTGAGATATATTTTTCAAGTTGTTTTTCTAAATATCCACCATCCTCTACTGTTTTACCATATGTTTTACTTAATTATAAAAGCCTTATCTGTTAACCTTTTTCTAATAACTTTTCTGTTGCCCCTTTTCTAATGTGGCTTAGCTCCCCTGTAATACACAGGGGAGCAGCAGCATCAACAAAAAGGCAAATGAAATATTCCACAGTAATTAATGTTTTAAGAAGGGCTCTGTAGCCGGGCATGGTGGCACACGCCTTTAACCACAGCAATCGGGAGGCAGAGGCAGACGGATTTCTGAGTTCGAGGCCAGCCTGGTCTACAGAGTGAGTTCCAGGATAGCCAGGACTGCACAGAGAAACCCTGTCTCAAAAAAACCAACCAAACAAAAAACAGATTGCCAAGGCCTATTTTCCAGCTGGTGAACTCAGGTCTGTGGAGAAGTCTAAAGTTGGTGGTCTTAGAACTAGTTTAGGAAACACACATTTCTCCCAACTCAGTTTTTGCTTTGTAATCTTGTTAGTCACACAGGCAGGGCATACACCTATAATATACAACACCTGGGAGCATAAAAGAGGATCACTCAGAGTTTGAGGCTAGCCTGCCTACATAGGGAGAGTGTTTCCCTCTCCACCCCACAAGATAAGCTACTTTGTTTCAGTATCACCTCAGAAGTTTTTTGCCATTTATTACTGGCATTATTTATGTTTATTCTGAATTCACTGGAATTCTCATCCAACCAGTGTCCAGGAAACTCCCTGGATTCCGTTTCATGTCTTGTTGGAATTTATGTCCTCCAATTCTTAAAGCAAATTCTTAAAGCAAATATCACAATGCAGGCTTGTGATAGCCCTTGGTAATAGTTATATTTCTGCTTTTCTCACTGAGAAAGAGCTTGAAAATTTTTAACTTAGTTACAGTGGTATACATTGTAAAAGTTCAAATAACCCCTTTAAAATTGCTGCTGTCTAATGAAGATCAAAACTGTCCTACCTATCCTAAAAAAAAAAAAAAAAAACCTTTTTATTGTAAATGTATGAGTATTTTGTCCGCATGTATGTCTCTGCATGCCTGGTACCCAAGAAAGCCAGAAGAGGGCGTTGGATCCCTTGGAGCTGAGTTTACAGGTGGCTGCGAGCAGTCTGAGGTGGGTGCTGGGAACTGAACTCTATAATCCTCTGCAAAAGTGGCAAGCAGCTCTCTGATTCCCAGGGTCTACTCTTTTTTTGTCTTTTGGGGTTGTTTGTTTGTTTTGGGGTTTTGTTTTTTGTTTTTCGAGGCCGGGTTTCTCTGTATATCCCAGGCTGCCCTGGAACTCACTCAGAAATCCGCCTGCCTCTGCCTCTCGAGCGCTGGGATTAAAGGCGTGCGCCACCATGCCCGGCCTCAGTGTCTACTCTTAAGAAAAATGTTCTATATGAACCAGAAAGATAAATATAGTAATTTACCCTTCAAGGGGTGAGATGATCAAAAAGGAACATTTTAATGTTTTAAATATACAAAGCACAATATAGTTACCTATTGAGTAATAGTTCAAATTGAATAGACAGTAGAATGAATGCCTCCCCCTGTAACTTTTAAAAAATAGCCAGATTATAGGGAGCAAGATAACAACAAGCAATTTCATCAGGATAGGGCTTTTCAGAATATTTTATAAAGGGCAGGAATCGGTTTTTATTTTGTCTTTAATCTTTCATGCTTTGACAGTTCTTAAGTCGCCTGAAGTTGAATTGGATGTATATTTTTGATTTTTAAGCCTGCCCTGGAAGTAACTCTATTGACCAAGGTGTCCTAGAACTTACAGATATACCTATCTCTGCCTCCTGAGTGCTGGGATAGAAGGCACATACCACCACTGCCTAGTTTAGAGGCTGTCATTTTTAAATCTGGCCATGTGTGGTGGTACACAGCACACTTTTAATCCCAACACTTCACTCAAAGGTAAAGGAGTTCAATGCCAATGGGGAAGAGACCTCAAAACAACAAAAACAAAACAAAGAACCATCCAGTCTACTTTGCATGAACTATAAACCAAGGTTAACTAATTTTAAGAAGAGATTAAGAGTACAATTAAAATCGACCCCAATTAGAACACAGTCTAGCAGTCCTCGGGTACGTAGTTGATCTAAGAGAACACTGACTTTCATTTCCTTAGTTTCTGTGTGTCAAAGGTTCTAAGTTTAGCTTATTGTAGTATGGCAAAATACAGGAATGTTTTTAATGCATACTTCCCAGATTCACCCTTTGATTATATGGATACAGTGGAGATGTGCCAGAATGTAAAATGTAGGTCAGCTCTAGATTACATTTCAACAGACGAATACAAACATTAGAAAACTACACATTCAAGACATTTTCACTTGGTGTATACACACACACACACACACACACACACACACAAATTTGCCACCTGTCTACAAAGGAAATTGTTTCAGAGATACTAATAATCTAAATCCAACTTTCTTTTTTCCAAGGTCATTTTAACAACAACAGAAACGAGGACCAGGTATGGTGGAGGCAGAGGCAAGGGGATCTCTAAGAATTAAAAGCCAGCCTGTTCTATATAGTAAGTCCCAGGACAGGCGGGGCTTATGTAGGAAGACCTACCCTGCCTCAAATAAACCAAAAGTACCAGAAACAAAGGAAAGGAACTCTTTCTTATCAGAGAAGTACTATAAACATTTTATTACATGAATATTTAAGCTCAATTTGATACCTTAAAGTTTTTGTTTCAAGTGCTGTACTGGATGGTTTGTGTATTAACTTGACACAGCTGGAGTTATCACAGAGGAGGAGCTTAGTTAGGGAAGGGCCTCCATTGAGACCCAACTGTAAAGCATTTTCTCAATTAGTGATCAAGTGGGGAGGGTCCCTTGTGGGCGGTGCCACCCCTGGACTAGTAGTCCTGGGTTCTGTAAGAAAGTAAGCTGAGCAAGCCAGGGGAAGCGAGCCAGTAAAGAACATCCCTCCATGGCCTCTGCATCAGTTCCTGCTTTCTGACCTGTTTGAGTTCCAGTCCTGACTTCCTTTGGTGATGAACAGCAGAATGGAAAGTGTAAGCTGAATAAACCCTTTCCTCCCCAGCTTGCTTCTTGGTCATGATGATTGTGCAGGAATAGAAACCCTGACTAAGACAGGTGATAATTTCCAGTCATAAGATATCTATGCAATCTGAAAAATAAATGCTGTCACATTTTCCACAAAAAGCTCGCTGTTCTCAGTAGTGGTTACAGAATGTCCCTACATTAAACACAACATTATTACAAGAACCACAGAATAATATGATCATTCTAGTTAAAGAAGGCTGGAGAGACGGCTCAGTGGTTAAGAGGACATGTTGCTCTTGCACAAGACCTGGGTTCAGTTCCGAGCACCCATGATTCACAGCCATCCATAACTTTAGTTCTAGATTAAAGCTCTTCTGACCTTCGTGGATACCAGGCATGGACATTGTAATATAAACATGCAAAAAAAAAAAAAAAAAAACCCACAAAAATAAATCTAAAAATTATTATTTTAATTCTAGTTAAAACAAAATGGATAAATTAACTTGTGGGCTCAATCTTTCGGCCTTAACTCTGGGCACTGCTTTTTTTTTTTTTTTTTTTTTTTTTGAATACTAGCCTTGAACTCAAGAGGTCCACCTGCCTCTGAGTACTAGGATTAAAGGCATGTACTACCACACGAGAATAGCACCAAGAATTTAAATGTATATACACATGTGTGTCTGTATATATACATATTTGTATTTTTGCATTTATTATATGTGTAAGTAGATATCATTTATTTTTATTTTATATTCATTGGTGTTTTGCCTGCATGTACCTCAGTTTGTAGGTGTCAGAAGCCTGGAACTGGAGTTACAGACAGGTGTGAGCTGCCATTGTAGGTGCTGGGAATTGAACCTATGTCCCCTGGAAGAGCAGCTCTTAACTGCTGAGCCATCTCTCCAGGCCCAGTTCTAAGAATTTTTAATCAAACATCAATCTATATTTTAATATTACACAGATAGCTTCAATTACCCAACAATGTTTATAAGACAAAATTTAATGAAAATCGGTCAGTGGGTATATATAGTCCATGGTGCTAGCCATATGCAACTGTTACAGAAATGTAAACCAGCGGATGGGGAAGAAAATATTACATATTGTCATCATCTGATTCATCTTCTTCCTTCAAAGATTCCTGTTAAAAGAAAAAAGTGTTTTAAGTTTTTCATTCTGGTACATCCTATAGAATCTGCACTTTTAACATCTGTAATTAAAAATTATTTATTCCTGAAAAATACCACATTTAAAGATAACCCAATAAGTCTATATTGTCCTATGGATAAAAGCATTAAATGTCCTGGAAGGAAAAACCTGGAATTTTCTTTGCTTTTTTTGTTCCCGCTCTTTTTGGCTTTTAGAGACAGGGTTTCTGTGTTTTCCCCCTCTGACCTAGAACTTGCTTTGTAGACCAGGCTGGCCTTGAACTGAGAGATGTTCCTGCCTCTGTTCCCTTTGCTGTGAATACAGGTGATACACCATGCCCAGCAACCCTGAAATGTTCAAGGAGACAACTCCTTTTTTTAAAGAGGCAAACACCAACAACAAAAAATAAAAAATAAAAGTTTAGAGCTAGGGCAAATCTATCCCCACCAGAGATAACCTTAAAGAGAGTAACCTAGGGGCTGGAGAGATGGCTCAGCGGTTAAGAGCACTGACTGCTCTTCCAGAGGTCCAATCCCAGTTCAAATCCCAGCAACCACATGGTGGCTCACAACCGCCGGTAATGAAATCTGATACCCTCATCTGGTGTGTCTGAAGTCAGCTACAGTGTACTTAAGATATAATAAATAAATCTTTAAAAAAACAAACAAACAAAAAAACCAGTAATCTAAAAGACAGTTTACCCTAATTTCAAGCAAACATCAACCAAATTACTTCATTACCACGATCCTGTTCAGAACAAGTTGCTGCTTACCTTGGCATATTTCTCTGCTTCCTCTCTTATGTCTTTGGGAACAATTTCATGTCTTCCTTTAGTTACTATAAAATCAAACCATATATTAAATATGAGGATTATAATTTGTAATACTGTGAACTCGCCCTAATCTTCAAGTGCATAGAGATCATTTCCTGTTGCCTCCTCCCCCAAATAATCATTATTCACAGGTGAACTCACTTAAAAATAACAGTAAGCTTGACTTATAAATCGGTTTTTTTTTTTGTTTTTTTTTTTCTTTTTTGTTTTTTTGAGACAGGGTTTCTCTGTATAGCCCTGGCTGTCCTGGAACTCACTCTGTAGACCAGGCTGGCCTCGAACTCAGAAATCCGCCTGCCTCTGCCTCTGCCTCTGCCTCCCAGGTGCTGGATTAAAGGTGTGTGCCACCATGCCCGGCAAGAATTCTTTCATTAACTTGTCGTAAAGTGCAAATAAATTCTAGAACAATAAATGTACAAATGTAACTTACATTCACCAACCCAGCTGAGCTCCAGTTCAAAAGCTTTATCCTTAACTTCATCGTGTACTATGTAAATTCTACAACAGAAAAGAAATTAACACAAAATAAACACAAGTTCTATAAACAGTGAGTACAAAGTAGACGTTGTGTGCCTGGTATTTATAAAATGACATACTCTCCAGCCTAGTTCAACCTTAGAAAGACAGATTAGGAGCTGGAGAGATGCTCAGTTGTAAGGTCACTTGGCTTTGGTTCTCAGCATACACAATGCTGACTTAGAACCCACATCTAACCCCACCACTCCTCTCCCCCAATCCAAAACCCTCTCCAGTCTCTTACAGTCAGACACAGTACATGCAAGCAAACTACTTATACACAGAAAATAAAAGTTTTATTTTCCTTAAAATGGGAAATTACACTGGAATTGAGACACTCTTTACAAATACTGATATACTTCTATTTCTCAAGTTGTTTATTTTGAAGCCGGGCGTGGTGGCGCACGCCTTTAATCACAGCACTCGGGAGGCAGAGGCAGGCGGATTTCTGAGTTCGAGGCCAGCCTGGTCTACAGAGTTCCAGGACAGCCAGGACTACACAGAGAAACCCTGTCTCGAACCCCCCCCCCCCCAAATAAAAAAAAAGTTGTTTATTTTGATAATGGTTTAAGGCTTCAAATAAAAGACATCTCAGAAAGAAAACAGATTCAAATTAGAAAGACCATATGCCTTTTCATGATACCCATTTTTTCTATTTGTAAACATATTTCAGAAACAAACCAGTAATTTAAACCATCTGTCCAGATAGTGTCAATGCCACTCAAACTGGTTCTTATGGTGTAATACATTACAAACAAGAAGGCACACAAGCAGTTACAGTAACAGTAAACAACTGAGCTTCAGCTGGCAGCAATGGCTCATGACTGTAATCCCAGGAGGTTAAGGCAGGACACTCCTGAATCTGAGGCTGTCCTCAAAATGACAAAAACCTCCCTATGATAGAAAAACAAAGCTTTCTGTTTCTTTTCTTACTTTTAGAGGCTCTGCTAAAGCCTTGCTGTATAGTACAAGAGAGCACCTTAGTTACAAGGATGAAAAGATGGCTTTCTGAAGAGGAACAAGTACTACCAATCACAAACTATGAAAGGTGCCAAAGGGTTGACTTCCAACAGGAACTTCAAAGACTATTTCAGCAACAGACCCTGGATTGTACCATACTCAAACTATTTAAAGGAATTACTTTCACTTTCCAATGTAATATGGTTCTTAACTGACTTAAAAAAGGAAGACTGCTTCATAACAGAAGGTAAATGAAGAGAGATGAGTCTTGGTAAGAATGGGAATAGTAAGAAACAAAATCCCTTTGTGAGAGATTATAGGCACCATCTTTTATTATGATAGAACCCAGATTTTTTTCCTTGTTTGTATTATCAAATGCAAAACCTGAAAGATACTATTACATAAAGAACCATATTCAGCAATACTGTAGTTTGTGTAGTTTACCTGAAAAGGCAGCTAGAAAGCGAGTACTCTACACAATATTTTAACAGCAAGTGTCTGCATTCTTTAAAATTAATTTTTTGGTTTTTGTTGGGTTTTTGAGACAAGGAAGGGTTTCCCTGTTTAGTCCTGGTTGCCCTGGGATTGCTCTGTAGACCAGACTGGTCTCCAACTCACAGAGATCCTCCTGCCTCTGCCTCCTGGATGCTGTGACTGGCCTACATTACTGCTCTTGACAAATTATAATTCTCTCTGAATTATCACCCTGACTTCACTGCTTACTACTACACAACGTGGTACACAGGACTCACCATCTACCTGTAACGGAAAGTCTCAGGCTGTGTAAAAGGTTTTGTTAAAAGAACTTCACGATAAATGTGATGATAAACCAGGAAAGACTAAAGAACAGCCAGCTTCATAATCACTATAGAAACAGCTCTAACCCTAAAGATAAAGCTAATGAAGGTAAGTGTGTGGCTTGACGTCACAAGAGAGTGTGAGGCCCAGGTTCAAGTCTAACAAACACACACACACACACACACACAGTGTTTAAGCAGCCGGGTAAGAAACTTTTTTTGGATTTATTTACTTCTGTGTGTGTGTGTGTGCTTGTTGCCCTTGGAGGTCAGAAGAGGAATAATCCCAGGTCTCCTGCAGAGCAAGTGCTCTTAACCACGGAGCCATTTCTCCAGCCCTGTAAGCATTCAAAAGTAGTTTCTAAGTATCTAGTATGTTCTCTTCCTATCTTTGAAAAGACGCTAAGTTTCCCATCATGGGAGCACATAATTTAGCCCCAGTAGAGGTAGAAGATGGATCTTCTTTTGGTTTCTAGGGCTATATTGTAAAACTTCTGTTTCTAAATAAAAATAAAGATGTAACTTGAATATATTCAGGCTAAAGGTGTATCTCAGTGGAAGAGCATGCACATGCTGACATTTTCAAAGCCCTGAGTTCCCAGGACACATAAAAAGAAAAATTTCACATATAATAGCCTCCTAAGAGTTTACACAGATCATGTAAGGTTTTTCTTGTGGATGGCAGATAAAATCTCAAACAACTTACATTTTTGCAACTTCTTTAACTACATCACGGCAAGTCATTTCCTTCATCTATAAGAAAAACAAAGTAATTAATTCTATGTCATGTATGAAGACCGGGAGTGGTGATGCGCAGCTTTAATTGCAGCACCTGGGAGACAGACAGGTCTCAAGAATTTGAGACCAGCCTGGTCAACACAGCAAGTTCCAGGACAGCCAAAGGTGCATATAGACACTGTCTCAAAAAAAAAAAAAAAAAAAGAAAAGAAAAGGAAAGGAAAGGGAATGGGAAAGAGGGAGAAAGGGGGTAAGGGGGAAAAGGAAAAGGGAAAGGGAAAAGGAAAAGGAAGAAAAGGAAAAAACGAAAAAAAGGAAAGGGAAAAAGGGGGGAAAAGGGAAAGGGAAGGAAAGGAAAAAGGAAAAAGGAAAGGAAAGGAAGAAATGTGTTCAGTCCCTATTTGCTTAGCTAGTCTCGTAAGTTAGCATTAATCACCAGGGTTCTTTTTCTTTTGCAATTGACAATAGCTAACTTCACTTAATTATATAGGAGGTAATGAACTAAAACCAGACCCTCTGTAAGAATAGTGAGCGCCCTTTACCACTGAGCGATCTAGGGACACCTTTTAAATTAACAAAGGCTGCCGGGATGTCTGAGCAGGTAAATGGCAAATGCCACAAAGTCTGATAACCTGAGCCTGAGTCCAGGACCCTTATGGGGAGCTATCTTCTGACCCCGACTCAGAAGCCACTGTATGCATGTATCCACAAGATGAGATCTCACACACGCGCTTGTGCAAAATAAGTAGCAAGATTTGGGAGTCTCACTATGCATCCCCTAGCTGACCTCAAACTTAATAGAAAGCTGCTTACTTCTGCCTCCAATGTGCTGGGATTAAACACATGCCCAGATAAAACATATTTTTAATTAAATTAAACAAGTTATTAAAGGAATATTTTATATATTATATATATTAAAGGAATTATGTTTCCTTTTATTTCATGGAAGATAAAAGTACAAAGCAAAAGTAAGAAAAAGAAAGAAGAAAAGAAAATGAGATGCCAAAAGCAGGTGAGACAGCTCAATGGATAGTGCATATACCACCATCCCTGGGATTGCCAGGAGCAAGCACACCATGGAAAATGTGCTTATGCATATGTACGCACACCGTTAGTGAAATTAAAAAAAAATACAGAAAACAATAGCTTATTTACCAGCCAGGGTCACATAGTGAGGCCTGTCTCAAAAACAAAACCAAAACAAACAAAAAGTTGTTACAATAGAAATCAATTATCCCATCAAGGGACACTTAGAAATGAGATAAACCTAAGTGTCCAGCCGAGTTGTTTGAATGCTGCAGCCATTAGAAGAAGCTGGCTTGTGTGATAGCACTGGGGAGGCGGAGGGACGTGGGAGGGTGCAGTTGGAGCTTTAATGACAGGTTTAAAACAGTTTGAGGAAATCTGTTTTTTTATTTTCAGATGCTAAAGTGAGGAAAGATTATAATACTCATAGTAGTTTGAGTTATGAAAAGAGATTTAATTATGTTGTCTTTCAAAGATATTCATTAATGTTTCGTTTGTTTTCTCTTTGACAAGCATCCACGTCGGGCAGCTAACTGCCACTGCCCGTAATCTCAGCTCTAGGCGGGGAAGTAACAGTGGGCAACTGCATTCACAAGTGTACATTCCCATGCATATAATTACAAATAAAACCTTTGAAAGTTCACATAACAAAAGCAGACAATAGCCAAAGTATTTGGGAAAAACTAATAGCTGAACATCTGGCTCATGGATAGTAGAAAGTGAGTAGTTTTAATCTGAAATAAGATCTCACTGTATAGTCCAGACTGGCTTCTAAATTTGCAGCAATCCACCTGCCTCTGCCTCCCGAGTGCTGGGATTAAAGGCGTGCACTACCACGCCCGGCAATAGGTAGTTTTCAACTTCACACTTTTCTATCTAATCGGCTAGAGGCACACACTCCTCTCGACGCCAGGCTGCATCATCCCACTGGCCTAGGATCGGTAACCCCGCTCAGAGCAAACCTCCGCACTGCAGAGACGTTACCTGAAGCTTTTCTATCTCTGTCTTTGCAGCCTGCCTGGCTTTGCCAATCGCACAGCCCCAGTAACCCTATTGAAAAAGGAAAGGAAGAAAGAAAGCAGTTAATTAGTATATATTTTCTGACATTACAAGACTTACTATTTAGTTTTTGATTTTCTGGTTGTGGTGTTCTTAAGACACAGAGGGAGGTAGATCTCTGTGATTTGGAGGCCAGCCAAGACTACACGGTGAGAACCTTGTCTCAAAAAACAAACAAACAAACAAACAAACCCCCAGCAAGTTAAAAAACAGCCAGATACATTCACATGAACTTAAGGACCTTGAAACAGCAAACCTACTTCTATGAGACTCTAGGCTGCGGCTGGAGAGGTGGCTCAATGGTTAGGAGCACTTGCTGCTCTTGCAGAGGACCCGCATTTAAATCCTAGCACCTACAAGCTTATGAACACCTGTAGTTCTAGTTCCAGGGGACCCAATGCCATCTTCTAACCTTTGCAGGCACCAGGCACACACAAGGCACACATACACGCAGACAGAACATATACATATAAACACACAAAAAAAATGAATAAATCTAACTTTAAAAAAATTTAGGCTTTGCCCCCATTCCCATGCTAGATTTTCACCTGAAGGCCTTGCAAATCCCAGGCAACGACTCTACCACTGAGCGTCCTATCTTACCACACATTCATAGTAAGATACAATACAACCATGAGACAATCACACACAATCAAAATACTGTTTACTAGGTAGTTCTATTCTTTCTTTTTTTCCTTTTTCTTTTTTTTGGGACAGGGTTTCTCTGTGTAGCCCTGGCTGTCCTGGAACTCACTCTGTAGGCCAGGCTGGCCTCGAACTCAGAAATCCACCTGCCTCTGCCTCCCAAGTGCTGGGATTGAAGGCATGCGCCACCACTGCCTGGCGTCCTAGGTTGTTCTTATAAAGAGCATACTAAAAGTCAGTCATAAGTTTTCTCTGCTTCATAACATATGTTTATTAATATAAAAAATTACTTTCCGGGCTGGTGAGATGGCTCAGCAGGTAAGAGCACTGACTGCTCTTCCGAAGGTCATGAGTTCAAATCCCAGCAACCATATGGTGGCTCACAACCATCCGTAACGAGATCTGACGCCCTTTTCTGGAGTGTCTGAAGTCAGCTACAGTGTACTTACCTATAATAAATAAATAAAATCTTAAAAAAAAAAATTACTTTCCTTAAATAAGTTAGGGTTTTATTTATCCTTAAAATGCTGTGGATTGAAGCCAAGGCCTCACATATGGTAGACAAAAATCTAACCATTAGACTCTCCCTAGGTGTTTCTTTTACTCTGAGACCAGGTCTTCAGTAAGTTGTCAAGATCTTTTTGTGACAGCCAAGGCTGGCCTTGAATTTGTAATCCTCTTGCCTCCTCTCCTCAACCCAGAAGCTGGGACTACTGGTCTATCACTATGCCTAACTTTAAAAAAGTTTAAATAAAAGTGTATATAATCCAAGTGAGATAACTGACAATACCATTTAACTTTTTATAAATTAAATAACTTAAAAAATGTACTCACATATGAAACACCTGATGGGTCGATCATATAGAGCTGTGCACCATCATTCGCACTGTAAGACCCCAACATGAAACTGCATAAAAACAAATAGTTTAGAACACAGTTCTCCACAGCATTTGCATAGAAGCTGGCTGTGATGAAACTGCAGTTAGATTTTCTCAGATAAATTGCTAACATAACTTACAGTAAGTTCTTTTTGATAAGACAGCTACAATAAAAACTGCTAAACTACAGGATTCAAAATCCATTTGACTTGTTTGCTTAGTCGGCCTTTCTTATGAAACTTTATTCTGCAATGTCAGAAATACAGAAAAACCATTACAACAGGGTCCGATGAGCAGCGTCGCTGCACAGTAAATGGCCTAGGGAATAATGTCTGCCGAGAAGCAGCCTACATCGGATTCCCTGGTATTCCTCTTGTCATTTTTCTGCAATGGTTAGAAATGGCTCAATATCTTTATATGCTCAATAAATTAAAATTAAAATTAGGTTGTTAAATGATCATGACCAATTTTCTCAAACTATTTCTTTTACTTTAGAAAACTGAGCCTTATTTTAGCTTATCACATCATGTGGATCATCTTAGGAGCCAACAATCCCAATCAGTACCTAGCTTTTCCCCTTCCAAACTGATGTAATTCTTCGTTCAGAAAATACACATATACATACATACATACCTACACATATACATGCATGTGTGTATATATATATATGTATGTGTGTGTATAAATATGTGTATATATATAAATTAAAAACCCTCCCACCACATGTCCTTTAGTAGCTGTCATACTCTGCTCTTTGCACATCTGTAGTGTCATCTCCACATACCTTACTACTGCCTCTGCACTCCCTAGGTGCCCATGTTTCACACCAGCACAGAACACAGTCTTCACCCACTCCCCCAATATTTCATGCATCTTTCCTTGTCACCTTTTTGGAAACAGACCACTCCTTAATTGCTGTCCCACCATATTCAGGACCAATGCCGGGATCCTATCATTTCATTTCTAAAGTTGGTTTCATCAGTGCGACATCTGTGTCCCACCATTAAGAACCAATAATCACAATATATGCTCAAAAACCCACTATTCATAGAAAGGAGCAGATGAATGTGGAACTCAGTTACAATGAAAGGCAATATACGAAGCCAAAAGAGGTAGATTCCAAGAGTAATTAAAGTCAAACCTTTAACTAATTTAACAAATGCCCCGCTAGTTCTAACATTGCTAATGATTGACAAGTCAGGGTTTAAATCGATCTGTCACTTCTGTATTTAAATATGGCTGATAAGCAACTTAAAAGGCAGAACTACAGCTATGTAAAGACACTTGGCTATGATAGAGCACAGCCAGCCAAGTTCTGTTTTCTTGACTTTACTTGGTGTCAGACTCTTGTATCCCAGGTTGGCCTTAAACTATGTAGCTAAGAATAACTTCTGATCTTCCCACTGATAGCTCCTGAATACCCAGACTGCAGACACAGCATGCCTAGCTTATGAGCTGTTAGGAAGCACTCTACTGAGTTACAGCTCCAACCAATAATACCTCATTTCAAATATAGTCATAAGAGTTCTCCCAAGAACCCTTATAACGATGTTGTAACACCCATTACACTTCTTGCTATGTCTCAATCCCCTCTTTCTCTAGCTAACACTTCATTTTAACAACAGAAGTTTACTTAGGTGTTTAAATAGCTGTACCTCCGGCCAAGAATCAGGGACTTAACTACAGAGAATTTATTATAATCAGATTAAAATCATAATTATAAGTTCTCTCCTGACTTCAAGACTACTATAATTCCTTTCACTTTATTTATTTCGAGGCAAGGTCTCTAGACTGCCCAGCGTTTAACTATGTAGCCCACGCTGACCTTGAACTTGTGCCCATCCTCTTGCCGCAGCCTCCTGAGGACTGGGATCATAAGCACTAACCTCACAGCCAGCTTTTATGTGTACTTTTAATGCCTGCCTACCACTTCCTGGTGAGAAGCTGATCTGGGAACTGGAGGGATGTCTCAGGAGAGTGCTTGTTGTCCAAGCATGATGACCTGAATTTGGACCGCCAGCATCCACATAAAAGCTGAGTGTATCCCAGTAAAATAGCGGGACAGACATTTTTAGTAAAAGGCTAATTCATGGAGAAAAATAACTGCTGTATAAATATGGCTCAAAGGTTTCACAAAATTTCATACCTGCAGCCAAAAGGTCTAACAGCGCTGTAGAGTGTATAGGCGTGTACATACATGGCCACTCTGTCTGCAAGATGCTGGGAGGAAGAGAAGAGACTTTACTAGTACATTTCCATTACTGTTCAAAACTTTATCAGCATATTTGTCAACTTACTTTTAGAGGAATGTTATAGCCGAAGTTGGACCTAAAGTTGGATGCTTCTTCTCTCGCTATGTCTGCTAATGAACGAGCATCTGCCAGCAAACCTGCAACTGCCTGGAAAAAAGGACCAATTGAACAGACACGCCTATAACAAACCACAGGCAAACAGCTTATTATTAGCGTATTGAATAGTTTTTAAAAATAAGTATCAAATACTATCTTTGATTAAAAGTTTTTAAAAGGCATTTTGATGACAGGTATAGAAAGAAGAAATTAGGCCTTAAAACTTTCTCTATCCCTTTTAGGGTCTGACATTTTGCCAAATTCTATGTAACTTAAGTGAGCCTTGAACCTGGAATCCTCCTGCCTCAACCTTCTGAGTAACTGTCATGACAGGCCTAAGCTACCCGGCCCAACCAATTTCTAAGTATGAAGAATGCCAACAGCTCGAAGGCTTTCTATAAGAAAAGGACACACTTGAGCGCCTAGAATCGGATTAAAACTTCTTCCGCCCTCAAGTGCCCCTTTTAAAGGACGACACAACTGCCTTCTACCAGTTGTCTTGACAGCAGGGTGAAGACAGTTCAGTATGTTCTTATTACGGCAGTTCCTGCGGAATACAGCGTCCTCTCCACACGGTGCCGTCAGTGCATGCCAGGGTTTGTCTGTGGTCTGGCTTGCACCTGAGCTTACACAGCAGCCTCAGGACTTAGCCGAGATGCCTAGAAGCTACTCACGTTCCTTCAATCGGCCTTTCTTTCACTTTATGTCATCTCCTCTCCCTGTTCCTTACTATAAAGTGTTCTGCTGGGATAAAGTATCCCTCGAGGGCTGGAAAAGGCTAAACATCCTCTGCCCCCTGAGTACTTATCATCCCCTGGGATCTGAGCTGTTAAGACCTCATGTCTGTATCTCCCACATCCCTCACCCTCTCATCTTAAAAACAACTTGTGTTTTCTTGCTACCAGTAAGATTATGAAATTGTTCTAGACATTGAGTTGATCAAAATGCAATAATAAACTTATTACTGTAGCTGCTCAATCATATATTACTGCCCTAATACTTAAGAAATGAATGAACTCTTAAAAGAGACTTTACTGTATTTTTGTTATATCAAAAGAAAGTCAAGAAAACAAAGATGAACATTTTAAAGTGTGATCTCACCATTCCAACATGTCGATCAACATTAAAAAGACGTTTATTGGAGCCTTCTTCATAAAGTTTAGAAAGGACTAGTTTTTCTACCCCAAACACAACACCATCTTTACATCTGATCCCAATAGCTGTACTGAAACAAGAAGAAATTTTTTTTTAGCTGAAATAGAAGAAACTTAGTAAGATTAAAAAAAAAATTCAAAGGGTTGACTACAGTTCAGATAATAGAGTGATGGCCCAGGTTAAAAAAGTGTTAGATTCATTCCCCAGCACTATAACAAATACAAAAAGCTGTGAGCACACTTTTAATCCTAGCGCCTGGGAGATGGAGGTAAGAGCATCAACCGCCCAAAGTCCTAAGGAGTGCCTGGGAAGCTGAAGGCAACCTGGGCTATATGAAGGAGACTTTATCCCAAGGCTAATTTATAACTGGAGATGACAGCTTAATTGGTAGCGTTTGCCCAGCACTACACAAAGACTAGGCATAGTGGTACACACCTACAATCCCAGCACTAGAGGCAAAGGGATTAGAAGTTCAAGGTGATCCTCTGCAACATAGTGAGTTGAAGGACAACCTAAGATACAGGGGACCTTAACAATAAATAAAATACAGTATTTAAACCATGTAAAATATATTTAAACATGTGTTTTTATTGTTAAACTCAGCAGCACTTTATTGGACTTACCTATATTCTGCGTGTACCTGCATATGTGTGCTCTCAGAGTCATGTGTGCAGAGAACAGAGGACAGACAGAAGGACTTACGCCCCTCCTTTCACCATGTGGGTCTCGGATCAAATTCAGGCCACCAGGATGTGGCAGGTGCCCCAAAGAAGGAGTCAGCTTATTGGCCCACTTTAAAATACTTAAAAATAGAGGCCAAGCCAGGCAGTGGTGGCGCACGCCTTTAACCCCAGAACTTGGGAGGCAGAGGCAGGTGGATTTCTGAGTTCAAGGCCAGCCTGGTCTACAGAGTGAGTTCCAGGACAGCCAGGGCGATACAGAGAAACCCTGTCTTGAAAGAAAAAAACAAAAACAAAAACAAAAAAATAGAGAAAAACTAGAGGCCAGGTGTAGTGGCACCCTGTCTCAAACAATAGCAACAAAGAGACAGTCTTGCTATGTAGCCCTTGGCTGGCCTAGAACTCACAACAACCTGTCTCTGCCTCTCTCAAGTGCTGGGATCAAAGGTGCCTGCCACTCCAGGCCCAGCAGACCCTGTCCCAGCTGTGGTGCTCGCCAGTACTCTGAAGGCAGAAGCAGGAGGATGGATTTAAGGCCAACCTGGAACTTTGAGTTCCAGGACAGCCAGGGCTGTTACATAGAGAAACCTTGTCTCAGAAACCAAAAACAAACGAACAAAAGGGTACATAACATACATAAGAAAAGATACAGCTACATACAATAAAACTAATCTAAGTATTTTTCTTTATTTTGTTCATCTATTTCTTCTGCAATAAATATATACTACTAGTAAATATACAAATCAATAAAATCTATGTTCTGTTACAACTCTGCTCCTAATCTCAAGTAAAATATGGATAATAATATGGAATAATGGAAAATAATGTTATTTTCAGATTAAAATATGTTTCTTACTTTATTTTCCAATTTTTTGCTGGTGTAGAGGGGCACTAGAAATCAAACCAGGCTTTGCATATGCTAGGCAGCTGCTCTAAACTCAGCTACATCCCTGGTCTTCTTTCTGATTTTCATTTCATTAACTTGTTTATTAACGTTAATATGCAACTATTTTCAATTTTACAAAACTTACCATTTTTCTTTGCATGCTGGAACTGCACTCTGCCTCCTGCCTAGTCAGCACGCAGCACTAAGGTACATCTCCAGCCCTACAGGGACTTGCCCTGCTTGTCTTTGTTGTGTCTCTGTGTGGTGCTGGGATCAAACCCAGGGCCTTGTGCATGCTGGGCAAGCACATCACCAATCAGCTACACTCTGATCCCTTTCTAACTTCTTGGCTTTCTTTTGTTGGTTTTTTCGAGGCATGGTTTCTCTGTGTAGCCCTGACTGTGCTACTAAAACTGACTTTGTGAACTGGGCTGGGCTAGAACTCATAGAGATTCTGCTGCCTCTGCCTCCTGACTGCTGGAATTAAAGATTCAGCCACCATGGCTGGCTTTTCTGAGTATTTTTTAACTCTAGCTGGCTGAACCCGAATATGTAAAACTTATATACAAAGGGAGGTAACTATTTACAACTATAAGCCACTTTAATAAATATCATTAGTAATGTTTATTAGGAATAATATTAAATAGTAAGTAGGTGAGCAGTTTTATCATTAGGTATTTGTTCTTAAGACCAATAAATTCTCCTATCAGCTTGTTCTTTTTTGAGGAAAACTTTCCTTTTTCTTTGTGTGGTGCTGAGGACGGAACATAAGACCCACACACGCCAGGCAGTACTGCTACCCAGTACTGTACAAGTGAACTACATTACACTGCTAATTTATATAATAACTTTGGAAAACAATATTCTCACATCTATTTTACAAATGAAGAACCTGAAGCAAAACAATTACATGCCCATCATTTGCAGGTAGTCCAGCCAGAGTCAAGCTCGGGTGTCTGCCTCAGTGTCTGGTTAGGACATCCCTCAAAAACACACAGGGGGGCTGGGGAGATGGCTCAGCGGGTAAGAGCACTGACTGCTCTTCCTGAGGTCCAGAGTTCAATTCACAACACCCACATGGTGGTTCACAACCATCTGTAATGGGATCAGATGCCCTCTTCTGGCATGTGTCTGAAGACAGCGACAGTGTACTCATATACATAAAAATAAACCTTTTAAAAAATTTTTAAGAAAAAAATATTTCAGGGAAGGCAGGACTATTATCTTAACAGAAGCAATGTAAACCTCTCTATAATCAACTAATATTTAATTTTCAGCTTTTATTTCTAATATGTTAAGTAATGGTAAAACCTATATCCTGCACTAATAAATGTTTTTTGAGATTCCCCAATAAATTTTAAATCCCAGAATTCAGAAGGTTGAAGCCGGGCGGACTACAAGTTTTAAAGCCTAGGCTACACAGGAAGTCCTATGTCAGTCTGAGAAATATACTGAGTATGCAAAATAAAATAAAGGTATGAAAGTCTGTGGGGCTGGTAAGATGATTGAGTGGATAGCCATGAAAACCGATCTTTGATCCCGTAACAGAAAAAAAGCAATTCACAAATTGTCCTCTGATCTCTGCTCACACATGCACACACACAGAAAGTAAATCAATCTTAGGCCTAACAACCTAAGGGGATGTGTAAGACTGCATGTCAGACTCCCCTGAGCTGCCACATCGGTCTGGGAACCAATCTCAGGCTCTCTGCAAAAACAATACAGTCTTACAGTCTTAACTGCTGAGCCATCTCTCCACCCCTAAGAGAATCCTTTCAGAAAACAGAATCGCAGCAATGTGTAGTTCAAGTATAGTGCTTTTAGGCACCTACCTGAATATTACTAATTACTTATTTTGGTATTTCTTAAACTTAACAGGTACTTGTCGCAGCAAAGCGCTTTCCTGACGTGCACCCACCACAAGAAAAAAAATGAATCACCTTTCGATATGAACACAATCTTAAAATTATAGCTGAAGTATTTCCTAGCTGTTTAACCACCATATCCAGCTCATGGGGCACTGGAGGTCAAACCCAGAACTCTGTGTGTACTACACCAACTGAGCTTACAGTCTCAACATTTCTTTTCCCCACTTATTTAAAAGATTTTTGTTTTTTTTTTTTTTTTTGAGACAGGATTTCTTTGTGTAACCCTGGCTAACATGGAACCCACTCTGTAGACCAGGCTGGCCATGAACTCAGAAATCCACCAACTCTGCCTCCCAAGTGCTGGACCAAAGGTGTGCACCACCACCTGGCAAAAGGTTTGTATTTAAGTGTGTGGACCTGTGTTAGTGTATGTGCATATGTGTGGGTGGGTAATGCACAGAGAGCAGAAGAGGAAACTGGAACTCTCACATTTAGAATTATAGGCAACCGCTGGGAGCTCAGTTTGATAGTGGTACTAGGATCTCTACACATTAGTCCTCATGACTGTGCAGCAAGCACTCTTAACCTCTGAGCCATCTCTCCAGTTCCAGGATTGATTTACACAGGGGAAAAATGCATCTTTAATCCCAGCCCTAGACAGAAGAATCTCCTTAGGCCACTCTGTCCTACACGTCAAGTTCCAGACCACCCATGGCTGTTTTTTGTTTTGTTTTGTTTGTTTTGTTTTGAGACAGGGTTTCTTTGTGTAGCCCTTTCAGTAGACCAAGCTGACTTGAAAGTCAGAAATCCACCTGCCTCTGCCTACCAATTGCTGGGATTAAAGGTGTGAGCTATCACCACCAAAACTGTTTTTTTTTTTTTTTTAAATAAAATAATCTACCAGGATGGCTCACTGGGTGAAAGTATATACTGCAAGTCTGATTACCTGTTTGAGCCCTGGAACACAAATGTAGATGGGAGATCTACTCAAGAGCTCTGAGGAGGGCCACGAGGGAGGAGGTTGAGATTACTCAAGGTATGACACTTGTTTATGCTAAAGCAACACAACAAAGCCTAATTACCAAACATACAAAGGAAGAGATTAAAACACTCACTTCAAATCAAACAGGGCTTCTTACCTACTGTTTTCCACAGCCTTCATGGCATATTCAACTTGGAAAACTCTTCCATCAGGAGAGAACGTAGAGGCTGACAAGTCATACTAATAACAAAGAGAACAACAAACAGTAAGTTTACACCAAAGTCCCTGGCAACAACACTTAGACAACTTTTCTCTCTAAACAGCTCACACACTAGGCGTGAGTTCTATCCTAACAGAAGCTGCTCCGAGAGAGAGAAGCGCAGCCTGAGATGGCTCCGTGGTTAAGAGCACCTGCTGCTATTGCACAAGACCTGGATTACTGGCTTCCCAGAACTCACGGGTGCTTTACAACCATCTGTAACTCCAATTCCAGGGGATCCAACGGCCTCTTCTGACCTCCATGGGCATGTATAAGGTACATATATCAGGCTGGTGAGATGGCTCAGCGGTTAAGAAGACTCACTGCTCTTCAGAAAGTCCTGAGTTCAATTCCCAACAACCACATGGTGGCTCACAACCATCTGTAATGAGATCTGACACCCTCTTCTGGTGTGTCTGAAGACAGCTACAATATACTCACATAAAACAATAAATAAATCTTTGGGCCAGAATGAGTGGGGCTGGAGCAAGCAAAGGTCCTGAGTTCAATTCCCAGCAACTACTTGATGGCTCACAACCACCTGTACAGCTACAGTGTACTCATATACATAAAATTTATAAATATTTTTTTAAAAAGTGCATGTATCATGCAGACAAAAACTTATACACATAAAATAAATCTAAAAAAATTAAGCAATGGATGTAAATCTTAAGAAAGACTAGAACTTTTTTCACATAAAACTTTTTTTTTTTTCGAGAAAGGGTTTCTCTGTGTAGCCCCAGCTGTCCTGGAACTCACTCTGTAGACCAGGCTGGCCTAGAACTCAGAAATCTGCCTGCCTCTGCCTCCCAAATGCTGGGATTAAAGGAGTGCACCACCACTGCCCGGCTCACATAAAACTTAAGAAAAAAAAAAAAAAAAAGCATTGTTAGCCTAGCCCAGCCCAAGCCAAGGACCAAAGGTGTCTTCAACACTCTAAGTGGAGGAAAAAAGACAAGGGTGAAAAAACTCCAAAGGTGCTAAAGAGTCAAACTAGGTTGGGGGAGTTGTTTACATTTTATTCCTTTGTATTTATTTATTTATTATGTATACAGTGTTCTGCCTGCGTGTATACCTGATTTCATGGACGGTTATGAGCCACCATGTGGTTGCTGGGAACAATCAGTGCTCTTAACCTCTGAGCCATCCAGCCCCCTACATTTTACTCTTGATGAAATGAGGTGTTGAACCGGAGCAGTTGTACGATCTAATTCATGTGTTTTGTCTGTTTAACATTTATTTATTGTGTGTGTGTGTGTACCATGGTGCATTTCAAGAGGTCATGGGACAACTTTCCAGAGTTCATTTTCTCTTCCTACTTTTTGGGACTTAAGAATGGAACTCAGGGGCTGGTGAGACGGCTCAGTGGGTAAGAGCACCCGACTGCTCTTCCGAAGGTCCAGAGTTCAAATCCCAGCAACCACATGGTGGCTCACAACCATCCATAACGAGATCTGACTCCCTCTTCTGGAGTGTCTGAAGACAGCTACAGTGTACTTACATATAATAAATAAATAAATCTTAAAAAAAAAAAAAAAAAAAAAAAGAATGGAACTCAGCATCTCAGAGACTGAACCTAGGTATTAAAATTAAGTCTTGGTGGCATTGCACAGGCCCAAATTCAAGTATTTAAAAATATCACTCTGGGGCTGGAGAGATGGCTCAGCAGTTAAAAGCACTGACTGCTCTTCCAGAGGTCCTGAGTTCAATTCCCAGCAACCACATGGTGGCTCACAACCATCTGTAATGGTATCTTACGCCCTCTTCTGGTGTGTCTGAAGACAGCAACAGTGTACACACAAAAATGAAATAAATAAATACATCTTTTAAAAAAAAAATCCCTCTGGCTGGAAAGACACTCAGCAGTTAAGAACATTTGCTGCTCTTCCAAAGCACTTGGGTTCAATTCTCAGCACCCACACACATAGTGGTTCACAACCACTTCGATAGCTTCAATTCCAGGGGATCTGACACCCTCTTCTGGCTTTGGATAGACAACAGACACATATGTGGTGCAACATACATACACATAGAAATTTTTTAAAAAATTCACTCTGGCTTTGGGCTAAAACAAATGTAGACAAGTGTGGGTGTGGAGCTCAGATATTCCAAACAATGGTGGCTCTGACCACACAAAAGGAAAGGAAACAAGCTTTTAGGAGCACCATTAAATGTCAGACAGAACCATGGATCTAGGAGTGGAGCTTGTCTGGCAGCACAAACACTGTAGTTTAATCCCTAGGCATAAATGATGCTGTGTAAAAAACACACAGATTTGTTAATGGACAGCTCTTGGTGTAAAATAAAATAAAAAAAAAGACAACTAATGGACTTTCATTTGAACAACCAGAATTGAAATGTTCATTAAGCTGAAGACAACGGAAGATTGTCCATACAGAATTCAAAATTAAATAATAATCCTTTCTTGCTGCATATCTAAGCAATACGGATGGGTCCCAGCACTCATGAGGCTGACACAGAAAGATGCAGAGTTCTAGGCCAGTATGGCTCTATCTCAACCCCACCCCCTACAAACACACACACACACACACACACACTCACTATTTTCTTTAATTGAATATAGGATTTGGGGCTCAGTGCTTGCCTACTAGCTCTTGAGGCCCTCGGCTGGCCTTCCCAACTGCCCAGCAGTAGGGGTTAAAAAAAAGAAAACCAAATGGCCCAAAATGACTGACAAATACTGGTATTTACAATTCTTAGAAGACAGCCAGAAAACAAGCCTTCAACCGTGAAACTTCCTAAAACTCAGGGTTACTTTCATATTAAAATATTCCACATGGATTGACCACTGACAGAGGATAACATTACTACAACTGCAAAGCCAATTTGCTGAGACATATTATTGAGCACTTATCCCAAAAGTATTACATAGTATTAATATCTTGTAACCACTTAATTCTAAGCATAAGAACACAGTATGCGAGTTTAATTCTGAGCAGCAAATCTTATTTTGTTTGTGTGTGTGTGTGTGTGTGTGTGTGTGCGCGCGCGCGTGTTTTGTTTTAAAGACAGGGTCTCTTTACATAGTCCTGGCTGTCCTGGAACTCATTAAGTAGACCAGGCTGGCCTCGAACTCAGAGATCCTCCTACCTCTACCTCCCAAGTGCTAGGATTAAAGGGGTGCACCACACTTGGTGAGCATCAAAATAATGGGGGAAACAAGGATAACCAAGAAACGCATTATTCATTCATTACCTCTACTGCAAATAATCGAGACTGTTAAGTAGTTCTATATGGAGACAAAGGAAAGGTGGGGTAAATCGCTGCACACACTGGGTGTATTTAGCCCCAACAAATTAAAGTCCAGCTCGCAAATCCTCAATACTCCTTACAAATCGGAGGCGCTTAGGCCCATAGATAACCCTTTAAATGCTTACAGACTCGCTTAAAATAGCTTGTTCGCGAAAAGCAGAACGCAAAGGAAAGGCAAGGACTCATGAGATCCAGCCTTTCTTCTAGGTGGTGTCCCGTTTCCAGGGAACGTCCACTAACTAGGTTCCGTCCGGGAAGCCCGGGCAGGCCTGTGAGTCAGCAGCACCGCAGCACACAGCTCCGCAGCACCTGCATGGGCCGGCGGCGGCCGCACGACGCACTCGGCGATCCGGCCGAGGCATTGCGACCAGCAGGGGCTTGCAAGGGGCCGTTCGAGGGTCGAGCCGGGGAGCTCGCACTGCGGCAGGCCCGCGAGTCTCCACTTTCAGTTTCCTTAAGCATGAGACTAAAGTGACTCAGCACCCGGGGCTGTCGCTGCACGGGGGCGGACAGGACCGGCCCGAACCGCCGCGGGAGCCGGGGTCACCGAGACAGAGGCCGCGGGTCCCCAGGACTCGGGCAGCGCCGGGGATCCAGCGGCCCTCCGAGCCGCAGCCGGGCTTCCTCACTGCCTTCAACCCCGAACTGGAAGAGACGGCGCGGAGAGACTCACCCCAGTGCCGATGGAGCTCATGGTGCTGACCCGGCAGGCCGCGGAACGCTTCCAGGCCTCAAGCGCCGCTCCTACGCCGCACACGGCGCAGGCTAGTAACAGGCTCGCCCATTGGCTGCGCTCTCCACCAATAGCCTTTCCTCTTGCGGCTTGTTCCGTGGGCTGGGACGAAAACTGTAGGGGGAAAAAAAAAAAAAAAAAAAAGCAGAGAGCGCGCGTGCGCAGAAACCATAGAGGCGGTTCCCTGGAGAAGTTGCTACTGTGTCAACTGAAACTGGTATTGGAAGAGCTAAGGTCAGAGCCTAGTTCCTAATAGTCCTAAGTAGCTAATAATCCTAAGGAGGACAGGCTTGGGCACCTGTCCTCTGTAGCCCACACAGACAGGAATTCTTAAAAGTCGGGGAAGGAAAAACCCACCTTAGGAAAAGGAACAAAGCCGGGCGTGGTGGCGCATGCCTTTAATCCCAGCACTCGGGAGGCAGAGGCAGGCGGATTTCTGAGTTCGAGGCCAGCCTGGTCTACAAAGTGAGTTCCAGGACAGCCAGGACTACACAGAGAAACCCTGTCTCAAAAACACCAAAAAAAAAAAAAAAAAAAAAAAAAAAAAAGGAAAAGGAACAAAAGGAGGCAATTGACCCCCCCATCCTCCGACCAAGTTCATCATCAGAGTCCGAACATGACGTTTGGTTCAACTGCTGTGCATAACTAAGCAGCCTCGGTCAAGGTGTGATACCTTTTCCATCATGGTTTCAACTTTAGCCTCTCCTGCAAGGTGGTGTGAAATCTATGTGTGAGAGAAAGCTGTCCCTCTGGCTGGAACCAGGCAGGCTTCAGCCTTCTTTCACCCAGCATGTAATTCCTGGAGAAGTTCCAGTTTCTTGGAGTCTTATCAAAAAGAGGAGCACAAGAGCTTCTTTAGAATATCTTCATTCCTACTAGGAAGATTATGAGACTTAGCGTTAGGAAAGGCTAAGGTGGCTTGGGGGACTCCAGTTGCTCGGCTCATTCTAACAACTATCAGGTTATGATCTTAAGTATTAAGTGGAGGGAGGGCAACAGATAAATCAAAGGAGTGGGCATGGAACCTGACCTAGTGGTGGGTGGATTTTAAATCCCAATTGTAAATACAACGTTAGAAATATTTTTATTTAAAAAAATATATCTGAGCCGAGCGTGGTGGCACACGCCTTTAATCCCAGTACTCGGGAGGCAGAGGCAGGCGGATTTCTGAGTTCGAGGTCAATCTGGTCTACAAAGTGAGTTCCAGGACAGCCAGGGCTATACAGAAAAACCCTGTCTCAAAAAAACAAAATAAATAAATATCTGGAGACTTTTATTTTATATAGCTAGAAAATATTTTCCAGCAGGGTGATGCAGAAGGCAGGGACGGGAGGCCAGCTTGCAATATAAGAGCCCTGTCTAAAAAGAAAACAAAACAAACATCAATAAAAACACATTTTTAAAAACCCACTATCAATCAACTTTATTTTGGTTCGTTGTTTTGTTGAAGCAGTCTCAAGTATCTTAGGCTGGCCAAAGATGGCACTGAACTCCTAATCTTTCAGCCTCTACCTAAAGATGGAATTACAACCCTGGTTTATCACTCCAAGCCTAGGTAATGTCTTTCATAAGAAAAAAAAGGAAAAAGAAAAGAAAAACCAACAGCACACATTTCATTCGTTGTGTTTCAGCCTCCCTCCGAGTGTGGAAAAAGGGTTGCTTAGTAGTAGTATTTTTATTATTTTTACATGTTTGAGGGGAGGAAGTGTGCACGTGAGAACAGGTGACCACAGAGAACAGAGGGTGACTTTGAATCTCCTGGAACTGGAGTTACAAGTGGCTGTGAGTTTCTTTGCTCTTAACCCTTGAGCCATGCCATCAACCTCAGCGTTTACAATCTTTGTATTCTTAGGAGATGTTAATGCTGAGACTGGATAGATGCCCCAGCAATTAAAAGCATGGGCTGCTCCTCTGGAGGACCTGTGTTTGAGTCACAGCACCCAGGTTAGGCAGCACACACACACACACACACACACACACACATTAAAAGTAATAAAAATAAATCTTAAAAAAATCTGTATTGGCACATACCTTTTATTTCAGCACTCTGAGCCAGAGGCAGGCACATCTCTTGAGTTCTGGGACAGTCTGGTCAACAGAACAAGTTCCAGGACAGCCATAGCTACTTACATAGAGAAATCCTGTCTCAAAAAACAAACAAACAAACAAAAAAAAAACCAAACAATCAAACAAACCGGATATTCATTAATTTAGTTTTTCTGACTTCTTTTCATGTCAAGTGCTTCACTTCCAGTGGGAATACTACTACACCATTAGTTTGCATTCATGTCAGAGTGTTGTAGCAGGAGGTAAATGGTGTGGACAATCTATTCTATTACTAATAACGATCATTTTAATGTCTCTAAAGTTTCTCTATTGTTTCTGCATTTTCGTTTATAATTGTAATTGGAAACTATGTGATGATAAGTTGGGAGTAGGTAAACATCTTGCTATTCTTTACCTTTTTACTCATTAATTTTAATGTCTGAGGATTGCTATTTGAACATGTCCTTATGCCCATAGTTGCTAAATGTAGACAGTCCATCATTTCATTCACCTTATTAGTTTTCTACTGTGGAGCTATCAGACCTTTCTTAAGCAGCTAATTGACATGGTTTGGTTTAACTTTTTAGACCATCTCTTGTTTCTCCCTGATAGATGGGGAAACGCAGGCATAACTGGAACGCTATTGCATCTTTGTAGATGATTAGGAATGAAGAATGGTTTGGACTAGAGCAGTAACAAGGACATGTGTGAATGGATTTCAGATCTGTAGGTTTACTGGGTAACTGGATGCCGAAGGGAAGGGGAGAGCAGAAATTCCGTTGTTCCTCCTTCCTGCTGAGAAAACACTGTGAATAGTGATTATACTTTATTCCTGAACGAATGGCTAAGTAAAAGATGTGAATTTACTTGGAGAAAACACTTCCCTAATTCTGATTAAAGTTCTTTAGTACTATTTTAGTGTTGTGGCATGGGCCTGCAATCTCATATGTGGGAGGCCGAGGCAGGAAGATCTCTTGAATTTCAGGCTAGCCTAGATAACACAATTTTGTCTTAAAAACACACACAAACAAAAACAAAAACAAAAACAAAAACAAAAACAAATGAGACCATGAGACCGGCCAATAGTGGCACACACCTTTTAATCCCAGTACATTGGAGGCAGAGGAAGGCGAATCTCTGTGAGTTCAAGCCGATCCTTGACTACAAATCAAGTTCTAGGACAGCCAGGGCTCTTACACAGGACAACCCTGTCTCAAAAACCAACAACAATAATAAAAATAATAATGACAAACTCCCAAATCAATAGCAATAAAGCACTGTAGCTGTAGTTCTTTCCTGGGGGGTTCTGATTTAAGGCCATCTTTACAGGAGGGCTCACCTCAAAGATGAACTATAACTTCTACAAATTTTAAGTATCCAGCTAAACATCTACATAATTTACTGCTTGTGTGCAGTGCACAGCACTTGAGTGCCTCTGTATCGGCTGCATCAATCCCCGGACAGTGTGGGGTCTCGTCCTGCTTCCGTGGCAGTTGGATTATTGCTTTACCTTGTATCTTAGAGGAAGGCTCTGAGGTGAAAGCTGAGGTCCTTTGCACATTTGCTTGATTCCGTACAAGACTTAAATGGGTTTGTTTGTTTGTTTGTTTTCAAAGTTATTTCAAATGACTTCTAGAAGTAGTACTTGTGAAATGGGTAAGGCTTTACACTTCTTTATTGTAGGGTGATGAACTTTCAAGGCCCAGCAACTAACAGAGCTTTGCAAAAAGTAGGTAATATGATTTTAACAAATCACTTAAACAGTGGTTCTATAATACTCAATAACTTTATCAAAATAGGTACTGTTATATTTTATACACATCCAATTATCTTTAAAGTAGTTATTACTATAATTTTACCTTTTTTTTGTTTGTTTGTTTTTGTTTTTCCAGACAGGGTTTCTCTGTATAGCCCTGGCTGTCCTGGAACTCACTCTGTAGATCAGGCTGGCCTCGGACTCAGAAATCTGCCTGCCTCTGCCTCCCAAGTGCTAGGATTAAAGGCGAGCCCGCCACCACTGCCCGGCTTTATAATTCTTCTTTTGAAACAGGATCTCAATGTGCAACCCTGACTGGCCTGAAATTTCCTATGTAGACCCAGCTGGCTTTGAACTCTTAGAGATCTGTTTGTTTCTTCCTCAGCAGAACAGGGAACAAAGCCCATGTCAGTGCCACCATGTCAGTGCCACCACGTCCTGCTGCTTTAAATATTTGGCTCATTATTTGTTTTAAGAAAAGATCTAGCAATTCTCCTACCTCTGCCTCTTGAATGTTAGAATTACAGGCCTGAGCTACCTCACGCCACCTATAAATAAATTATTTGCAAAAGATAAAGAGTACCTCCAGATTCTATCTACCAAGTTCTAAATAGCCATTAATAAACCAGTTTGAATTGTGAAGGCAGAAAGGGTTAGTGTTTATGGCACTCGAAGCTTAACGTTTTTAAATCTTTAGGTCCTCGGTTCACTAGGGGTTTTTCTTTCTGTGTAGACTTAGCTGAGGTGGAACTGTAAACTAGGCTGGCCTCGAACTCAGAGATCCTCCCAAAGGCTGGTTTTTCAATGGCATGCGCCACTACACCCGATCCTAGGACTACTTTACAGAGCCTAAACTATTGGTTCAGAGAGATATAGCTCAGCAATTAAACTCAATTTCTCATACCAACATGGCGTCTCAAAGCCATCAGTAACTGTAGATTCGTGCGTTCCGCTCCGATGCCCTCTCCTGGTACGCAGACGTAAATGCAGACAAAATACCCATTACATAAACTACGTCTTTGGAAAGAATCTAAACCTTTCAAGACACCTCTTATACTTTAAAATCATCCCAGGAGACTCGTCCTATATGTTTGTATGTTTTATGGATAGAGTTATGGAAATTGTTTGTCAATCTCAGGTTTATGATATCTTTAAAAAAAAAACTATTTGGCTATTCCTTAATTTAGGTTTACCCGTTTTTGTTTTTCAATTAGGCTTTAACCTGCAATTCCGAAAAATAGGATTAATAGCCATCCCCAAACAGACACATGCATCTCAGAAATGCGCAAAATCCCTTACCTTGATAAATTCACCTGTAGCTCAAAATATATATGGATTCATAGGCTAATATTCCATCGTCTTGGCTTGTCATAATGAGAATTAAGGACGTATTCTCACTTATTCTTAGTATTTAACAACTCTGTCTTCCTTTTTTTTGTTTTGTTTGTTGTTTGGGGGCCTTTTCCCCCCTTTATTTTATTAATTTTTTTCTGTGAGAGTTTGCATTCTTAGCTTCAAATTCAGAGAATATACTTTCAACTTTTTATCAGATTACCGGTTATACTTTCTTTTCAGAAACAGAAAATAGTAAAAGAAAAAAAAAAAAAAAAAAAAAAAAAAGAACAGAACAAAGACCAAAAAAACAAGCAAACCTGAGAAGCAACTGCAGATGAACACTCTCAAAAGGTATAAAATCGGAGCCAAATCACATCTGCCCGGCTAGCTCAGTCGGTAGAGCATGGGACTCTTAATCCCAGGGTCGTGGGTTCGAGCCCCACGTTGGGCGGTGTTTCTTTTTGTACTTTAAAGCATTCAAAAACTCAAATTTACTGTCAAAGATTTGCAAGTTCTATCACAGCTAAGATGAATTAACCTAAACTTAGATAATTTAAACGCTTTCAATGTTAATCATCTTTACAGGAAACACAGTTCTCAAACTGCGCTTGCGCACTCCAAAACTCAGGCCTACGCCCACGGCTCGGGCTTAAAGCAGGAACAGGAATTTACTACTCTCTTAAGAATGCTTTCGGAGTGCTAGCTCTCATAGTTTCAATTGTTTTGTTTTGTTTTGTTTTGTTTTTTTTCCTAATAAAACTGTGATCGCTGATTTTGGCTGTTTTTCCAAATCCCAAGAGATCGGATGTCAAAACAGACGTAGGTGAGGGAAGCCATGGAAAGGACTAACTTCCTTATTTGCAGAGGTTCCTCTGCTCACTTCCGCCTCCCTCCGGTCGCTGCAGGGCTTTTTTGGGGGTGCGGGAGGGGAGCACCCGAGCATCGTCTTTCCCGAGTTCTCGGGACGTGGAGCCTTGGGCTGCCCTCTGAGACTCACTCGCCTGGAACTGACGGATGTGTGAGGGAAGAAGCAGAAGTACCTCCCTCCCTTCTGCTTTAGCGTCTGATAACGGGGCGACCCGGCCCACCGACTGTCGCCAGAGGCTCCTGGGCGGCCAGGTCCCTCAGGGCCCCCGCTCCTTCCTCCAGGCCGGCCTCCTCTCCTTCACTAAACCGATCGAATTTCCTGACTGATGGTCCTTCCCTTCAGCGTGCCGAGATTCTGCTGTTTATCCCAAAGCGAACCGAAAGCATCCCCACCCCACCCCACCCTTCCTCTCTCCGAGGCGTGCCTACGTAGTCCTGGAACTCCACATAGCCCAGGCCGGCCTGGAATTTACAGAGGTGCACGCCTGCTTCTCTGGTCTCCTAAGCGGGGTGTGGTGGCACACCCTGTAATCGTAGCACAGGAGAGGCTGGGTGGCAGAAGTGTAACCTGTTGTGAGGTGGAAGCCAGCCTGGGCTTAGACTCAAAAAGAAAAAAGGTGTGGGTTGAACCATCTTATTTCTGTGATGAGCAGATGAAAAGAAGAACAAAGCTATAACTAATAATTGGCCTTTTGGCAAGAGAGGGGTGTTTGGGGTTGGACAGCTTGCTCTTTGAGAAAGGGGCAAAAACAATTTAGCCAAAAGCATTCATCAGTCCGTTAATGCTGTGGGGCTTGGATCTCTCACCACTTTCCCGGGGCTGGGTCTACATTTTGCGTTTTCTGGACTATTCCTGTCAGACTTTTATGTCCTTCTCCTGTTCCCTTACTTGTCAGCAAAAAGCCCATCATCTTCATTTTACCAAACCTAATAGTTAATTGCCATGCCGGAACCATTGGCCTATCACAAATTTGATCACTTTGTTGTGGATCCACCTCTCCTCTGACTTCCGCTGCCACACCACCTCCAGTAGGATCTGTGTGACAAGTTCCAGACTTAGACGAACAACCTCAAAAGGGGGGGGGGGGGGCTTCTTGGAACCGGTTGTGGAACTCTTTGCCGGAGAAAAAATATTGAGCTGTAGTTCTCATGGCAATCTATCTGTTTTGTTTTCTCTTATTCCTTTTCTTATTTACATGTTCCTGGTAGCTAGCCTAGGCCAAGATATTAAGCAAGAATAATGGGTAGAAAACCATCCCTACCATGGGGCCACTAACATGACCTTATCCCAAGGGAAACCAACACTTTACTTCCTAAATCATTTACAAAACTATTATGATAAAAACTTTCCCAACAATAAAATTTCATATGGTTACACGTGTGTCATTGGAGGTGGATTTTGGTATATGGTAAAGAAAGCCGTAATTAGAAAGAATTAAAATAGTTTACATTTATACATTGAAGATTATAAAAAACCAGGCACTAGATGTTAAATAATAATTGACCATGGGGCTGGAAAGTTAGTTCAGTGGTTAAGAGCACTGACCGTTAAAGATTTATTAACCTGCTCCTGAAAATATGCCACTAGCCTTGGATGACAGCCCCCACTAGAATTGTTATATTTTGATGGTTTATAATGATGTTTGTGATTCACTGAATACATAGTTTCAGAGTTGTAATGCTTGTATGATTTTTGTGCCTTTTTTTTTTTTTTTTTTTTGAGACAGGGTTTCTCTGTATAACCCTGGCTGTCCTGGAACTCACTTTGTAGACCAGGGTGGCCTCGAAGTCAGAAATCCACCTGCCTCTGCCTCCCGAGTGCTGGGATTAAAGGCGTGCGCACGCCCAGCGATTTTTGTGCTTTACTGTGCCAAATGATTTTTGTTGGTATCTGTGATTGTTTTACCGGATATAGTTTCTAAGAGATGTAATGTTTGGTTTTTTAATGTATAAAATCCCCTGCTTGAGAGCTGCAGAATACACTCATATTCAAACTGCCTCTGTGTTTGTTTCTGTTTGTCACCACCAAATCCTTACCCACCTAGCTTCAAGGACCCTCATTCCAGGGACCCCAATAGCCGACTGGGGTGGTCCATGGCATTCTACCACACGGATACTCTCCTGATGCCATCCCCCTTTAAAACGTCTCTCACATATTCCATCTTGACCTTCGTTTCCTCTCTGTCCACCCTTCCCACACACCCCGAGCGAGCATCACTTCTCTCCACTTCTTCAATCACCCTCTCACCGCCCTCCCCCATACCAAAGATCCCCCCACCCATCTCCTTTCAGAAAAGTGGTTTCCCAGGGGTATCCCAACAAGGTACAATAAGAGTATGCACAAACCCTCACTTTAAGGCTGGCAAGGCAACCTAGTAAGAAGAAATGGGTCTCAAGAGCAGGTGGAAGAGTCAGAGAGAGACACACACACTCCATTCCCACAGTTAGGAGATCCTCAAGAAATCCAAGCTACAGGTCCAGGACATACATGCAGAGAACCTAAGGCAGATCATGCAGGCTGTGTGATTGTTGCTTCAGTCTCTATGAGCCCTGCTTAGTTGATTCTGCTGGCCGTGTTCTTTGGTTTCCTCGAACCCTCTGGCTCCTACAGTGCTTCCTCCCCTTCTCTGTGAGGTTCCTGGAGCTCCACTTAGTGTTTGGCCATTGGTGCATCTGCTCCAACAGTTGCTGGATGAAGACTCCAGTGATTGGCCACCCACTTGAGTCATTTTCTCCTACTTCCCACCTTTGGAGTGCTCCATGGATGAGTTCACTTTCCCTCTTGCTAAATTTGCACCCCCCCCCCCCTGTGAACTCTGCTCCAGTGATGCTAGGCCCTCCTCCAGTGAACTGTCCTTCCCTAGGGTGCAGTTGCTCAGAGCATGTGTAAGAAACTCTTCTTATATAGTCTTGGGGCTGCTATGTACGGTATGCAACTTAAACGGAGGCACTATTTCTGACCAGAGTTTTAAAAGAAACAGCAAAAGGCCCAGATCCCTGACCTTCTGATAGACACATATCCTTGGTGGGGTCAAGTTTCAAATGCTAGCTTTCTGCTTAGGAATCCTCACTTTTTACTGATAGTTCAAATCTCTCCCTTCCTTCCTTCCTTTTCTCTTTTCTTTTACTTCTCTTCCTTTTTCTTTAAAAAAAAAAAGATTATATACATATGAGCACACTGTAGTTGTCTTCAGACACACCAGAAGAGTGTATTGGATCCCATTACAGATGATTGTGAGCCACCATGTGGCTGCTGGGAATTGAACTCAGGACTTCTAGAAGGGCATCTTAGTGCTCTAACTGCTGAGCTACCTGCCCAGCCCCCAGTTCTCTTTCTTAAATTAAAAAAAAAAAAAATAAATAAAAAAATAAAAAAATAAAAAAAAAAAAGAGACAGGGTTACCCTGGCTGGCCTGGAATTCCATATTTAGATCAGGCCCTGAACTCACAGACATTCCTCTCTACCTCTGAGCTCCATGTTTTTTGAGATATGGTTTCTCTGTATAGCTCAGGCTTGACTTTCGACAGTCCTTTTATGCCTCAGTCTCCCAAGTGTCTGAATTACAGCTCTTAATGTCAAACATGAATGGCCAATCAGATATCTACTTAGACAACCTCAAACTCACTACGCAGCTCAGGCTGGCAACAAACTCATGATCTTCCTGCCTTAGCGTCCCTATTGCTGGAATTATACATGTACCACACTATGCCCACTCAAACTTACTTGTGATCTGTGTAAAAACTTGTTTCTCTGGAAGTTTTCCTGTGCTTTGTGGCAATGCTATGTGGGCCACAACATTGTTATCTTGTTGACTACATCTACAATCCTGCTTCCAAGTAAAGCCACGTCCGCAGGCACTAAATGTTAAGACTCCAACTTGTCTTTTTTGGGTGACATAATACAATCCGTGAGTAGTAAATTCTTAACCTGTTCCTTGGGATTGTCACTTTATAGGTAGTTATATAAGGCTGCAGAGCAATCAGATTTCGTTTTAAATGATCATTTTTATTTTCTTAATCCAAATACAAGACAAAATCAGTACAAATGCAGAGTAGAGGGTTTTGTGTCTGTGTGTGTGTGTTATCAGGATCTCAGTATAGAACCCAAGTTGGTCTTGAACTCCTGGGTTTGGATAATACTACATCTGACAGACTCCATATGCGTGCCAGCATGCACAACTGGGGACTTAAAATATTTCTTGCAAAAAAAGATGTTATCGAAATAGTGGGTCCATGTAAATTGAGTATTTACAGTGTACCTTCTTCTGAGCCTTAGCATGCTCAAAGTCAAAGACACTGAGCCCTGTCCTTTAGGAGCTTCTGCTCCAGACAGAAGATGACAACAGTGTCAAAGCAATGACGATCAGTGCCTATGACAGATGTGCTCAGGACGACAGACATCACCATCACCTTTAGGACAAAGCACATTAGGAAACTTGGCGGCCAAGCTGATATTTCATTACTAACATGAAATTCAGATTAACTTCTCCTTAAGTCGGGATTAGCAAGATCTCATCTTACTATTACTCTTACCTCCAGCACCCCAGCTCATTTGCCTTGAGTGTAGAGTGCTGCTCACATAACCCGAAGTAACCAGTTCCCACTACCTGTTCTTTAGGAAGCAGGTCAAAGTTCTCCCAAATGGTTTTTCTCCAGGGCCAAAAGTAGTATCAGTAGCAACACTGATAGCTTTTGTGTGACCATTGGTGTGCAAATCTGTTTCTATTAGCCTTTGACCCCTAAAGGGCAATTGTCCACATCTTACTGCTCACAGCACCCACAAGTACACAGGGCACACAGATGGTCAGTAGGTATCAGTAAATCTTAGTCTTTGGGTAGGAAAGGGTAAGTAGAATAGTAGAGATATAAGTATTTTAAAGTCAAACAGACAAATGCAAAGAATTCATTTCCTTCTAAAAATTATTTTGTGGAGATGGAATTTCATAGAAACCAGACTGGGCTCCAACCTGCTATGTAATTGAGGTTGCCTTGAACTCCTGATCACCCCTCCTCTAACTCCCAAGAGCTACTTTACAGAAATGTAGCCATTATATCTGATTTACTGTGAATCCTTTGGCTGGCCTGGAATTCACTATATAGACCAGGCTGATCTTGAACTCATAACAGAGACCCACCTGCCTCTGCCTCCCACTTGCTGGGGTTACAGGAGTACATCACCATACCAGGCGTTCTTCATTTTTTGGTTTTTCAAGACTGGGTTTCTCTGTATAGCACTGGCTGTCCTGGAACTTGTTCTATAGACTAGGTTGGCCTGAGATGTGCCTGCCCCTGCCTTTTAAGTGCTGAGATGAAAGGTGTGCACCACCACTGCCTGGCTACCGGGTTCTTCTTTTCCTACTTTTATTGCAGGAAGCCATTTTCTTCAAGAGTTAGTATCTTCATATGTAAAGAATATGGCAAAACTTGGAAATATTCAAAAAGCAAAGTGATTAGACTATGTGTGGAGTTAAAGTATACACACCAGAACCTGTGTTAGTTCCTACCCATGAGTGCGCAGGCGCGCACACACACACCCACCCCGTCTTGAGGAAGTTCATTAAACAAATGAGGACAAATAAAAGTTTAACAACAAATGAGTTCATTAGTTGAAAAACCCTTGTGCTAAAATAGAAAGCACAAGAGCAATGGTTAGTTTCATTATGAATATATTTATTGAAAATTATAGGGGGCTGGTGAGATGGCTCAGTGGGTAAGAGCACCCGACTGCTCTTCCAAAGGTCCAGAGTTCAGATCCCAGCAACCACATGGTGGCTCACAACCATCCGTAACGAGATCTGACGCCCTCTTCTGGTGTGTCTGAAAACAGCTACAGTGTACTTACATATAATAAATAAATAAAATCTTTAAAAAAAAAAAAGTAAAAAAAAAAAAAAAAAAAGAAAATTATAGAGTGAATTACTTTTCGTAGGAATGTAGAGGTTTCATGCTCTTGAACATAAAGTTCAAAAGTATCTATTTCTACACCTTGCATAGTGAATGCCTGGCCCTGCTATCAAACAGTCTGAAAGATCTGAAGTTTCATGGGCATACAGTGAAACAAAGGATTAAGAAACAGATCATGTTAGAATGTGAAATAACAGATTGGTGAGGTGGCTCAGCGTATGTCTTCCAGAGGACTTGATTTTGGTTCCTCGAAATCACAGCACATGACTCAACAGAATGACCGCAGCTCCAGGGACCTGATGCTTCCTGTCTCCACAGGCACCTGCATCCATATGCACACACGCTCCTATACATATATAGTTTTAAAAAAATTTAAAAAGAACCTGAAATGACTGCAAAGGCTAACATTCATGGCCTGGATCTATCACTAAAAATAGTAAAATTAGGGGGTTTCTAATACTCGGCAGATTATGGGAACTGGAGGAAACTGCACTACATAATAAACTAATAAAATTGAATAGCTTAACTATATTTATTGATATAAATACAACATATCTCACAAGCATCCACTACGACATACGACACAAGAGACAAAGTCAGATGAATTAAATATTAATGCAAAGAGAAAATACAGAAATGCTTTGTAACATAAAGGTCACCTCTATATATTAAATCATCCCACATACTTTGTACAATTTACCTCTAATTGATTAAATATTTGAAATAAGCAAGGCTGGATGTATTCAAGCGTTTATTTCTCAGTGGAAAATGCCCTTTTCATCAGCGGTGGTTGCGCTTTCCCCACATCAAACATCATTTCCAGGGGAGGGTTGTTGAGAGAGCACCAGTCAGGTATGCGGCCCGTCTGGTTATAGTATTCCTTTGAAATGGAGCGGCTCCCAAGAATGTCTTGCAATGCTCCAAAAACAGCCCCTGTGTAGTGACAATAATTTCATAAGCTAAGATGATGCATCAGAAAGTGTAAGCTACGCAAAGAGGAGACTGGTAAATTCAGCAAGCAGACCAAGCTCTCAACTCCAACTCAATGAGATTCACTCTGAGAAACAGGGTGAGCCATGACTCCTCTGTTGAAAATAACCTAAGGACCCTTTGCAGATTTCAGGGAATATGGTATTCCAAAATCTTAAAAAGGTGAAATAACTTGAGGTAGAAGGACTTCCAACTTTAGGAAAGACTCAAGTTTTCTTTGTCACAACTCTGTTACATGTCATTAAATAACATTGCAAAACCCAACAGATATCATTTAAACATTTTAAGATTTTTTTATACCAGAAAAATCTTACAAAGATGCATAAGGCAAGGGCTGGAGAGATGGCTCAGTGGTTAAGAGCACTGACTGCTCTTCCAGAGGTCCTGAGTTCAATTCCTAACAACCACATGGTGGCTCACAACCATCTGTAATGGGATCTGATGCCCTCTTCTGGTGTGTCTGAAGACAGCGACAGTGTACTCATATACATAAAATAAATAAATCTTTTAAAAAATGCACAAGGCAATCTTTATAAAAAAAAATTCAGCTTCTAAATCTAATCTAGGTGAAAAACCAAGATTAACCAAAGTCTACTTCACAAGAAACCGTACTACTATCACTTAAAATTCCTATTGTGTGCTTTCTCTCTACATGCATGATCCTGCCACTGGCTCCATCAGAAAATAAACTATATGTAAATATACACATCTGTGACTGCTTTTCTCTAGTTATGTATCAGACTGTGTGTTTATCCAGTGGTACTATCTATTTTTTTTATTTTTTATTTTTCAAGACAGGGTTTCTCTGTGTAGCCCTGGCTGTCCTGGAACTCACTCTGTAGACCAGGCTGTCCTCGAACTCAGAAATCTGCCTGCCTCTGCCTCCCGAGTGCTGGGATTACAGGTATGCGCCACCACGCCCAGCAGTGGTACTATCTTAAGAGTACTCAATGAGCTCCACCCAAGTTAGTGTAAACTGAAGTACTGATTTCCACCACTAATACAAGTAACAGCAGCTAATACTAGTAACTCATCACTTTCACTACTGAGAGACGACTTTATATAAATGAAATTATTATTTGAGACAGGGTTTCACTATATAGTCTTGACTGGCCTGGAGCTCAACCATCTAGACCAGGCTGTCTTCAAACTTCAAAGAGATCTGCCAGCCTCTGCTCTGCCTCCAAAGTTTTGGGATTAAAACCATCTGCCACTACACCATCCCTAAGGATGAAGTTTACTTTATATCTATCTATCTATCTATCTATCTATCTATCTATCTATCTATCTATCTATCTATCTATCTTCCTTCTATATCTCACAGTGCAAAGGCCAGCACAAATGTGTATAATTACAAAAATTACTATAATTTACAGAAAAGTCTTACTTTAATAAAAATTATTTGTTCATTTGAGGCGTCTAACTTTGTAGCTTAGACTGGCTTGGAATTCATTATGTAGCCTAGGTTTGCTCAAACTTTATCTGTCTGCCTTAGCCTCCTAAATGACTGGATTATGCGGTTCTACTGTTCAGTGGAAAATAATATCTTCTTCTTCTTCTTCCTCTTCCTCTTTGTCATCATCATCATCAGTGCCTAAGCTCTCCCAACATCAAACATCATTCCCAAAGGTGGGCTGTTGAGAGATATAGTCAGGTATATGACCCAGCTAACAGTTTGACTTATGAGGTGGGTAGTTTTGAACAAAGTAAATGTATTGTTTACTTTGATACATTTACTAGTAATAGCACTCAGGACTAAGTTCTTACCTCCCAACCAGGCCACACAATTAGCTTTTGCAGGTGGAGTATGAATTCGGAAGTTCTTGGTGCCAAGTGTCTTTTTGTACTTTGGCTTTTCTACCAAATACCGTATTTCTGCAAGCAATCTGTGGAGAAAGCCTGGCAACATAGATGTGCCACCGATGATTACCAAATTCTCTGCCAGTTGCTTCCTGGTGTCTATTGGGCACTGTTGTTGAAAAAGAAAAAAGGTTATTAGAATTGGATGACTACTGTTTAGCTAGACTTCCTACACAGAAGCAGACACTGCAGACAGCAGCAGCACCTGTACTATAGAAGACATGTAATGCTTCATACAGCAAACAGCCACCATGAAAATACTACTACATGTGTATTTTTGAATATTCTCAGTAGTGTGTAGATTTATTTAGTTAGTGATTTTTGTTTAGAAAGGGACTTTCTAGATAGCCTGGAATTCACTATGGAGGTCAGGTTGGCTCTGAGATCCATCTGCCTCTGCCTCCAAGTGCTGGAATTAAAGGCATGTACCATCACACTAGACTCTATTACCTTCTACACCAATCTTTAAGTTGTGTGTGTGTGTGTGTGTGTGTGTGTGTGTGTGTGTGTGTGAACACAGATGTCAGTGCTTGTGCAGAGGCTAGAGGGCTACTTGCAGGAGGAGGCTCTGTTCTTCTACTATGTAGGTCTTAGCTACTGAACATCATGCTTGCTGGCAAGTGCCTTTACCCACATGCTTGGCCCACAGTGTTAGACTTGAAAAAAGTGCAGAGTAAATTCCAAGCAGCATAGGCAATAGTATGATCTTTTACCTTTTTCCCCTTAAGTAAAGAGAGCATGTAACATTCAACCACTACCACAACCCTCCTCATTTACTTTGTTTTGTTTCTTTGAGACAGACAGACAAACATAGATAGGAACTCACCACACAGCCCCAGTTAGCCTCAAACTTGCAATCCTCCTGTCTCTGCTTTTAGAGTGTTCAGATAATTGGTGCACCAGTGTTCCTGGCTTAAAACTTAACTGTTTTCAAGTTCTTCTGTTTATACTAGTATACCAGGATCAGTTGCTGGGGAAGATAACACCCCAGAGCTTGTGTGAAGGCTCTAATGGGAACACAGCTATCCATGCGCCCTGATGGAGCACACTTTCCTCTACTGAAAGGTTAGAGGCTGTGCTTCAAAGGAGACAATTGGACTCTGCCTCACCAGCCAATCACACTGGCCTGGCAACCCACAGGGGCTGCCGGATGTCACAGCCAGATTGTCCTCACTCCAACCCTATGGGAGCGGCACTTCTCACTCTAAGAATCAGAGCAGTGAATTAATTCCACAGTAAAGCCGTCAGGTTGGCAGCATGTATCCTTACCTGGGGAGCCATCTTGCTGGCACTATATATATTTTAAAATACCAAGAAAAGGGTTTGTTTGTTTGTTTGTTTTTGTTTTGTTTTGAGACAGAGTTTTACTAAATGATCCAGGCTAGCATGAATTGTTATAAACCAGGCTGGCCTGGAATTCTTCATCCAACTGCTTTGGTGTCTCAATCACTACCATACTCAGCAACATTAACTATAAAATTTCACAAAAAAGTTAAAATAAAAAAGTGTAAGCCAGGTGTGGTGGCCCATGCCTGTAATTCCACGACTTGAGAGGAAAAGGCAGAAGAAATTTGTAGAATTGTCACAAGTTCAAGGGTAGCCTGGTCTATACAGTGAATACAGGCCAAAAACAAACCAAAAAACAAGAAAACACAAGTGATAACAACAACAACAACAACAGTATTCTATAAAATTCTAATAGGAAATAAGTAATAAAAGGGTTTGAAAAATTACTTTATTCTTACAAATAATATATGACAAGGAAAAATGCAGAAGATAACACTTAAAAATATTCTTTGAAGTTACTCTTAGAACAATGGGAAATTGTATAAATACCTGTAAAAGGGAATCCAAAATTAAAGTGGCAACTGACTTCTCCTCATTATCTTGTTCAAAAAGGATTTCCACAACTGAATCTCTAATGAAATTAAAAAGAGAACACTTTATAGTCACCATATAACATAGAAGAATCATTAGTTACACTGACATAATGTTTTAAGTGGCAGTACCATCTTCATGAATTATTGAATAAACTAGAAAGCTTTTCTCCTTGTAAATGGGGAAATGGTGTATCTACCTCCAGGGGCTGAGAAGATTCAGTGAGTGTGTAAAACAAGGTCTGGCATACAGAAAACATTCCTCAAGTGTTAGCTACTGCTCTAGAAAGATGTACATGTGTTGGATTTCATGACACCTCAAACATAACTGAAAAGAAGTTATACTCTGTAAAAGCTAACATGATTTCACATGCCTGTAAGTCAGGAATACATGAGATTTTACAACAGGTAACAAAACCCTTTGTTTTTTAAGTTTTTCTGAAGCAAGATCCCATGTAGCTGAAGCTGGCTTCAAACTCCTTCTCCTCTTTCTTGTCTCTACCACCCACGTGCGGAAACCTCAGGTGTGAGCCACCACACCTGGCATTTCACATGTTTTTTAAATTTTAAAATGACACAAAGCTGAATATGGTGACTCATACTCCAGCACATGTCTGTGCACCATGTGGATGTGATGCCCACAAAGGCCAGAGCCGTGCACTGGACACTCAGCAACTAGAGTTAGAGATGGTTCTGAGTTACCAAATGGCGCTGGGAATTGAACCAGCTCCTCTGTGTTATATTAACTTCCTGAGCCATCTCTCCAAATCCAAATGCAAACTCTTAAAGCACAAACAAACAAATGACTGATTATAAATAAAATCTAGCCACTTTACAAATGAAATGTTACTGGAACACAGGCATCACCTTCCCTTATACAGTGTACATTATACTGCAAGTTTTGTACTCCAGCTAGAGTTGAGTAGACACAAAGACTGCACAGACCTCAAGGAGTCAGGCATTTATAACCTGCTTTTTAAAGAGGTTACTACTGGGCTGGAGAGATGGCTCAGCGGTTAAGAGCATTGACTACTTTTCCAGAGGTCCTGAGTTCAATTCCAGCAACAGCATAGTGGCTCACAACCATCTGTAATGGCTGACAGCTTAAGTGTACTCATATACATAAAATAAATAAATCCTATTAAAAACAAAAAACTAGTTTACTACCCTTTATTTGAAAACTTATTCCCTGCTGCTTCTTGAAACACTATTAATTTCATTAAAATAATTCTGAATTATTCTGACAAACAAGAAGGAAAGAATATTTTTAAAACTTAAAAAGTTGAAAATAAAAAAACAAAGCATCATAAAAAATATTTTACTGTTAACCTGGAACCACCCACCTAGGCTTATACAAATATATTAACACATGATTTCCCTCTTAAAAATAATGTCTAACCTGATTGATCCAAGCACATGTAAAATTTTCTCTCCATCCAATGGATAGTCAACATTTGGAGGTGGAGTGGGACGCTGAAATGTAAAAATAATAATAATTTATAATAATAATCAAGGCATATTTATAAACAAACACATAAATAACTTTTGCAAAAAGAATTTTTTTTCAAGACAGGGTTTCTCTGTAGCCCTGGCTGTCCTGGAACTCACTTTGTAGACCAGGCTGGCCTCGAACTCAGAAATCCGCCTGCCTCTGCCTCCCAAGGGCTGGGATTAAAGGCACGCGCCACCATGCCCAGCAAGAAATAATTTTTAAGCTTACCTCATTATTCCCATCAATATTAAATTTTGCTGCTTGGATTTGCAGTCCACGCTTCAGATCACTGACAAAGCACGTGCGCACTTAAGGAGGAAAGAAAGGAGCCTTCGTTACTGCTTGCTGCTCAAGAAATGGTGAGCTGATGCCTTAGCGGAACAATCCCATTCAAGAGAACACACAACTTAAATAGTCATCTTCTGTAAACGCAAGGATTATTTTATTGCCTTTATATGAAGCAGAGTTGAGGTTTTACTAAAGATATTTTAATACAGGCTTAAGCATGAAGCTTACAAGAAAAAAGGAGGGGCCAGGGAGATTAAGAGAGAGAATCGGGAAGGCAAAGAGAGAAAGAGAGGTGCCCAGGAATAAAGACAGACACACTTAAGAGCAAAAACGCAGGCTTCTCTATGGATTGTTACCCACAAAACCATATTCTAAAACTCCCTCTACCGAACCATTCTGCCATTTGACAGGCACTGTACAAGTGTAACGACACACATAAACAGCCCCACCGTAAGAGACAGCTCTTCCCACTAAACAACATGTGCTTCCAGGGTTTCTATTTTCCGTTTTCTCCTTTTGATCCTTTTAAAAAGTCTGAGTGAAGACACACACTCCACTTGTTCTTAGCGTGATTACTTCCTGCATGGCACACCCTACAATATCACCTGCCTGCTACTCTATCTTTTTTTTTTTTTTTTTTTGGTTTTTCGAGACAGGGTTTCTCTGTGTAGCCCTGGCTGTCCTGGAACTCACTCTGTAGACCAGGCTGGCCTCGAACTCAGAAATCCGCCTGCCTCTGCCTCCCGAGTGCTGGGATTAAAGGCGTGCACCACCACGCCCGGCTACTCTATCCTTTTAATATTTGCATTCTGAACACTTAAAACTGTGGGGTTTTTTTTTTTTTTTTCTGCAAATACCCTTACCAAGGCCTTTAGACAGAGGAGTAAGTAAAAATTTTAAATCTGAAAAAGCTGGGGCTGAATTCAAGATATCCAATAACTTCAGCCAAATTACTTTTAAAACATTACTTACACACTTAGAACCATGTTTGTGTTTACTTTCATTTTAAGATAAATTCTAAGCTGGACAGTGGTGGCACAGACTAGCATCCCCTAGCACGGGAGAGGCAGAGGCAGGCAGGCCTCTGAGTTTATGGTCAGCCTGGTCTAAAGAGTGAGTTCCAGGACAGGGAGGATTACATACAGAAACCCTGTCTCAAACACACACACACACAAATGATAAACTCTGCTAGGAGCTGGAGAGATGTCTCAATGGTTTACAACACTGTGCTTCTAGAGGACCTGGGTCCGTTCCCAGCACTTACCTGGTGGCTCACAAGCATCTTAACTCTGACCACCACAGGAACCAAGCACACATGTGGTGCACATGCATACATTAAGGTATAATACTTATTATATAAACTAAACTGAAAAAAGAAAAAAGGGTCTTCTGGTTAGCTCCGGCTGCTCTGAAACTTGCTGCATGTGTGTATCTGCACCACGTGCTGAGATTACAGGACATGCCACCACATATATTTTCTATCTGTACTTTTAGACACATGTGCCCTTCAAACTAGCACTAAAGAATGTAAGGGACAAAACCGAGGGCCAGATGTGGGTGGTGTTAGGGCATTGCTGTCAATCCTGAGCACCTGACTGATCCCAAAGACCCTCACGCTGACAGAGAAAACCCTCTTACCTTTAATATCTTCTAGCACACCTTCTGGAACTGAACCTGAAAAACAATTTTATTAAGAATTAAAGAACCTTAAATAATAATTATTTTAAAATCCTATTTAATTCTCTCCATTCCCCATTTTTCATTTAACTAAAATTAAGTAAGATATTGGTCTTTTTAAAGGTTTAACAGAAAAATCAACTTTGCTTTCTGAAGTGAAACACTCCAAGTGAGGAGACAGCAGAGACACTGGGCCCAGGAGTGTAGAAGTCCTGCGGGAGACTGAGAGCTCACGCACCTTACAGCAGAAGCCAGAACACACAAGGGCGAGCAATGACAGGGATGTGACCTCGTGTGGTCACAGCACTCCCCTAGCACTCTCTCTTGTCCCCTTTGCTCTTTCCCAATCCTTTCTAAGGATATTTGAAAAGAAGAGTAAAAAGAGCGGCATGGTGGCTCGGGAAGCTGAGGCAGGAGGACTGCCCCAAGCTCAGGGACAGCCTAGGCTACATACTAAGACCATGTGAGAAGATATTTCTAAAAACCAATAAGCAAGCAACACACATACACACACACACGCACACACACGAGTAAAAAATTAACCTTTTAGACACGTTACCAATGTGACATGATGGTTTGCCAGCCTGCTGGTTTTCTAAGGTAGAACCAGGAACACAATTCTCTAACTTAAATCCTAGAATTTAGGAGGCAGAGGCAGTAGGATCTCTTTAAGTTAGAAGGCAGCCTGGTCTACATACTGAGGTTCTAGACCAGTCATGGCTACTAGTAAGACCCTATCTCAAAACAATATATAATAAAATAATGTCTTCTAAACCAAGTCTCAAAAATATTTTATTTGTCTATAAAAACTAAAAACAAAGCTTTTTGAAGAAATGGATCATAATAAGTGGGTAAGCATAGCACTGTAATTCCACCCAGATCTATACACCTGTCATAAAGTAAACTATTTATGATGAATTTTTTTTTTTTTTTTTTTTGGTTTTTTTTCGAGACAGGGTTTCTCTGTAGCCCTGGCTGCCCTGGAACTCACTTTGTAGACCAGGCTAGCCTCGAACTCCTATCTAACAACCTGGTGGAAACAGGAATGTCAAGTTCAGAAAGACCATGGCCGGGCTCCAACTGAGAATCAACAGCATCCAGATGCGATTTCAACCAGAGAAATAGATGAAATCTGCTTAAAAGCCAGTAGGAAGAAAGAAGAAAAGAATGGGAGGAGAAGGAGGAAGAGGGAGAGGAAGAGGAAGAGGGGGAGGAGGAGGAGGAAGAAGAGGAGGGGAAGAAGTAGAGGAAGAAGAGGAAGAGGAAGAGGGGAGGAAGAGGAGGAGGAAGGAGAAGAAATAAATCAAGTCCCCCATGGAACCACTAGCAGAGAAAATGAGAGAGAAGAAACCAAGGAGTACTGAGAAGCAACAGCCCATGGAAGAAAGAATCCCAAAAGCAAAGGGAGGACGGAATGATTTAAACCGCCTAAAGTTCTAGAGAAGACGACTAACACACAGCAACAATGACTTAGACTTGGGACAAGGTCAAGAGCGGTGTAGAGAAATGAGGAGAAGCAGCAATGGCAGAGATTAAATAGAAGCTAAGGTACTGGGAGCTTAGTCCACTCTGAAGTGGCTTATTACCCATCACTGAGGGAAGGCTCTGTCCTTTAGCTGCACCAGTGTCAACAGTACATTGTTCCAACAGCTGAGTTTCCAACTCCCTGAAATTTGAAAAAGTTATTGAAATTAAAATACAATTGATAATCGTTTCTTATTTAAAAGGTACAGTACATTACAAATCATAATGTGTCATATAAAAAGTTTGTTTTGGCCCAGGGAAGTAGTGGCACATGTCTGTAATCCCAGGACTCAGGAGGAAGAGGCAAGTGGATTTCTATGAGTTTGCAGCCAGCCTGGTCCACAGAGCAGATTCCAGGATAGCCAAGGTTATACACAAAGGGGAAAATAAAATGTTTGTTTTGAGGCAGGGTCTCTTGTAGCCCAGGCTGGCCTTGAACTTCCCATGTAGCTGAGGGTGACCTTGAACTTCTAATTTTCTTGCCTCTACCTGAGGTGCTGATGCTGGAATTATAGGTGTACATCACCGTACCTGGTGTTACGTGGTATTGGGGATAGAACCCCAGAGCTTTGTCCATACCTAAGTCAAGCTCTCTACCAATGAAGCTACAGCTCCAGACCAATAGAAAACAATGGCTTTATCTTTAAAGGAGGAATATATCTGATCATCCCACTGCACACCCAGGCTTCCATATCCTCCTGCAGGGTCTAGCCTGGCCTCTACTTCATTGTCTCCACCACCACAGCTCCACAATCAGACTTTCCACATCTTCCTTGAGAGTACAGACTGAACTAGCAAAGGAAGGCCACATGCTCCAGTTTCACCGAAAGAATACTAACAATATGAAAGATCAAGCCAAAACCTACTAGTCTTGTAGAAATGCCAATGACAATTACCTACATGAGCTCAGGATACAGAATATAAACTCCTTTGAAATATAATTTATTCATTTTATTGTTTTATGTGCATCAGTGTTTTGCCTGCATGTATGTCTGTGTGAGAGTGTCAAGGAGAAAGAGCTCAAGGACAACCCCCCAAGCAACACCCACAAAACTCAAACATAAGGCTGACAGAAACGATGACCACAACACAAGACTTGAGAACTGAGTTAAAAAAAAAAGGGGGGGGGGGAGAAGAACTGAGTTCAATCAGGAGGTAGAAGCACTGAAGAGCACTCAAGATGAAATGAAGATGGAATTGAAAATCCCAATAGCTTAACTAGAACACTCAAAGGCATAAAATTTAAAATTTCTCAACAAATGGGACCAGGAAGCAAGTAAGCATCACTATTGTAACATATAACAAACAGACTTCAAACTAAAACTAATCAGAGGAGATAAAGAAGAATACTTTATTCTAATTAAGGGAATAGTTAACCAAGAAGACATTGCTATCCTGAACATATATACACTCATCAAACTCTGTGGAGCCCAATCTCATATATATGTACACACACACACACACACACACACACTCACACACACACACACACACTAAAGCTAGAGGGAAGATACCACAGCATAATAAAGCTGTATATGAGAAACCCACAGCCAGCAGCGTCCTAAATTGAGACAAGTTTGAAGCGACCCAACTGAAGTCAGGACTGAGGCAGGGCTGTCCACCATCTCCACTCCTTCTCACCACTGCGTTCCCAATACTAACAGGAGCCATGCAGCAGAAGGAAACTAAAGGGATACAAGTAGGGAAAGATGATACGATACTATACATTAGAGATCCCAGAAATCCTACCAGAAACTGCTAGGAAGCATAAACTCAGCAAATGAAAGGACACAGAGTCAACTTGCACAAATCAATCACCTTTCGATACAACAAACATACAGAGTGGAACTCATAACACATTCTCATTCACAGCAGCCTCAAGGAAAGTAAAATACCAAGGAAGAAACCTAACCAAAGTGAAAGAAACGAGAAAGGCACTAGAAAATGGAACAAAAATCCATGGTCACAGATTGGTAGAATTAACATTTTGAAAATGGCCATTCTACCAAAAGCTTTTTACAGATTAAATGCAATCCCAATCAAAATCCCCAAGCCATTATTTACAGAAATAGAAAAAGTATACTAAAATTTACATGACACCACAACAGACCCTGGATAATCAAAGTGATCCTGAGAGAAAAGAATAATGCTGGAAGGGAGAAAGGAGAGATTACAATTTCAGCTAAGAAATGGAAACAACTAAAATGTACTTTAATCAACAAATGGATCCTGAGAATGTGCACAGATGCTATGGAATACCATTCGGTTGTAAAGAAAAAAAAATTAGGAGCTTTGCAGGTAGACAGATGGAAGTAGGAAAGATCATATTGAGTGAGTAACCCAGAACTGGAAACAATGTCACGGGTTTTCTTCCACTGAGGCTCCCGAATCCAATCTTAAGATAGAGCTATACTCTTTTTTTTTTTTTTTTTTTTTTTTTTTTGAGACAGGGTTTCTCTGTGTAGCCCTGGCTGTCCTGGAACTCACTTTGCAGACCAGGCTGGCCTCAAACTCAGAAATCCGCCTGCCTGTGCCTCCCGAGTGCTGGGATTAAAGGCGTGCGCCACCACGCCCGGCAGTGAGCTATACTCTTAACCCTCATCTAAGAAATGTCTCTTTGCAACAACAACAACAAAAAACTACAGGGAACTACAGCCAATCAATCAAAAGGCAGAGTTGTGGAGTCCAGTCCCAATGGATACAACTACAGAATACTCCTGCACCCAAGGCTGAGGAACACTGTGGAAGAAGGAGGAGAAAGATTGTAAAGATCAAAAGCATCGGGGAGCCTGCTGTAAGGTTTTGTCTCCTAGTAATATCAGAAGCCACACTCAAAAAGTCTGACCAAAATGCCTGTCCAATGCGAGCTGAATAAAGACAATGTCATCGGGTATGCCAAAGCGGACAGGGAAAAGCCCACAAGGTCTCAACCCTACACAAAGGACTGGAGGCAACCGAGGAAAGCTGGAGAGGGAGAGGTGGTCTTCCCTAGGGCAGAGTGGACCAACTGATCGCCTAATGCCAAACGGTCAGCCCTGAGAACATACAGACAACATTACATAGACTTTAAAGGTTATACTTATAAACACACACACACACACACACACACACACACACACACACACAAGTGAAAAAAGAGGCCACGAATTTGAAGAAGGGAGAGTAGATAGGGCTTAGAGGGAGGAAAGGGAAGGGTAAAATTAATTATAATCTCAAAAAATGATGAATGCATTCAAATCTAAAAGAAGATGGAATAAATTAAAAATCAGATTATAAGCATCGGCTTTTGTGGCTGGTGAGAAAACACACAAGAAACTTACTTGTGGAGAGCTTTTCCTCCTAACGGCAGTGCTCCCCAGCAATTCAGTATTGGGATGCCTTCATAGATCTGTGCTAGAGTCAAGGTCATTGTCATCTGAGGAGATACAATGTTTCCTCTCCAATATTGTTCTAATTAACCTTGGTGATACATTTTTACTTCTTGTTCTAGAAGTTACAGAAAAGCCAGATGCAAGTCTCTTAATAATGTTCACCAAAGAAAACACTTAAATGTGCACCTGCACAGACACCATAATCCATTAATTAGGGTCAAGGCATCCAACAAAGCAGTCATTAGCTAGCAATGTAGGCCCACTGAGTACTTAAAATTCAGCCATTCAGAACTTTGATATATTTTTGGTTTTTTGTTTTGTTTTGGTTTTTTTTTTGTTTGTTTGTTTTTTCGAGACAGGGTTTCTCTGTAGCCCTGGCTGGCCTGGAACTCACTTTGTAGGCCAGGCTGGCCTCAAGCTCAGAAATCTGCCTACTGGGATTAAGGGCGTACGCCACCACGACTGGCTCAAGAATGCTGATATTTTTAAGAGTCTAAGTTACAAGGCAAATTTACAAAAGTTATTGAAGAAAAAAAAAAGACTTCAACAACTTCAATTTTTTTTTTTTTTCGAGACAGGGTTTCTCTGTATAGTCTTGGCTGTCCTGGAACTCACTTTGTAGACCAGGCTGGCCTCAAACTCAGAAATCCGCCTGTCTCTGCCTCCCAAGTGCTGGGATTAAAGGCGTGCACCACCACCACCCAGCAACAACTTCAATTTTTACATTGAGTACAAAGAAATATTTTTTTAAGGTTTATTTATTTTATATATATATATATGTAAGTACACTGTTGCAGTCTTCAGACACACCAGTAGAGGTACTAGATCCCATTACAGATGGTTGTGAGTCACCATGTGGTTGCTGGGACTTAAACTTAGGACCTCTGGAAGAGCACTCAGTGCTCGTAACCACTGAGCCATCTCTCCAGCCCCAGAGAAATATTTTTAATATACTGGATTAAGTAAAGTATACTTTTAATGTTACTGCTTTAATTTATATGAATTTCTAAGATATTTTAAAATCTAGATAGGGCCCGCCTGACTGACAAGGCTATACTCTGCATATATTACATTACTTATAAGACTGCTCTGTTAGGGTTCATAAGTACAATACTGAAAAGATGAAAAAGATTATGGTGAGAGCACCATAGTTTGGACACTCTAGGTTTATAGCCTAGCTATGTGCTTAGAAAACTTACCCTAACTTCCAATTGTATTACTTACATGAAAAGAATATTACTTGCATGGCAGGTTTATTTTGAGAATTAAACAAAGTAATGTGTAACTTAGTTTTTTAGGAGTAGATGGATATTTCCCCCCCTGAACATTTTTTTCTCATAGAAATCTAGATCTTGAAACTGCTTGTCTTATGTTCATGTACTTTAACTACATTTTAACAAAGCAACACTCACTGTGACAATTCAGTAAAGCGTCACCTCTATTGTAAGTGTTTTTTATGGAAGGAATGTACCTATTTGTCAAACCAGTAGTAACCCTCTGTGACGAAACTGCTAGCTGTGCCTTATTAAACTACCTGTGGGGTGGGCCCTACACTGTAAGCCTACCTTACTCAGCACACACAGTTCCCACGAGATGGAATAGCATCACTGTTTTATAGCTATGGAAACTGAGGCCAAGAGTCTAAGTTACTTGAGTGGTAAGTACCCTATAAGGAAGAAGCACAGCCCAGATCTGTCCTTACCTGCCCTAGCTCAAAAACACAATGGCATATTATTCTGACAGCCTCTGGGCACAGAAAAAAAATGTACTTTTTCTATAGTGAAGGCCAATTTTATTCTACCATTTATATTTTTCTTAGTTTAACTTTCTCATTTTAGTTTGTCCAATTATTCTTTGTATGAATTCTTTTCTTAGAAGTTAACTATCCTTATCAGCTGATAATGCATCTTGAAAACTGAACACAATATTTAGCAGATCTGCTCCCGGAGCATAAACTAGAACTGAATCATAATGATAACTCCTGCAAAAAGCTTAAATCTCTCAAGGCCATTACCCTTATCACATAATAGCTCATACTGCACACACTAGGCCAAAATACTTCAATAATACAAATTATTTTTATAAGCCAAATTACTTCAGTTAAAATAAGTAAAGAAAAAACCAAAACCCACAACATGGGCTAGCTGATAAAAAAAGATACAGGCAACACCAGGCTTTCCCTATATCCACAATCCAGGACCATGGCCGAATTAATTCCAAGCGTCAGCAGTGCCATCAGATGACTTGGAGCAAGTAGGACAGATGGAACCTGGAAAACAGCAGAGCAGCAGTAAGGCCGGGGCTGAGTGCAGTCTTTGAAGCCGTCAGATGTGTCTGCAAATATAGTGGGAAGTTCACAGCAACACTGCACTGATTTAGATCTCTTCCATCAGTGCTGGTGTTCCATGGAAAACTAGCTTTCTGATTTAGATGAATTTACTCAATAACCAAAGTATCTTTCAAGTAATAAAACATAATATCAGAGTATATAAACAAGTAATTTAACTAGGTAGTTTCATTTCCAAATGACAATTCTAAAGCGTTTTTATCAGTACTACCTCTTGTGAAGTAGAATTTTCAAATAAAAGATAAAAGTCTAGAAAAATGCAAATTCAGAGGAAGATGATACTAAAAAACCAGATGCTTTTGCCACACAGGAAACACCAGAAAGAACCCCTCCCTCCCTCCCTCCCCCTTCTTCTTTCCCTCCCCCTATTTGTGAGAACTCCGAGGTTAAGTCTGTCCATGAACTGCAGTGACCTTCCCTCCTGCTTGGACTGCAGCAGGGATTACAGGCATGTTCTCATATGTCCAGCTTTAGGAAACAATTCTTTTCACTTATCTAAGACAAGATCTCATGTAGCTCAGGCTGTCTTTTTTTCTCCCTTTTAAAGTTTGCGTGCGTGCCTGCGTGCGTGCATGTGTGCGCGTGTGCGTGTGTGTAGCACACGTGTGGAAGTCAGGAGGACAACATGTGGGAGTTACTTCTCTTTCTCTACCATGTAAGTCCTGGGGATTGAGTCAACTCAGGTTGTCAGACATAATGGCAAGCACCTTTACCCACTGAACTGTGCCAACAGCCCTTCCAGGGGCTTGAGCTTGCTCTGCAGTTGAGGACAACCCTAAACTGTTGAGATTACAGGAATTTGCCACCACACATTGCTAGGCAAAAACTCTTATCATATTCGCAGAGTTTGTAGAATAAACCCTATTTTTAAACCACCAGAGGCTGGCAAGATGGCTCAGCAGGTCCAAGCACTTGGTACACAACCTGGATACCTGAGTTTGATCCCCGGAACCTTGGTAAAAGTAGAAGTGATCCCAAAGTTGTTCTCTGACCTCCACACTGATACTATAGCACACCATCCATCATCATGTACACACACACACACACACACACACACACACACACACACACACACACATAATAAAAACTTAAAAAAAAAACAACTCAAATCCCATCCATCATAACATAGCAGCTTCAAGAGCAAAACCACAAACTATAATCTTCTTGGTGACTTTTTTTTTGAGACAGGGTTTCTCTGTGTAGCCTTGGCTGTCCTGACACTCAATTTGTAGACCAGGCTGGCCCCTTCCTGCCTCTGCCTCCCAAGTGCTGGGATTAAAGGCATGTGCCACCACGCCCGGCTGGTGACTTTTTTTTTTAAGTGAGAATTTACTAGATTTGGTGGTAGCACAAATACAGATATTCAATAAAAATATGAAAGTCTATTATAATCAAAGGGCAGATAAAATAATAGCTGAATTATTATTTTTAATTTCTTTTTTACTTAGAGAAGGCACTTCAGTCGTATACGAGATAAGGTTACCAATGAAGACCCAATTGCAATTCTTCAGTATACACAGGGACTTCCTGGCTCAGAGGAGCTGACCTGCCTCTGCTGCTGTCTCCCACTCAGTGGGAGTCCTGAGTTAATGGTGTCAGCTAGGGCAGGTGCTATAGGATGGATTCCATCAGATCTGTCTTACCAAAACGACTGACAACCAGCTGCACTTACCAGAGTGTTTTTTAGTATTAAGTATATTGTGACTTTAGCAAAACATATAAAAATGTTTACATGTAATTAATTTTGAGACAGTGTCTCAATGTAGCCTAAGCTGGTCTCAAATTCATTATGTATCAGAGGGTGACCTTGACCCTTCTGTGTCTACCTCCCAAATACTGGGATTTTAAGCATCACTGCCCAGCTTACATCTAATTTCTAATATACTGTACTCTTTTTAAATAATCTTCCATTTCCCTCTCTTAAAAAAATACCCTCTAATTTCAAGGCAGAAACTTTTAAAAATATAAAAGATTGTCTTACTATAAAATAATCATACAATTTATTCCTATTTTTATAAAATAGGAATATTACAAGTAATGTTACTAAAATTAAGAGATAATCCCCATTTCTGAGACCTCCCACATCCTCTAGAGGTGGCAACAATTACATATTGCACCTAAAATAAAGAGAAGGAGTAAAGGAAAAAATGATACTTGACAACAGCCAATGTGTCTGCAGAACAGGAACTAGCAAAGCATACGAAAACACACGATCAACTTCGTAGCACTGAATATGTCTTTTCTCCTGAAAGTCTCCAAAGAGACTTTTAATACTTTTTTTACATTAAAATAAGTAACTGAAATACCAGCTTTAGTGTTAATTAGGTATGAAATAAGCATTTAAATAAAACAGTCAATTTGAAGAGGCTTCTATTATCTGATTCTTCAAATATACTATATAGTACATATAATGAAAAAATATAGTGTGGAATTGGTTTAAGCTTTGAGCACCTATGCAAAAAAATTACATGGGGCATTTCCCTAAAATGTAATATGCAAGCTTTATTTATCTTCTGAATGGTTTACATGCAATGTAAATGTTCTACGACTGAGCTATCCCTCAGACTTCTTTCTACTTAAAAACAATGTATTAGTCAGGCAGTGGTGGCACATGCCTTTAATCCCAGCCCTTGGGAGGCAGATTTCTGAGTTTGAGGCCAGCCTGGTCTACAGAGTGAGTTCCAGGACAGCCAGGGCTATACAGAGAAACCCTGTCTCGAAAAACCAAAACCAACCAACCAACCAACCAACCAACCAAACAAACAAAAAGAAAAACAAAAAACAAACCAAAAATCAAACCAAAACAAAACAAATCCCCCAAAAAAACAAACACCAAAAAAACAATGTATTAATTTCATTTAAAAATAGGTATCTCAAGAGGCTGTGGTGTCTCCTCAGTGAAGTGCTTGAGAGGCAAGCATGAGGAATTGAGTCCAGGTCCAGTACCGTATAGATAAGGCTGGGGCAGCGGCACAGTCCTGTAATCCCAGAGGCAGGAGGATCACAGCAAGGTCACAGCCAGCCAGGCCAGCTGGATCATGGGAGAACCTGTCTTGAACAGTGAGGCCAGGGCTGCAACTCAAGCTTATTCGCCAGCACTGCATAAAAACAGATGTGCGGTGCATGTGCAATCCTACAACCTGGAGCGAAAGGCATGAGTTGGCACAGGCTAGAGTTATCTGGGAAAAGGCAACCTCAATTGAGAAAATGCCTCAATAAGATCAGGCTCAATTGGTGAGCCTGTAGAACATTTCTTAATGACTGATGGGTTAGAAGAGACTCAGCCCACTGTGGGCTGGTAGTCCTGGGTTCTCTAAGAAAGCAGGATGAGCCAGCCATGAGAACAGCTAGTAAGCAGCATATCTCCACAGCCTCTGAATTAGTTCCTGCCCTGACTTCCCTCAGTGATAGACTGTTAGCTGGAAGTGCGGGCATAATAAACCCTTTCCTCCCTAGTTGCTTTTGGTAATGGTGTTTCATCACAGCAACAGAGACCTGATGAAGACAGAAGGTGGAACCAGGTTGTGGGGAGCAGCTGTGATGGACTGGAAGGACTTTGGAACTTTGAGCTAGAAGGCCTCTGAGTGTTAAGAGCTCAAATGGACTGTTCTACTCTAGAAGACTGTTGAAAAGCAGTGCAGGTGATGGAGGCTTGGGCAAGGCAAGATCACAAGTTTAAGGTCAGCCTCAGCTATACAGCAAGTTTGAGGCTAACTTCAAAAATGTCAAAAATAAATGAAAAAATAGGGTGGATAAATGATTAAGAAAGAGACTGGGCCGCTGGCCTCTACAAATGCCATATATACATGTGCACCCAAGTATACACACACACATACACACAAATAAAAACAGGTACCTCAAAATATTTAAAAAGAACACGAGTCAGAGTCTCTCTGAAGTGGGAAGGACATAACACCGACTCGATAACCACAACGCGGCGGTCTCTGGGATTCACCAACAGATGCCTGGAAAAGAAAACAGAGCTCTGTACTTTTTTGGGTAAGTAATGCAAGTTAAGAATAAACTGTTTTTCATATGTTAAGATGCTTTATGACAAAAATATGCCTTTATTTTATCCTTCCAGGAATACGATGTTTCTGAGTTCTTAGACTGTGCTAAGTGCTGTAGCAGGAACTAAAGCCATTAATTATCATTACCACCATTAGCCACTACACAGAGGTTTTCTTTTGTGAATTTGTAAAAGTAGTAAGTATAAGCTCACAAATTTCAGTCATAATAGACATTAACTTGGAAACCACAAGAGTTTAATCCATTTATTGCCCAGAAAGTATTAAAAATGATCTTTATTATTTTTTTATTCTGGATGTATAAACACATATTTAAGCATGAATATGCATTCTATAGTTGTTCTTTAGTGTGTTCTTTTCATTTTTAATACATCTTATTTTTCTGATTCACTACATATGGATATGGAACAACCACCCACCCTATTTTGCTGACAGGTCTCAGAGTTAATCAGAAAGTGCTGTACCACTAAGCAAAAGGCCTCCGACCCCAATAATAACTGCACAGTGTTTTACCATATGGATAGTACACAATTTACTTATCTGTCTGTCTGTCTGTCTGTCTTTTACGGACAGACAGGACTTGGCTGAGGTTTATTCACAGGCTGCCAGTCCCTTTATTAAGAGGCACTTGATTTGCCTTCAATGTCTTACAATTTTCAGTTCTCTAATCATCAGCTATGTTTTTCCAAAGGCTAAAGACAGAGATGGCAAGATGGCTCAGGGGTGAAGGCAGACATAGCCAAGCCTGAGCTTGACCCGTGGGACCGGTGTGGAAGGAGAGAACTGATGTCCACAAAGCACCCTCTGACCTCCATACACCTCAGGACCCAGAGACATGCACAGCCACAAACAAATTCTTAAAAATAGTTTAAACACCCAAAGGTTGAAGATAAACAAAACTGGCGCTGGACTCCAATTTTCTTTTTTGTATCAGATGCAATAACCAAGCACTCCTATAACTGCCATTAGGGAAAAACCAACCCTGAAATAAAGTTTCATCTTACCTGAAATACAGTATGTGGATGAATTCCTTTAGGTAGGAATATAATTCTTCTGTATTGATATTATACTGAACAACTTTGATTGGCTGGAAAAAATTAAAATGATTTCTTATATTAACAATACTGTGTGCTTTTTATTTACTAATATATTTTCTCATCATAAATGAAATTTATATTAAGAATATAAAAAACTAAAAACTGATTAACCTTAGTGTAGCTTAACTGGTGGACGTGCATAGCATATGCAAAGCCCTGGGATCAACACAACATTGCATAAATGCATAAAACTCGATGTGCTAGTGCATGCCTAAAAACAGGCAGAAGACCCAAGTTTAAGGTCATCAAGCTAACCTGAGTTAGACAAAACTTTATCTCAAAAATAACATAAAACAAAACAAAACAAAAAACAAAACAAAAAAAAAACAACCCAAACAAAACAAATATCCCCCACAAAGGGTAATCTCTTCAATTAGGGATTTCAATGAACAGGCAATGGATAAAAGAGAAGGTAATTTTAACGGTATAAATAGAAGTGTGTGTCTACAAGTAAGTACACAGAACAGAGCTTATAAGATTTTTGTCTTACTTCATCTGACTTATCATTTGGGCATGACTAATGATAAAAATTCAGAATAGCTGGGCATTGGTGGCGCACACCTTTGATTCCAGCACGTGGAAGGCAGAGGCAGGTGGATTTCTGAGTTTGAGGCCAGCCTGGTCTACAGAGTGAGTTCCAGGACAGCCAGGACTACACAGAAAAACCCTGTCTCAAAAAACCAAAAAACCAAAACCAAAACCAAAACCCCTTAGAATTGCCTAAGAAGCATAAAGAGGGCTGGAGAGATGGCTGAACAGGTACAAGCACTGGCTGCTCTTACAGACATTCGAGCTTGGTTCCCAGCAAGCACACAGTAGCCCACAACTGTAACAGCAGTTCCTGGGTATCTGACACTCTCTTCTGGCTTTCAAGAGCACTGCATGTTTGGAGGGAACTTAAGTATGTGCAGGTAAAACACAAAGTAAAAATAAATCTTAAAAAAAAAAAAAGAAAAAGAAAAAGAATCTTTAAAAACAAAAGGTAGCAAAGGCTTCCTCAAATATTCTAGACTTAGTTCATCTCCTGGATTATATGGTTGTTGCACATCATGATTAAATTCATGCCACATAAGATTAGGCCTCAACAAAGTTGACTTAAAAAAACTCTTGAAATTGTATCTTACTTTATTTTTCTAATTTTCACATCTTAGTACTTATTAATGTTAGTGTGTGTGCATGTGTGCATGCATGCTCTATGATGTGTCACAGCCCTTGGGTGGCGGCGGTCGGATGACAACTCTGTGGAAGTGGTTCTCTCTTTCTACCTTTATGTGGGTTCCGAGCGTAAACCTCAACTGCCAGGCTTGTTCAACAAGCACCTTTCCATACTGAGCCACCATGCCAGTCCATAGTTTTCTGTTTGTTTTAAAAAAAATACCTTAGACATGCCAGCTCTTTTTATCACACTAGGAATTATACATCGTGGACCAGTTTCTCCTGCGAATCCACACCTGCAAAGAAATGGAAAATTACATACTCAACTTATAACCTTTTTTCTAAATATCTGCCAAAGAAACAATGGCCACAAAAACATCTGGAAATATCTCTGATGCACTTAAAGGGTCAAAGAAAAAATATAAAAATAACATTTATTAAGTTTACATCACACATTAAAGGAAGAAGCAAAGTATATACAAATTTTTATATTGAAATAAGCCAGTGTCTCATTTTAAGGCAGATTTCATTTTCCTCCTCTTTTATAAGACATTTATTTTTATAACCCTGGATCTACACTATGTGACTTCCTTCTGACAGTCGTGTATTACTCAGTGAGAGGCTGTGAGAAGCACATTGTTGGGTGGCTTAGTTATTTTGCAGCATCCTAAAAGCATACTTACATAAACCTAGAAACACAGTGGGCTGCACATAAAGCTATGTCCGTGATTGTTGTTTGACGACACACTTTTAGAACATGTTGCCATACTAAATACTGCAGGCAAGTATAACTCAAAGGTGTTTGTATACTTAAGTATATAAAAACATACAAAAGGTAAGTGGTTGTGTACCTAAATGCATCTAAACATGGAATAATAGGAACTACAATTATTCAGAATAAAGAAACTCTGGTCATAGACAACCCACATGTGATACTGAAGAGCCATGACATCATATATGTGATCTCTCATTGACAGAAATGTCACTCACCACACGGCACATGAATAATCTCTTCATTCTCTTCTTAGTTTTAATATTAATAAAGTACTATTACTAATAAAGTAACCGTTAGCATGTTACTTAAGACTTTTTTTTCTTTAATCATTTTATGTGTATAAGTGTTGTGCCCATATGTGTATGTATGTGCACTACATACGCGCCTGGTGATCACAGAGGTCATTAGATTCCCTGGAACTGGAATTGTGAGGTAACTGTGAGCTATCTGACATGGGTGCTGGGAACTGAACCCAGGTTCTCTGAAGAGTAGCAAGTGCTCTTACCCACTGAGCTGGCTCTCCAGCCCCAAGACTATCTTCTTAAACTATGAGAATCTGACAATTATAATCATTTCATATATGATGAACTCAAACAAGCCTACACTCACACTAGGACATGGACACTGGTTTTATTAGTATTTATTTCCTGTGTTTATGTGCATGGGTGCGTGAATGACACAGTGCACATAGGAAGGGGAGAAGACAACTTGTGGGTCTTGGTTTAAGCCAAGCACAGTAGGCACATGAACAATGCCAGCACTCAGGAGGGCAGAGGCACTAGGACTAGAAGTTTGGGGCAGCTTGGGCCACACTGGACACTATTTCAAAAAGAAAAAAAAAACAAAAAGAGAAAAGAAAAGAAAAAGAAAAAGAGAAAAATTAGTAGTCAGTGCCACATTTCTTTTGTGCTGGAAAAAAGGTTGCTAAAATGACCATATTGGAAATCACACCTTTTTTTTTTTTCTTCCCCCGCCTGGGCACTGTTCCCCTGTGCCTAGACATCTCTCTCCATTTTCACTTCAATGTTACTTATATTCAGTGCTCCTCAAAGTCCTCAAGGACTTTGTAATGATGTAGCTTAAGTTCTGCCTTTGAAAACTTTTATGTCCTTCTGTCTTCAATCACATCCCTATATAATAATTTATATTTTCAATGTATAGCCACAATAATTATTTTCAGGTAGTAATCTCTACTTATTATATTAATGTTTTTTAAAAAAGTAAGATGAATATGGGAGAGTCAGAGAAGGAGAGGATAATCAAGAACTATGTTTAATCCAATTCTGTAGCTTCTAAGGACCAATTTTTAAGTCTGTTCTTATGACCATTTATTTAATAGTTGCTTAACATCTATTACAGGTTAGGAAGTGTTTAAAATATGCAAAAATAATCCACACATCTGTTTCATATATAACTTCACCTCAAACACATAATATGTATATATGATGGAACTCTCAGCTTTCTGGAGCCTAATATGTATTTCATACACAACATCACTTTATATATACATATATGTCATGTAATTCTGTGTTGTTCTTGAGTCCAATACAAGGACTCTTAAATGGATGGTCCAAAGAACTTAAAACCGTCCAGCATCCTCTCATACTGTCCAGATGTTCCAAGGCTTGTGAATTTGTGTTTTGCTATCTCTACCTTTGACTGCCACTTCGAGGACCACTACTCCCGTGCTTACAAACTGCTTTTTTAAAGTGCAAAATGTGGGTCTAAGAGTATTATAAGGTAACCAACAATTTCCCGTCTCATTTCTATGCGGCTTCCTGTCTTCATGTGCCAGGGCTCCATAGCTGATTTCCTACACTCCTGGAGAACAATCTATTTCCAGAACCAATGGGGCTCCATCCCATAAATGTTTTATGGTGGAAAGAGTCAGCAAGCGTTACAATTCGATGGTTTCCTTCCAATCTGACCCAGCCAGAGGCAAGCACAATCTGGGTCATCGCTGTCAAAAGTTAAAGTGATGGCCCCTGATCACCTTAGACGGGGGTGGGGTGGGGGACACCGTTCCCCGAGCTTCCTGGGCTTCTCTAGGAGTCCAGATCCCACTCAGGCCACCAGATCCTACAGGTTCGCATTGCCCAAGAGAGTCCTCCCTGACAACACATTCATCACTGAGTGTGGACTGAGCTTTGCCTTAAGGCAACGATGTGAGCTAGCATTCGCGGGATCGCCGGGGGAAGGTCCCGGGTGCCCAGCGGGCCTAAAGACGGTTGCCAGTCCGGGACCACCGGCACGTCCCTCGGGCCCACAGCCGCCCATGGCCACTCACTTGGTGAAAGCTTCTCCTAGGTCGATCACGACTGCTGTCTTCTCGCCGCCGCTCCCAAGGCCCTCGTAGAGCGGCATCTTTGAGAGACCGACGTAGAGAGGGTGAAGTGGTCCGCCCGGCGGGGGGGCTGCCTCAGCGCGGGGGCGGGGCGGGGTCCTCACAAAGCCGAGGACCCGGGCTGGCCAAGGAGAGGCCTGACGTCGCGGAGGCCGAGGCGGTCAGGCGCGCCGGACACCTTAGAGGGGCGGAGCCTCCCGGGTCCTCTCGCTCAGCGGCCGGGGGCGCCTGCGCGGCGTAGTAAGGATTTTTAGCGGCTTAGGAGGGGAGGCAGGAACTTGAGATCGCTTTCTCATTCTCCAGTTCTGTGTTGGTCGTTTATCATGACATTTAGTCGCCGCAATGAACACACAAGATAGAGTCTGCTCAGAAGAGATTGGCTTTCACTCTCCCCGAAGCAGTTCTAGAAAAGGATCCTAAGATCTAAATTCAAAACTTGGATTGGGAAGGCGGAAATGCTCCTTAATTACAGCAGTATTTGTGGTGGTTTACATGCGAACGCCCCCCCCCCCCCCCCCCCCGCGCGCCTAGGCTCATCTGTTTGAATGCTTAGTCACCGAGGACTGGAACAGTTTTGGAAGGATATGGAGATTTGACCTTGGAGGAGGTGTGTCACTGGGAGTGGACTTTGGGGTTTAAAAAGCCCACACTAGGCGCAGCTCTCTCCTCCCTGCCTCCTCTGCCCCCAACCCCCACCCCGGACCCTTGTTGCCTGGCAATTAAGATGTAAAGCTCTCAGCTACTGCTTCATTGCCATGCCTGCCCGCCACCCCACCCCCCCATCATTAACTAAAACTGTAAGCAGGTCCCCGATTGACGATTCCTTTTATAAGAGTTGTCTTAGTCATGTTGTCTCTTCCCAGAAATAGAATAGTTACTAAGACAGCAGTTCTTGCCTGTTGCTGGGGAGATTGATTGGATTTCTAGAAGAGGAGAAACCAGGTGTCATGGTGGCAAGATGCAAAGATATGATCAAAGCATATACATGAAATCGAGAACAAATAAATAAAAATTTAATAAGGAGAATATCGTGGTTATTTTAGCAGAAAGAAAAAAAGAATGAACACAAAACAAATATATTCCTTAATAATCTCAGATGTTTGAATGGAACCTCTTGTGGAGTATTTTTTAAAAAGAAAGATTTAAGAGTACATTAAAAAAACAAACAAACAAAAAAAACCCTGATTTATTTCTCTTGCTGGCTGGAAGCAAAGAATGTTGACCCAACTGAAAAAACTGTCCAGACAGTCTGCAAAAGAGACATTTTCTCACAGTCATCTAACAAAAATCCCAGCACTGGGCAAGGAGATGCTGTTTGAGCAGTTTGTCAGAGATGTCCAAGAAACTCCCCAAACAAGCTTTGCTGTTGCTCTTAGTTGCATTGCAGAGGTTGAGGATAAGTCGTTGTTGCTAAGACACCATGCACTTTAGACAGAGGACCCAGAGGTTCTAACCAGAAAGCCTCCTCCCTGAGAACTAGCTTTCATGGTACCAGAAGGCTCCATACAAGCTTTCAAAGAAGGGAAACCAGTCTTACCCAACCATGATATTCATAAACAGACACACACAAGCTGGTGTGTGTGTGTGTGTGTGTGTGTGTGTGTGTGTGTGTAATGAGATTAAAGAAACAGAGACCATCGATTTGAGAGAGCAAAGGTGTGGCACAGGAAGGGTTAGAGCGAGGATGGAAACGAAAAGAGGTGAACAATGTATTTGCATTTTAATTTGAAAACTGAAGATAATAGAAACTGTTCAAACAAGAACATTAAAACAGCCAATAAACTATGTTCAAGCCTGAAACATGCTTAACCTGTGTGACCTTTGATCTTCATCTTCTCAGTCCCTTTCTCACTGCAAACCTATGAAATACTGCTCATGAAATCACCTAATAATCTCATTACAAAGGAATTTCTTCAGAGAAGAGAAATAAGCAAGTTCATTTTCAATTAATTTTAAGACCAATCATCTTCAAATTTATTTATAAACCATATCCTTAAGAGAATCTAACTTTAAAAGTCATAGAATCATGGATCTGTAGCTACCATTAAAGTTTTTACCTGGGCTATTTATTTATTTATTTATTGCTTTGCCATTTGTTTTTAGAGGTAAGATCTCTATAGCCCAGAGCTGGCCTGGAATTCACTCTATAGCTCAGGCTGGCTTCAAACTTGAGGTATACCTTCTGCCTTGGAGCCCTGAGTGATGGGATTAAAGGAATGAGCCACCATGCTCAGCTCTCTTGGGTCTGGGTCATTTCCTTTGGGGGTGGAGATTGAGACAGGGTCTCTACATAGCCCTGGCTGTTCAGGAACTCCCTGTACACCAGGTTGGCGTCAAACCTAGAGAGATCTGCCTGCCTCTCTGCCTCCTGAGTGCTAGGATTAAAGGTGGACACCACTGTCCAGGCTCATGTATTTTCCTGGAGATCTTGTTCAGAGGTTCTTCTAACTGGGAGTATAGCTACTGATGCAAGGTTGACTGAGTATCATTCCTCCCCTCTAGGGGAAGGTGTTTGCTTGTTTTAACTAAGGGGCACTCATGGGAGTGGTAAGGGAGTAAGGGGACACTGCTCAACCATCCAGGTCAATCAAATGAATCCTGGCAAGCAATGAGTTGATAAATGTTGCATGAGATCACCTTCCTATCCACATGACTCCATTCCGTTATGTCTCCTCCAGCCTTTCCTTGACACCAACTCAAAATACAAATTAAAAAGGTTTTGGAAGCCAGTGAGTGAGATGCCTCACTGGGTAAAGAAATGCTCTTACTGCTAAGCCTGGAAATGTGAATTCTATCCCAGAATACACATAGAAAGAGCACCAACTCCTGCACATTGTCCTGTGACACACACACACACACACACACACACACACACACACGGTGCAGATGTACCTTTCCACCCTATAAATAAATCTTTAAGAAGTGGGGAGAAGAGGGTCTAAATAGAACTCAGGGTTAAAGCACTTGCCTGGAATGCATAAGCCTCTTGGTTCAATGCCCCATATATCCAAGATGTAAATAATTACATAAAGACATAAGCAAATACCCGTGAAAGAGAAAGGAAGAATTTTAGAGAAATGTGCAAACTTGCTCTGTGAATACACCATAAAAGCCTTTTCTGCCATAAAAAACCTTCAGAAACAAACACCCTCAGTGCTAGCAGACCTACCAGATGTACCCCACAGGAAGTGAAGCAGGTTCAATGAGTGTCCTACGCCATGCCAGGGGCTTGGAATCAGTCAAAAAAAAAAAATCACAAATTCTTGCCCTTGGAGGTGCCAATGGGGAGGGAGACACAGCAAATAGGAAACACATAGACCTACTAGGTCAGTATTGGGAGGGGACAGAACTTGACTGTAGTTCAGTCAGGCTGTGGAAAGGAAGATCATGTTGTGGAGGCCAATTTCAAGACTGGGTACTGTTACTCTTTGAAATAGAGTCTTTCATCTATCCTAACTCCTCAACTTGAAAAATTGCATCTTATATCAATAGCTAAATCCAACCCAACCCAACCAAACCCTAAACCACAACCCCTATGTTAACTCCAACACTAAACCCAGTTACAACCAAACCCCAAATCCAAATCCAACACCAATCCCAACTTCAACCACAACCCAAATGTAACACCAAAACCTAACACCAATCCCATGAACAACCCTAACTCCAACCTCAACCCCAATCCAGAACTCAACACTATCAGTAACTCCAATGCCTATGTCAATCCTGCCCCAAGCCCTGGACTCTAACCCCAACCTCAAATGCAAGTCCAACCCTAGCCATAAAACCAAATCAACCCCAACTCACCAATAACCCCAACATCCCTACCACTAACCTTAAACCAAACCACAACTTTAACACCAAGCTCACACTTAACCAAAAATGGAACCCCAACCCTAAACAAACCAACTGCAGCCTAAATGTCAACCCCAACTCTACCTCAAACCCAACTTCATGCCAACCCTACATCCAATTGGATCCTGACCCCAACACTGAACCCAACCCCGAATGCAATTGTAACCCAACCACAATCATAAACACAATCCTACCCCTACCCACCACCTCAATCCTATGGTGGTTTGAATGAAAGTGGTTTCCATAGACTTGAGGGAGGTGTGTCCTTGTTGGAATAGGTGTGGCTTGTTGGAGGAAGTATGTCACTGGGGTTGGGTTTTTAGGTTTCAAATGCTCAAGCCAGGCCCAATATCACTCTCTGCTGCCTGAGGATCTAGATGTACAACTCTCAGCTCCTTCTCTAGCACCATGTCTGCCTGTACACCACCATGCTTCAGGCTATGATGATAATGGACTAAACCTCTGAACAGTAAGCCAGGCCAAATTAAATGTTTTCCTTTTTAAGGATTGTTGTGGTCATAGTGTCTCTTCACAGAAATAGAAACCCTAAGACATTGTGATGGTTTGTATATGCTTGGCCCAGGGAGTGGCACTCTTAGAAGGTGTGGCCCTGTTGGAGTAGGTGTGGCCTTGTTGGAGTAGGTGTGTCACTGTGGGTGTGGGCTTTAAGACCCTTATCCTAGCTGCCTGGAAATCAGGATTCTGCTAGCAGCCTTCATATGAAGATATAGAACTCTCAAACTCCTCTTGCTGGGCTGGTGAGATGGCTCAGTGGGTAAGAGCACCCGACTGCTCTTCCGAAGGTCCGGAGTTCAAATCCCAGCAACCACATGGTGGCTCACAACCATCTGTAACAAGATCTGACGCCCTCTTCTGGAGTGTCTGAAGACAGCTACAGTGTACTTACATATAATAAATAAATAAATCTTTAAAAAAAAAAAAAAAAAAAAACTCCTCTTGCACCTTAACTGCCTGGATGCTGCTATGCTCCTGCCTTGATAATGGACTGAACCCATGAACCTGTAAGCCAGCCCCAATTAAATGTTGTCCTTATAAGAGTTGCCTTGGTCATGGTATCTGTTCACAGCAGTAAAACCCTAACTAAGTCAGACATTAACTTTTTCCCAAACTAGATCCCAAATATAACCCCAACCCTATCCCCAAACCCAGTTCCAGCTCCAGCACTGACCCAAACACAACCAAACCTTGACACCATCCCAGAACCTAACCCTGGGCCCAACACCAACCACAACCCTAAATCCAACGCCATATCAAACCATAACCTGAACCTCACCCCCAACTCCAATACAACCCTAACCCCAAACCAACCTCTTTGCACTCCTACCATCAGTGCATCCTCACGTCCTACATCCTTGCCAGCAATGAACTGTCAGTTGTTATGTTGATCTTGGCTATTTTGACTGCTGTAAAATGAAATCTCAAAGCAGTTTTGATTTGCATTCTCCTGATGAGTAAGGATGTTACACATTTAAGTGTTTCTCAGCCATTTCTGTTTCACCTTTTGGCAACTCTGTTTAGTTCTGTAGCCTATTTTTAAATTGGGTTGTTTCCTTAATGTCCAGTTTTCATTAGTTCTTTATATATTTTAGATGTTAACTCTCTAGCAGATGTGTGATTGGTAAATTTCTTTTGCTCTTCTGTAGCCTGCTATTTAGTCTGAATTGACAGTGTCCTTTGTCACACAGCTTTCCAGCCAGTTTCATTAAGTCCCACTTACCAGTTATTGTTCTCAGTGCCTGTTCAGAAAGTCTTTGTCTGTCCCAATGAGTTCTAGACTGTTGTCCTGCTTTTTCTTCTATCAGATTCAGGATATTCAGGCTAATCTTATGTCAACTTGACACAAGCTAGAGTCATCTGAAAGGGGGGAAACTTCAATTTTGAAAATGCCTCTATAAGATCCCACTGTAAGGCATTTTCTTAACTAGTTATTGATGAGATAGGGTCTGACCCATTATGTGTAATTTCATCCTTGGGCTGGTGGATCTGAGTTCTATAAGAAAGCAGACTGAATGAGCCATGGAGACAAGCCAGTAAGTAGTACCCATCCGTGGTCTCTGCATCAGCTCCTGCCTCCAGGTTCCAGCCCTGCTTGAGTTCCTGTCCTAACTTCCTCCAACGATGGATTTTAATCTGGAAGTATAATCCAAATAAACTCTTTCCTCTTCAACTTTCTTTTTTTTCTTCTTTCTTTCTTTCTCTTTCTTTCTTTCTTTCTTTCTTTTTTTTTAAAGATTTATTTGTTTATTTTTTAAGTATGTGAATACACTCTCACTATCTTCAGAGACACCAGAAGAGAGCATCAGATCCCATTACAGATGGCTGTGAGCCACCATGTGGTTGCTGCGAATTGAACTCAGGACCTCTGGAAGAACAGTCTTAAGAACCCTTAACCGCTGAGCCATCTCTCCAGCCCTCAACTTTTTATGATCATGGTGTTTCATCACAGCAATAGAAACCCTGACTAAGACACTTGCTTAGGTTGAGGTCTTTGAACCATCTGGATTGAGTTTTGCATAGGATGATAAAAATGGATCCATTTGTATTCTTCTACATCCAACCATCCAATTTAACTAGCATCATTTGTCGAAGATACTTTTTTCCAGTGTGTTTTGGGCCTCTTTGTTAAAAATCAGGTGTCTATATACGAGGGTCTCTGCAGCTAGCAAAGTAATAATCCACATGAGGCAAGAAGGTAGCTCTGTTCATCATGATGAAGTTGTCAGTGCTGATTCAAATTTCAGGAGTCTGACCCTGAGTATGTATTTTAAGCATATTTAAGCACAGCACAATCTGGTGAAAACTTTACTGGTGATAATAAATTCAATCCCACATGCACAATGAAGCACAACGTAAGCTGAATAAAGGTTGGATATGATTACATCAAAACTCATTATAAAGTATGTGTGACACCTTTTATAAAGTTAGGTTCTATAGATGTGACACCTTCTAGAAAGATGGGTTCTATAGGTTGACAGAGAAAAAATAAGTTCACAATAAGGGTCTGGGGAGGCTCTGTGTGGTCTTGGCCACACAGATAGTGCAAAGATCACCAGACTGTTAACCATGTCTGCTCCCAGCCTTGTGGGCAGATAACAGGTTACGCATCCCTTCCTTTGAAGAAACAACCATGTGTGTTTAACATTTCAGGTATCTCTAGTGCTTATCTGTGAGCACAAAAACCTCCATGCCTCCGACATCCACAAGTGTGTCTGGATTTTTTATTTAGTTCTATTGATCAATATAAGTCTGTTTTATGGCAGTGCAAAGCTATTTTCATTACTATAGCTCTGTAGTACAACTTGAAACCTGGATGGTAATATCTCCAGAAGTATTATCATTATCATTATTATTATTGTTGTTGTTCAGAATTGTTTTAGCTATCATGTGTGTCTGTACAAAGCTGAAATTTTTCCTATAGGCGTACATTTTTTTGCAACCTACTTTTTTTTAAAAGATTTTATTTATTTATTATATATAAGTACACTGTCGCTGTCTTCAGACACTCCAGAAGAGGGAGTCAGATTTTGTTACGGATGGTTGTGAGCCACCATGTGGTTGCTGGGATTTGAACTCCGGACCTTCGGAAGAGCAGTCGGGTGCTCTTACCCACTGAGCCATCTCACCAGCCCACAACCTACTTTTAATAAGGCTTCAACCTCTCTCCTAGCCCACCACCCAGCAGAGGTAATGGAAGAGAAATGGTATTAGGATTTGGGAGAAGTGGACCTGTTCAGCAATAGTTCTTTGGGGGCAAGCTTGATCTTCTTTGGCAGCAGTTCCGTCCTGTACACCAAATACGATTCAGCAGCTGCAGATGAATTCTCTAGGTAGGCAGACACCAGGCACAAACTGGCAGCTACAGTCCAGTTCTTTCAGCCAGACTAGCCAACCAGCCCGAGACGAGGCTGCAGAAGCAGCAAGCTGCTGCTGAAACCTTACAGCACTTCTTGGGTGAATTTCTTCTCTCAATGGCAGTATTGCTACAAGTTGAGCTCAACGACACTATGTAAAGCAAACCAATACATGTCTGTCTTTAGCAAAGAATAGCATGGTGGAGCAAACCAAACCAAAGCTCAGTGCCCATCCCTCAGTGTCTGTGAGGTCATATTTGTACTCTTTCATCAAGCCTCCTTTCACGTGTCTGCTGTATCAAAACATCCTTTCACCTGTGTCTGCGTCCTCAAAACAGCCTTCATGTGTTTGCTTTAGCAAAACATCCTTTCGCCTGTATGCCCCAGCAAAACATCATTTTGATATAACTTTTCAAAGAAACTACAAGTTTCCACTTCATCTTTCTTTTAATTTCTGTGAAGAACTGTATTGGAATTTTGATGGGCATTGCCTTGAATCTGAAGATTGCTTTTGGTGGGATAGTCATTTTTAGTCTGTCTCTTATAAATAGGAAAGCTATTGATTTTGTGTGTTAATTTTTTATCTGGTACTTTACTGAAAGAGTTTATTGGTTGTAGAAATTTCCTGGTGGAGTTTTTTAGGATCTTTTATGTATAAAATCATATCATCTGCAAATAAAGACACTTTCTTCATATTTGTTTATTATTATTATTATTGAGTGTTCTGTCTGCATGTACACCTACATACCAGAAGATGGCATCAGATCCCGTTTTAGATGGTCATAAACAATCGTGTAGTTTCTGGGAATTGAGCTCAGGACCTCTGGGAGATCAGCCAATGAGCCATCTCTCCAGCCCTTTTCCCCCTATTTGTATCTACTCGATCTTCCTTAATTGTCTTACTTAAGATTTCAAGTACTGCTGGGCGGTGGTGGTGCACGCCTTTAATCCTAGTACTTGGGAGGCAGAGGCAGGCGGATTTCTGAGTTCGAGGCCAACCTGGTCTACAGAGTGAGTTCCAGGACAGCCAGGGCTACACAAAGAAATCCTGTCTCAACCCCCCTTCCCCCCCCCCAAAAAGAGAAGACTTCAAGTACTATATTGAATAGGTTTGGAAAGAGTGAACATCCTTGTCTTATTCCTGATTTTAGTGAAAGGGCTTTGAGTTTTATGTTAGATGGGCTTGGTGTATATTGCTTTTATTATGTTGAGCTATGCTCCTCGTATCTCCAAGACTGTTTATAACAGAGGGCTTTTTGTCAAAGGCCTTTTCTGCATTTAATTAAGTGATCATATAGTTTTTGTCTTTCAGCCTATTTATATGGTAGATTATGTTTATCTATTTATAGATGTTGTACCACCCCGTATCTCTGGGATAAAACCTGCTTGATCATGGTGGATGTTTTGATATATTCTTGGATTTAGTTTTTAAGTTAAAATTGAGAATTTTTATACCTATGTTTACAAGAGAAATTGGTCTGTCATTTTCTTTCTTGTAATTTTTGTTTGGTTTAGTTATCAGGGTAATTGTAATCTCCTAAAAAGGCAATGTTCAATCAGTTTCTATTTTGCAGAACAATTTGAGGCGTTCTGGTGTCAGTTCTTTGAAAGGCGGGGAGACTTCTGTGCTGAATCCATCTGGCCCTGGGATTTGCTTGGTTAGGAGACTTAATTACTACTTATATTTAAATATGGGCCTATTTAGGATATGGGCCTATTTAAATTGCTTTTCTGATCTTGATTTAACTTATCAAGAAATTTATCCATTTAAAAAATGTTTTACAGACCTTTTTTTTTTTTTTTAGATAGAATCTCCCTCTATAGTCCTGTAGTGGCTATAACTCACTATGTGGACCAGGCTGGCCTCGAACTCACAGAGATCTGCTTGCATCTGCCTCTCAAGTGCTGGGATTAAAGGCATGCACCACCAGGCTTGGCAGAGTCCATGCTTTTCAAGTATGTCCTTAAGATTCCCTGGATTTCCTCAACGTCTATTGAGATTTCCATCTTTAGTTTTATTAATTTGGATCTGTCTTTCAGTTAATTTGATTAGAGGCTTATTAATCTTACTGATTTTTCTCAAAGACCAACTCTTTGTTTCACTGATTCTGTGTAGTATTTTACTTTCCTTGTTTCTATTTTGTTGGTCTCAGCCCTGAGTTTGATGATTTCTTATTGTCTACTCCCTTTGAGGGTTTTATTATTATTATTATTTATTCTAGAGCTTTCAGGTTTCCTCTTGTCTTAGTTACGGTTTCACTGCTGTGAACAGACATCATGACAAAGGCAAGTCTTATAAAAAACAACATTTAATTGAGGCTGGCTTACAGGTTCAGTCAATCCATTATCATCAAAGAGGGAGCACAGCAGAATCTAGGCAGGCATGGCACAGGAGGAGCTGAGAGTTCTACGTCTTCATCCAAAGGCTGCTAGTGGAAGACTAACTTCCAGGCAACTAGGGTGAGGATCTTATGCCCACACCCACAGTGACACACCTATTCCAACCAGGTCACACCTATTCCAACAAGACCATACCTCCAAATGGTGCCACTCCCTGGCCTAAGAATATACAAACCATCACACCTGTTAACTTGCTAATACAATCTTCCAAGTTTTGTGTTTTTTAAAATGTAGTCAGTCAGTGCTATGAACTCGCCTCTTAGAGCTGCCTTCATTGTGTCCTGTAGGTTTGTGTATGTTGTATTTTCCTTTTTGTTCCAATAATTAAATAATGTTTTAATTATTTCCTTCCTGATTTCTGATGATCCAGTTTTCATTCAGTAGTGAGTTATTCAATCTTCATGCCTTTGTAAGCATTTTGTTGTTTCTGCTGTTGTTGTTTTGGTTTTTCGACACAGGGTTTCTTTGTGTAGCCCTGGCTGTCCTGGAACTCACTTTGTAGACCAGGCTGGCCTCAAACTCAGAAATCCACCTGCCTCTGCCTCCCAAGTGCTGGGATTAAAGGCATGGGTCACCATCAACCTTTTTTTTTTTTTAATATCCAACTTTAATCCATGATAGTTAGTTAGAATACAGGGTATTACTTCAATTTTCTTTTCAAGTATATTGTCAGCTTTGGACAAAGTTCCATGAGGTACTGAGAAGAAGGTATATTCTTTTGTGTTTGAGTGAAATGTTCTGTAGATATCTGCTAGGTCCATTTGATTGATGATGTTGTTTAACTCCAGCATTTCTCTGTTTAGTAGTTTAGTTGTCAGGGTGACCTATCTATTGGTGAGAGTGGGGTATTAAAGTCACACATTATCACTGTGTAAGGGTCCATATGTGATTTTAGCTGTAGTAGTGCTCCTTTTATACACTTGGATGTTCTTGTGCGTGGTGCATAGATGTTTAGAATGGCGATACCCTCTTGGTGGAGTTTTCTTTTGAAGAGTATGTAGGGGGAGGGTTAGTGCCAGAGTCAGCCGGGTGCCTCCACCCAGGTCCTCATACTCAAGAGCGTCACTGAGGGCAGTCATGTGATGAAGCTGGACCCAAACCCTGAAAAGAGAACTCACCATACCTGCCCAAATGGTTAGGTAAGCAGTGCCCCCCAGCACTGTACAGGGTCTCTCTGCCATTAGGCTTTTTCTGTTTGTTTGTTTTTTAAGATTTATTTATTTTATGTGTATGAGTACACTGTAGCTGTCTTCAGACACACCCACCAGAAGAGGGCATCAAATCCCTTCACAGATGTTTGTGAGCCACCATGTGGTTGCTGGGAATTGAACTCAGGACCTCTGGAATAGCAGCCAGTGCTCTTAACCGCTGAGCCGTCTCTCCAGCCCCCTTTTCCCTATTTGTATCTACTTGATCTTCTTCAATTGTCTTATTGCATTAGGTCCTATTTCTGTGCAGGCATCACACACAGACTCCTATGTACAAAAGTGTCTCTTTCTGGTATGTGTAAATTGGAATCTGTTGCTTATATGAACTTATTGAGTTGACTCTGCTATTAAGAGAAATTTTAATTAAAGGCCTGGTTGGAAATAGAGGAGAGTTGGTTTTCATTAGAGGAGAGTGGTTTTCATTGCACCAGCTACATTCAGTGCCTTCAGTATCACAGTCTCATCTCTTATGTTTTCTTTTGAGTGGATGACATTCAATTAACTTCCCCAACTGGTTAATTTCCTAAAAAATACTACTAAAGTCAAGCTAAGTGTATGGAGCTTTAAGCTTTGATGACCAGAGGCACACATTATCTTTACCCCCAGATGGATTCCCCAATGGCTTTATGAGAAGCAGATATTCTTTTGATCACAAAAGGCTTCAGCCTTGTCGGAGAAAAGAACTCAGCTGAGAGTTATAGCTCACCATCCATCTTCCCCAGACTTGATCTATGAGAGTCAAGTTGAAAATTTTCCAGTTGGTCTATAAAACCTCATCTTATCAGGTTAGGGGACAGTTATTTAGCCTCTATTGAAGGAGCAATGGTGATGGTTTTAAAAGCGAGGTCTTGCATGCTACTCTGCCATTTGTAGTCAAGATGGAGCAACAGGACCTAAATTTAAAATGTTCTGCCTTGGGGCTGGAGAGATGGCTCAGTGGTTGAGAGGTCTGGCTGAACAAACATGAGGGCAAGAGTTAGGATCTCAACACTTAAAAGTTGGTCTGGTTGTTCATCCACCTGTAACCCCAGGTGCTGTGGCCAGGAGTGGGGGCTAAAAAGACCTGGGAGGAAGGTAAAAGGGACAGGGTGGAGGGAGGGGTAAACAGAGAAGGATTGGGAAGTGGAGAATTGGGGTGTGTGATATGATGTGAAATCCCCAAAGAGTCAGTAAAAATATGTTTGGGGAAAAAGGCAATTGAAACCACAGTGGACAGTGCATACCCACTGGCACTATGAAGTGGAGAAGGCTCACAGCAAGCACCAGAGAAGCCAGAAGTCTGACACTCTGCTATGGAGTATGGTTTAGGTCTAGCCACTTTGGAAACAGGCTACCTTGTCTTATTTTTTTTTTTTTTTTTTTTTTGGTTTTTTTGAGACAGGGTTTCTCTGTGTAGCCCTGGCTGTCCTGGAACTCACTTTGTAGACCAGGCTGGCCTCGAACTCAGAAATCCGCCTGCCTCTGCCTCCCAAGTGTGGGAAGCCGCCCCCACATTCGCCGTCACAAGATGGCGCTGACAGCTGTGTTCTAAGTGGTAAACAAATAATCTGCGCATGTGCCAAGGGTATTTCTCCACCCCATGTACTCTGCCTTCCCCGTGGCAACAACTCGGCCATGGGCTGCAGCCAATCAGGGAGTGATACGTCCTAGGCGAAGGATAACTCTCCTAAATAGGGACGGGGTTTCGCTTTCGTTTTTGGGGTTTGAGTTTTGCACTCTTGCTCCTGAAGATGTAAGCAATAAAGTTTTGCCGCAGAAGATTCTGGTTTGTTGTGTCTTTCCTGGCCGGTCGTGAGAACGCGTGTAAGAGTTGGTGCCGGAAACCCGGGAAGAAAAACTCGGGACGGGAGTTAACCATCACCGCGCAAGGAAGATTCCTCATTCCGGAACCAGAACTGCGGGTCACGGTCATAAAGGTTCCCGTAAAACAGACTGTTGAGAAGGATTCAACTGCGTGAATTCAGAACTCTTCAGCTGGGGAACAGGGTACCCGTAAGTATAGCTTTACAAGGTAAGTCTGGCCTTGAGCTTTCTAACGAAATTCAAGACGGTCTATCAGAAGTAAAGTGGGAAATAGCTTTACAAGGTACGCCTGGCCTTGAACTTTCTAACGAAATTCAAGACAGTCTATCAGAAGTAAAGTGGGAAATAGCTTTACAAGGTATGTTTGACCTTGAACTTTTTCTAGTGTTAGGAGCCCTTTTGTTCCTTTTCACATGTTATCAAGTGGTTAAGGCAGGGCTGAAAATTCTGGATGAAATTCAGGGCAATCTATCAGAAGTAAAGCGGGGAGAGAGAGTAGGAGCAAAGAGGAAATATGGTACACAGAATAAGTATACAGGCCTTTCCACGGGTCTTGAACCCGAGGAAAAGTTAAGGTCAGGTAAGAATACCTGGGGAGAGATTAGAAGGAAGGAAAAGAAAAAAGAAAAGAAAAAAGATCAATTAGAGAAGCCAGCTCTTAGTAGCTCTGAATCAGATGACGAATTCTCCTCTGAAGAAACAGACTGGGAGGAAGAAGCAGCTCGTTATGAGAGAGAAAAGTGCCAGCCAGATAAAATGCGAGCTAATTGGTCAAGAAAAAAGCCAAAAGCGGCTGGCGAAGGCCAGTTTACTGCTTGGCCTCCGGGCAGTCGGCTTCAAGGTGCACTTCCGCCCTATGCGGAGCCCCCGCCCTGCGTAGTGCGTCAGCCCTGCGCAGAGAGACAATGCGCAGAGAGGCAATGCGCAGACTCATTCATTCCCAGAGAGGAACAAAGGAAAATACAACAGGCATTTCCGGTCTTTGAAGGAGCCGAGGGTGGGCGTGACCACGCTCCGGTAGAATATGTGCAGATTAAAGAGCTTGCCGAGTCGGTCCGTAAATATAGAACCAATGCTAATTTTACCTTGGTGCAGTTAGACAGGCTTGCCGGCATGGCACTAACTCCTGCTGACTGGCAAACGATTGTAAAAGCCGCTCTCCCTAGTATGGGCAAATATATGGAATGGAGAGCTCTTTGGCATGAGGCTGCACAAGCGCAGGCCCGAGCAAACACAGCTGCTTTGACTCCAGAGCAGAGAGATTGGACTTTTGACTTGTTAACGGGTCAGGGAGCTTATTCTGCTGATCAGACAAACTACCATTGGGGAGCTTATGCCCAAATTTCCTCCACGGCTATTAGGGCCTGGAAGGCGCTCTCCCGAGCAGGTGAAGCCACTGGACAACTAACAAAGATCGTCCAGGGACCTCAGGAGTCATTCTCAGATTTTGTGGCCAGAATGACAGAGGCAGCAGAGCGTATTTTTGGAGATTCAGAGCAAGCCGCACCTCTGGTAGAACAGCTCATTTATGAGCAAGCCACAAAGGAGTGCCGAGCGGCCATAGCCCCAAGAAAGAACAAAGGCTTACAAGACTGGCTCAGGGTTTGTCGAGAGCTTGGGGGACCTCTCACCAATGCAGGTTTAGCGGCTGCCATCCTTCAATCCCAAAACCACTCCATGGGCAGAAATGATCAGAGGACATGTTTTAACTGCGGAAAGCCTGGGCATCTTAAGAAAGATTGCAGAGCTCCAGATAAACAGGGGGGGACTCTCACTCTTTGCTCTAAGTGTGGCAAGGGTTATCATAGAGCCGACCAGTGTCGCTCTGTGAGGGATATAAATGGCAGACTCCTTCCCCCGCCTGATAGTCAATCAGCTGATGTGCCAAAAAACGGGTCATCGGGCCCTCGGTCCCAGGGCCCTCAAAGATATGGGAACCGGTTTGTCAGGACCCAGGAAGCAGTCAGAGAGGCGACCCAGGAAGACCCACAAGGGTGGACCTGCGTGCCGCCTCCGACTTCCTATTAATGCCTCAAATGAGTATTCAGCCGGTGCCAGTGGAGCCTATACCATCCTTGCCCCCGGGAACCATGGGCCTTATTCTCAGCCGGGGTTCACTCACCTTGCAGGGCTTAGTAGTCCACCCTGGAGTTATGGATTGTCAACATTCCCCTGAAATACAGGTCCTGTGCTCAAGCCCTAAGGGCGTTTTTTCTATTAGTAAAGGAGATAGGATAGCTCAGCTGCTGCTCCTCCCTGATAATACCAGGGAGAAATTTGCAGGACCTGAGAGAAAGAAAATGGGCTCCTCAGGAAATGATTCTGCCTATTTGGTTGTATCTTTGAATGATAGACCTAAGCTCCGCCTTAAGATCAACGGAAAAGAGTTTGAAGGCATCCTTGATACCGGAGCAGATAAAAGTATAATTTCTACACATTGGTGGCCCAAAGCATGGCCCACCACAGAGTCATCTCATTCATTACAGGGCCTAGGTTATCAATCATGTCCCACTATAAGCTCCATTGCCTTGACGTGGGAATCCTCTGAAGGGCAGCAAGGGAAATTCATACCTTATGTGCTCCCACTCCCGGTTAACCTCTGGGGAAGGGATATTATGCAGCATTTGGGCCTTATTTTGTCCAATGAAAACGCCCCATCGAGAGGGTATTCAGCTAAAGCAAAAAATATCATGGCAAAGATGGGTTATAAAGAAGGAAAAGGGTTAGGACATCAAGAACAGGGAAGGATAGAGCCCATCTCACCTAATGGAAACCAAGACAGACAGGGTCTGGGTTTTCCCTAGAGGCCATTGGGGCAGCACGACCCATACCATGGAAAACAGGGGATCCAGTGTGGGTTCCTCAATGGCCCCTATCCTCTGAAAAACTGGAAGCTGTGATTCAACTGGTAGAGGAACAATTAAAACTAGGCCATATTGAACCATCTACCTCACCTTGGAATACTCCAATTTTTGTAATTAAGAAAAAGTCAGGAAAGTGGAGACTGCTCCATGACCTCAGAGCCATTAATGAGCAAATGAACTTATTTGGCCCGGTACAGAGGGGTCTCCCTGTACTTTCCGCCTTACCACGTGGCTGGAATTTAATTATTATAGATATTAAAGATTGTTTCTTTTCTATACCTTTGTGTCCAAGGGATAGGCCCAGATTTGCCTTTACCATCCCCTCTATTAATCACATGGAACCTGATAAGAGGTATCAATGGAAGGTCTTACCACAGGGAATGTCCAATAGTCCTACAATGTGCCAACTTTATGTGCAAGAAGCTCTTTTGCCAGTGAGGGAACAATTCCCCTCTTTAATTTTGCTCCTTTACATGGATGACATCCTCCTGTGCCATAAAAACCTTACCATGCTACAAAAGGCATATCCTTTTCTACTTAAAACTTTAAGTCAGTGGGGTTTACAGATAGCCACAGAAAAGGTCCAAATTTCTGATACAGGACAATTCTTGGGCTCTGTGGTGTTCCCAGATAAGATTGTGCCCCAAAAGGTAGAGATAAGAAGAGATCACCTCCATACCTTAAATGATTTTCAAAAGCTGTTGGGAGATATTAATTGGCTCAGACCTTTTTTAAAGATTCCTTCCGCTGAGTTAAGGCCTTTGTTTGGTATTTTAGAAGGAGATCCTCATATCTCCTCCCCTAGGGCTCTTACTCTAGCTGCTAACCAGGCCTTACAAAAGGTGGAGAATGCCTTACAGAATGCACAATTACAACGTATTGAGGATTCGCAGCCTTTCAGTTTGTGTGTCTTTAAGACAGCACAATTGCCAACCGCAGTTTTGTGGCAGAATGGGCCATTGTTGTGGATCCATCCAAACGTATCCCCAGCTAAAATAATAGATTGGTATCCTGATGCAATTGCACAGCTTGCCCTTAAAGGCCTAAAAGCAGCAATCACCCACTTTGGGCGAAGTCCATATCTTTTAATTGTACCTTATACCGCTGCACAGGTTCAAACCTTGGCAGCCACATCTAATGATTGGGCAGTTTTAGTTACCTCCTTTTCAGGACAAATAGATAACCATTATCCAAAACATCCAATTTTACAGTTTGCCCAAAATCAATCTGTTGTGTTTCCACAAATAACAGTAAGAAACCCACTTAAAAATGGGATTGTGGTATATACTGATGGATCAAAAACTGGCATAGGTGCCTATGTGGCTAATGGTAAAGTGGTATCCAAACAATATAATGAAAATTCACCTCAAGTGGTAGAATGTTTAGTGGTTTTAGAAGTTTTAAAAACCTTTTTAGAACCCCTTAATATTGTGTCAGATTCCTGTTATGTGGTTAATGCAGTAAATCTTTTAGAAGTGGCTGGAGTGATTAAGCCTTCCAGTAGAGTTGCCAATATTTTTCAGCAGATACAATTAGTTTTGTTATCTAGAAGATTTCCTGTTTATATTACTCATGTTAGAGCCCATTCAGGCCTACCTGGCCCCATGGCTCTGGGAAATGATTTGGCAGATAAGGCCACTAAAGTGGTGGCTGCTGCCCTATCATCCCTGGTAGAGGCTGCAAGAAATTTTCATAACAATTTTCATGTGACGGCTGAAACATTACGCAGTCGTTTCTCCTTGACAAGAAAAGAAGCCCGTGACATTGTTACTCAATGTCAAAGCTGCTGTGAGTTCTTGCCAGTTCCTCATGTGGGAATTAACCCACGCGGTATTCGACCTCTACAGGTCTGGCAAATGGATGTTACACATGTTTCTTCCTTTGGAAAACTTCAATATCTCCATGTGTCCATTGACACATGTTCTGGCATCATGTTTGCTTCTCCGTTAACCGGAGAAAAAGCCTCACATGTGATTCAACATTGCCTTGAGGCATGGAGTGCTTGGGGGAAACCCAAACTCCTTAAGACTGATAATGGACCAGCTTATACATCTCAAAAATTCCAGCAGTTCTGCCATCAGATGGACGTGACCCACCTGACTGGACTTCCATACAACCCTCAAGGACAGGGTATTGTTGAGCGTGCGCATCGCACCCTCAAATCCTATCTATTAAAGCAGAAGAGGGGAGTCGAGACTCTACCCCGAGTACCAAGAGTGTCTGTGTCTATGGCACTCTTTACACTCAATTTTTTAAATATTGATGCTCATGGCCATACTGCGGCTGAACGTCATTGTTCAGAGCCAGATAGGCCCAATGAGATGGTTAAATGGAAAAATGTCCTTGATAATAAATGGTATGGCCCGGATCCTATTTTGATAAGATCCAGGGGAGCTATTTGTGTTTTCCCACAGAATGAAGACAACCCATTTTGGATACCAGAAAGACTCACCCGAAAAATCCAGACTGACCAAGGGAATACTGATGTCCCTCGTCTTGGTGATGTCCAGGGCGTCAATAATAAAGAGAGAGCAGCGTTGGGGGATAATGTCGACATTTCCACTCCCAATGCCGGTGATGTATAATGCTCAAGTATTCCCCTGCTTTTTTACCACTAACTAGGAACTGGGTTTGGCCTTGATTCAGACAGCCTTGGCTCTGTCTGGACAGGTCCAGACGACTGACACCATTAACACTTTGTCAGCCTCAGTGACTACAGTCATAGATAAACAGGCCTCAGCTAATGTCAAGATACAGGGTGGTCTCATGCTGGTTAATCAACTCATAGATCTTGTCCAGAAACAACTAGATGTATTATGGCAAATAGTTCAGCTGGGATGTGAACAAAAGTTTCCGGGATTGTGTGTTACTTCCATTCAGTATGAGAAATTTACTAGGGCAGCTAATTTGTCAAAAAGTCTTTCTCAGTATATGTTACAGAATTGGACGGCTGAATTTGAACAGATCCTTCGGGAATTGAGACTTCAGGTCAACTCCACGCGCTTGGACCTGTCCCTGACCAAAGGATTACCCAATTGGATCTCCTCAGCATTTTCCTTCTTTAAAGAATGGGTATGGGTGGGATTGATATTATTTGGAGATACACTTTGCTGTGGATTAGTGTTGCTTCTTTGGTTGGTCTGTAAGCTTAAGGCCCAAACTAGGAGAGACAAGGTGGTTATTGCCCAGGCGCTTGCAGGACTAGAACATGGTGCTTCCCCTGATTTATGGTTATCTATGCTTAAGCAATAGGTCGCTGGCCACTCAGCTCTTGCACACCACGAGGCTAGTCTCATTGCACGGGATAGAGTGAGTGTGCTTCAGCAGCCCGAGAGAGTTGCACGGCTAAGCACTGCAGTAGAAGGGCTCTGCGGCATATATGAGCCTATTCTAGGGAGACATGTCATCTTTCAAGAAGGTTGAGTGTCCAAGTGTCCTTCTCTCCAGGTAAAACGACACGGGAGCAGGTCAGGGTTGCTCTGGGTAAAAGCCTGTGAGCCTAAGAGCTAATCCTGTACATGGCTCCTTTACCTGCACACTGGGGATTTGACCTCTATCTCCACTCTCATTAATATGGGTGGCCTATTGCTCTTATTAATAGAAAAGGGGGAACTGTGGGAAGCCGCCCCCACATTCGCCGTCACAAGATGGCGCTGACAGCTGTGTTCTAAGTGGTAAACAAATAATCTGCGCATGTGCCAAGGGTATTTCTCCACCCCATGTACTCTGCCTTCCCCGTGGCAACAACTCGGCCATGGGCTGCAGCCAATCAGGGAGTGATACGTCCTAGGCGAAGGATAACTCTCCTAAATAGGGACGGGGTTTCGCTTTCGTTTTTGGGGTTTGAGTTTTGCACTCTTGCTCCTGAAGATGTAAGCAATAAAGTTTTGCCGCAGAAGATTCTGGTTTGTTGTGTCTTTCCTGGCCGGTCGTGAGAACGCGTGTAAGACCCAAGTGCTGGGATTACCTCATCTTTAAAACCTTAAACCTTATACTCACCACAGAAGCTCCACATTCCATTCCTCAGCTTTTACCACAAAGGAACAAGGCTTAGATCCATCACACAGACTTGCACACTGATGCTCATTCGGAATAGCCCCAGCATAAACATACAGCCGTCTTTTGGTATCCTCAGGGGATTGGCTATTAGGTCCCTTGTGGATACCTAACGTGTGGATGCTCAAATCATCTATTCAAAGCAGCCCAGTATGACCACACAGCCACATAATCGATGTACATCCTGCTATGTGATTTAAAGCATTTTTGGATCACTTGCTCCATCTAACACCGTGTGAATGCTGTGTAGACAGTTGTTAAGCTGTATTGCTGGTGGAGGAGCAAAAGGAAAGTGTCCACACATGTTCAAGGGTACATAAAGGGACTGACTGCATGGCCTGTCTATTGAATTCTAGACACAGAACCTGCAGGGATGGAGGGCTTACTGACACCGAATGTCCATAGTGAAGGGATGGTGGTGCATCTAGAAGAAGATATGCTCCTTGACAATGGAGAGGAATGGGCAACTCACACACACTGCAGTGTGAATATGAAACAGTTAGGTAGAAAAGCAAGCCATTTGGACTATGCAGTATGCTTTTATTCACACAATGGTATATATAACGAAAACAGTGCCGATAGCAGATCAATGGTGTGATGGTTTGTATATTCTTGGACCAGGGAGTGGCACTATTTGGAGGTATGGTCTTGTTGGAATAGGTGTGACCTGGTTGGAATAGGTGTGTCACTGTGGGTGTGGGCATAAGATCCTCACCCTAGTTGCCTGGAAGTCAGTCTTCCACTAGCAGCCTTTGAATGAAGATATAGAACTCAGCTCTGCCTGTACCATGCCTGCCTGGATGCTGCCGTGCTCCCACCTTGATGATAATGGACTGAACCTCTGACCCTGTAAGTCAGCCCCAATTAATTGTTGTTTTTTATAAGACTTGCCTTGGTCATGGTGTCTGTTCACAGCAGTAAAACCCTGACTAAGACAAACAGGTTGGTGGAAAGAGCAGTATGGAGATCTCAAAGATTGCAGGGAAGTGGACAGGAGGATGGGATGTGTGTCGTCTTGGGATGTGCGTCATCTTGATAGTGGCGATGGTTTCCAAGGTTCATTCAGGTTTATACTTGAAATATGTGCAGTCTGTTGTGTCAAGGATATTTCTGTAGCATTGCTTAAGGGAAAGAAGGGCATGTGTTAAAGGCGTATCTATGTGATCCAAAGCAAAATTCTTGAGCGCTCTATGCCTGAACTCCTTTGTGGGTCAAAAGAAGGCAAAAAGACATGAATCTCACAAGGTGATTTGTCTGATGAAACAGTTAGGTGCAGTTTTGAGCACAGCGCTGTCTGTGTCCATACTGAGCGCAGCACCGTGTCTGCCCTGTAACAGATTTTCTCTTGATTCCTCAGTGAAACATCTTCTCCCACCACACCCCCACCCCCATTCTCTGTGTATCTTGGTTCTACCTTTTTATCTTCAGAAATTAAAGAGTACTTTATTTATTTATTTAGCCAAAAGTCATATGGAAACAAGGGAGAATTCACAGAATGAGCAGGCAGCGGTGTGAGTACTTGGCCCTTTGTTGAACACCCCTGGTACCTGTACTCATCCACCTCCAAGAGATGCCAGATATTTAAGCCATGTGGCTTATGTGTGGATCCCTAAGCCCATATTCACCATGACAGAAAGAAAAAAAATAAGTTTTGAAAAATAAAGGTCATCTACTTTAGAGTTGTCGATTTGACTACATCTGTGTTCGACTAAGACCCAAGATGCTGTGTACTTCAGTGAAGGATCTTTCCTTCTTCTTCTCCTCTCTTCCTCCTTCTCTTCCTCCTCCTCCTCCTCCTTCTTCTTCTCCTTCTTCCTCCTCTTCGATATTTTCTTTCTTTCTTTTTTTTTTTTGGTTTTTCGAGACAGGGTTTCTCTGTAGAGCCCTGGCTGTCCTGGAACTCACTTTGTAGACCAGGCTGGCCTCGAACTCAGAAATCCGCCTGCCTCTACCTCCCAAGTGCTGGGATTAAAGGCGTGCACCACCACGCCCAGCCCTAATGCTATCCCGAAAGTTCCCTATACCCTCCCCCCACCCTGCTCCCCTACCCACCCACTCCCACTTCTTGGCCCTGGCGTTCCCCTGTACTTAGGCATATAGAGTTTGCTAGACCAAGGGGCCTCTCTTCCCAGTGATGGCCGACTAGGCCATCTTCTGCTACATATGCAGCTAGAGACACAAGCTCTGGGGTTACTGGTTAGTTCATATTGTTGTTCCACCTATAGGGTTGCAGACCCCTTCAGCTCCTTGGGTGCTTTCTCTAGCTCCTCCATTGGGGGCCCTGTGTTCCATCCTATAGATGACTGTGGGCATCCACTTCTGTATTTGCCAGGTACTGGCAAAGCCTCACAAGAGACAGCTATATCAGGGTCCCTTCAGCAAAATCTTGCTGGCATATACAATAGTGTCTGGGTTTAGTGGCTGATTATGGGATGGATCCCCGGGTGGGGTAGTCTCTGGATAGTTCATTCTTTCGTCTTAGCTCCAAACTTTGTCTCTGTAACTTCTTTCATGGCTATTTTGTTCCCTATTCTAAGGAGGAAGTGATGTTCTTAATCAGACTATTTGAGTCAGGAAGTCCTGCTCTAAATGTAGGTCACACCTTCTGGTGGCAGTCTGGATGAGCACAGAAGGACATTTTGCTTTTTGTCTGCTGGCCTTCACACTTGCTGGCAAGTGTCTATTCTGCTGCAGTGGTCAGTAATAAATCCAACTCTGTCAGGATCCAGTGTAGACTGAAGATGGACTGGCAACTCTCCAGGAATCGCCAGGACTCCTGTGCTAGATTGGGGACAGCTGAGCCATCTAGCCTCATGGGCTGAACGAATGGGATCTAGGCCTTTCTGTCTCGAGACAGCCATTGTTGGACTATCTTGACCACACCCTATAAGCCAATCTAATAATATGTTATATAACACACAGGGAAAAATGAAGGAAAGACACTCAGCAAAGGGTTTCCTAGCCTATGCACACATGTGTACCTGGGCTCAGATGGAGGTTCCTGTCTGTCACCTTCTGATGTTAACATAGTTGTGTATGCTGTGGTAGAGGGGCAGTTAGATACTAAACGTCTTGGCTTTCAGTCTGGTGTTCCTGCCACTGGACAAGGATCTTACTTTTAGACTGCTTAGAATCAGAACCCATACCTCTAGATGAAACCATACTAGTGAGGAGACCAAGAAAAACTCCCTCGAGCCCCACCTCGATTCTGTTAATGGACATCGTATTCCCCAGTGAGATTCACCGGTCTCTCCACTGTGGCACTTTTTCTCCACCAGACCTCGTGTATATCTCTGTGCTGGGTAGCCCCGAGGCAGGATTATTAACAGCCATTGAAATGAAGGCTATCAACCACGAGATGGCGCTCAATTCCCTTCTTTCAGAAGTACAAAGTTGGTCAAATCGAGCTAAAACAGAACAGGTTTCTTTCTTTTCTTTTAAAAATTTTGTTTATTTAATGTATGAGTGCTTTGCTGCATATACATCCGCCTGTCTGAAGAGGGCGTCAGATCCCCCTATAGATAGTTGTGAGCCATCATGTGGTTGCTGAGAATTGAACCCAGGACCTCTGGAAGAGCAGTCAATGCTCTTAACCGCTGAGCCATCTCTTCAGCCCCTAGAACAGGTTTCAAGTGAGATGATAATGTACTTATTTTTCAAAAGCTGCCTCCTTCGTTCCTGAAATAGTAAGGCTATGCCAGAGAGCACCAAGGGAATTCTGCTTGGGACGAGACCTGAAGGGTGGAGGAAGCCGGAGCGTGCAGGCCCGGTAGAGTGTCTTGAAAGAGGCAGAGCCTTCCTGCATGGCGTCTACCTTGCTGTCTTGTCTTTGTTTCCACACAATCAGGTCTCCCAACTCCAACATGAGCTGTGTGTGTGTGTGTGTGTGTGTGTGGGGGGGCTCTCTTCCATCGATCAGGGAACATCTGAGCACTGGTGAGGTTTTAAAATTCATGAATTCCTTGCCAGATGTGATTGCTCACATCTGTAATTCCAGCGCTCGGGAGGGTCACCATGGATTTGAGGTTACCACGGGCTACAGAGTAAGACTCTATCTCAACAAAACAAAACAACAAAAAAGCCAAACCCTTTCTCTGTCTGTCAAACAGATTGGAATATATTCCTTCTTCCTCTCCCACCATCAAAGGCATGCATTTACACTTCTCTCCCTGTCCCCTGCTTCAGCATGTCTATACACATACACCATCTATCTCCTGTGGCTGTACCAGTCCTGGCAAGATAGGAGTGGAATTTAATCTGCATCCTTTCTCAGACACACCCAAGCCTGACTCTGCCAGTCCTCAGCGCCCAGGCTCCCTGCTGCCCTCTGCTGGCGGGGGTGTTCATTTTCTTTTCAAGTCCTCCCTACTTGCATAAGGCACGTTAGGAAACCTAGAGTATCTGCAGTGGGTGGCTGGTAAATCTCATTTTGCAAACAGGAGACTATTAGGATTGCATGAGGGAATCACAGGCCCAGTGCTTACATTAGGTGATGATATCTTTCCCAAGAAACTGCAAAATGTGGTATAGATGCAAGAATAAATGGTTGGAAATATACATCTGGAAATGGGGTAGTCAGAACCCATACCTCCAGATGAAACCGTAGTAGTTAAGAAACCAAGGAAAACTCCTTTGGACCCTACCTCAGTGCCGTCAATGACCATTTTAGCCCCCAGTGAGACACGGGCCTCTCCACTGAGGCACTTTCTGTTCACCAGGCTGCTTGCAGGTCTGTGCTGATCCTGATAAGTGTGAATGGGTAGAGGAGTGTGGCTAGGGTGAGGAAAAAATTGTCCTTAGAGAGGCATGCTGATGAGAGTGGAGGAACTGTAAGTCACCTGCAGGGACCACAGTACTTCTTTGCTGCTGGAGAGCTTGGCCACAGAGGGTGAAGGAGACGCTCGTACCAGAAACAGTTTCGAGATCTCAGGGTACTTTGCATAGGCCACCAAAGGGCTGGAGCTCCCGCTGGAAGCAGTGGAGAGGCCCTGGAGATTTCAGGAAAGGCAGTTCAAAAATGTACACAGATCCCTCTGAGATGGGGAGGCAGATTTCCATGCATCTCCCTGTACATGTGGAGACAGGTTAGGATGACAGTGCAGTAGTTTAAGAACAAGACAATGGTGGCTAGAAGCAGGATGCTGGTGAAATAAATACCTGGAAACATCTGGGAGACCCACATAAGAGGGTCTACTAAATGGCCGACTGTCAAGTATCAAGGATGACTTCTGGGCAGGAGACAAAGCTTAGACAGAGAGCAGTTGCCCAGTGGCTCTGTCTTTAGTTCTCAACACTGAAAAAAAAAGGTTATTTCCAAATTATCTCCAAATTTCTGGCTTAAGGGGGTGAGGGACGGGGCCAGACCGTGGCCTCACAAGCTGATAGGGAGACTCCCAGGCGGAGTTAGTTTAGAAGTGAATGTTGTGATAATGATCTGAGGTGCTCTAAATACAGGGAGGTAGAGGTGACTAGCAGGTATCCAAGGCTGGGGGCTGGGGGGTGGTATGGCTAGGCTCCCTCTGTACTGGGAGACGGCACTGGATAGGTGCAGTTCAAACCATGAAGTGGTTGAAGTCAAGAGATGGAAGTCACGGAGGGCAGTCTGGGAGCAGACCTGGGAAGGGACCAGAGATGCTGCTGGTGGAAGCCAGAAGGGAGACTGGGGGATGACCTTCGAGGTAGAAAGAGCACAGAAGGGCTTGTTGTCATAGCAACGAGTGACAAGAGCTCCCAAAGAGGAAGCATTCGCTAACAGGCAGCGTTCCATCACAGTGTAGCCTGGAAACCTCCTCAAGAGTTTGGTAATGAGGAGGTTGCAGAGGCAGAGGGTAGCAGGTGAACGGGAAATGGAGTTGAGAAAGCAGAGACGGTTGGGATGGATACCTTCTGGGACTGTACGCTAAAGGGAGGATGGACAGATGGACAGAGGGCAGAGAGTCTCTTCTGCTTCTGTGTTTTGATTGTGTGTTGGTTTAAAAAGGAGATCTTCTGTCATGGACTGAGAGGAGGAAGTGAGTTCAGGACATGAACTGAAGGGCGTCTTAACGCGGGTGAAGGGGCGTGGTCCTAAATGGTAGGAAGAGACAGGGCAGCAGTAAATGGTGACTGCAGGTGCGCATGCAACATCGTGCAGGGCAGAAGAAAGAGCGTCAAGATGGGCGAGTGAGTAGAGATGACTTTTGGTTTTTTTTTTTTTGTTGTTGTTGTTTTGTTTTTTTCGAGACAGGGTTTCTCTGTATAGCTCTGGCTGTCCTGGAACTCACTCTGTAGACCAGGTTGGCCTCGAACTCAGAAATCCGCCTGCCTCTGCCTCCCGAGTGCTGGGATTAAAGGCGTGCGCCACCATGCCCGGCTAGAGATGACTTTTAAAGTGAGAGGGGGGAGAGACGTGGTAAGGAGCTCTGGGTACTCTCGCAGAAGACCCGGGTTTGGTTCTCACATGGTGGTTCACAGTTTTCTCTAACTTCAGCTCCGAGGATCTGACCTTGGCCTTTTCTGGCCTCCATGGGCACTGAAGATATGTGTTACATTTGCACACATGCAAGCAAAACATACCCATAAAATAAAAAACAAATAAGCCTTAAAGTGAGAGAGAAGTAGATGCAAAGCAACCGAACAGAGGCACAAAGACTGGAGGTGAGGTACTCAGAGGGTTCTAGTGACCACCAGAGGGCAGTGTGGACCGCAGTGTGAGCACTGAAGGAAGGCTGACCGGGACCGGGGCTAGGTGGCCTTGGGCAAACAGTCTGATCTTCCCTGAGACTCTTTCTCTTTTGGAAAATGAGGACTATAAAAGGACCTCCCTCAGCTGGGCAGTGCCCTTAATCCCAGCACTCGGGAGGCAGACACAGGTCAGTCTCTGTGAGTTTGAGGCCAGTCTGGTATACAGAGTGAGTTCCAGGACAGCCAGAGCTACATGGAGAAACCTGATCTCAAAAATCTAAAACTAACCAACCAACCAAAAGAACTCCCCTCCCAGAAGTGCTTCATGTGTTAAGTAATTTCTTCTGTGTGAATGTGACTGGTAGTGGAGAGAAGCCAGCAGGAAATCAAAGCGCTAAGCCAAGGACAGCCTTTGGGTTTGGTGTCTTTCTCTGCTTCTCACAGGTCTGAAGTTGACTCCGGGGTAGAGGGCCATTCACATATCTTTCTTTACTTTGTCCTTCAAGCATCCAGCCTAGTGCTGGACTTACAGAAGGCCTTCAGCGGTGTGTTAGGTAACTGGCTAAATGAACCACACACAGTCACCATCTACCTCTCCAGACTCCTGACTGGAAAGAGCTCACTGCAAGGGCACCATCCTGACCTCTGCCTTCACAACCCAGGAGTCACCAGGCCAAAGGATGGCCACACAGGACCATGGAATCTATTCGCTGATACAACCTCGTTAGCTAGTCCTAGGCTTGGCCAGGGCCGCTGTGAATGAAGTTCAGGGGGCGTTTCCAAGCCTATCATTTATACATTGACCCCTGGAGCTGCTCTTGTGCATTACTCTCTTCGACCACCAGAGGTCAGGCTGCAGTCAGAACAGGCAGGGCCCAGAAAAGCCCAGCTCTGACTGAGGTCCTCCCTGCCCCGCAGGGCAGTTCATCTAGACCCACCCAGGCTTGCCTAACACCCAATAGTGACAGCAGGATTCCTTTCCTGTTTGTCACCGACGTGAGCAGAAACAAAAGAAGCTACTTGCAATCTGATTACAGCTCCAGAAAACCGTTCCCCTTTCCCACATATCATGCTTGGGAATCGCTCATCTGCCAACCAAGGAAGTGAGGGAGATGCTCTAAGAGCCAATTCCTTGCTTTGCTCACCGTTTGGAAACACAGGGTGGGACCAGGAATCTGTACGCCATGCCATCGCTGCCTCTGGTTTTGTTCACCAGTCCTGAACAGTTAGTGCTGTGAGCGACATCTACCTAGGGCTGTCTCTAAGCTGAGCCTTTGACTGGGGTCCTGCCCAAGACGGAATTATGGTTTCCCTCAGGCCTGTAAACCTCAGAATGTGGGGTTCCGGGAACATTTGAAGACATACAATTGCATTTGGTCACATAAACACCTAGCCGGGATGAAAGAGAATTCTCACTGTCCGGTGCAGAACGAAGACCACCTGGAGCCGTCCGCCCTCCCCACCCACCCTCAGTGCTCAGCGTCTTCTGATCACTTCCGAGAGCTGCTTTCCTATTTCATCCGATCTGATGTGCTTCTGTCTTCCCCAGAGCAAAACCATCTTGTACTGCGCTTCAGCTCTCTGCTCAAGATAATCCTTGCTTGTTGTCCATCGGTGAGGAAAACTCAATGCACAGCACGACCACCCTGGGGCACCAGCAGCTTCCGAGGATGGAATTGGAGGAAAGTTAACACCGAGTAGGCAAAATCCATCCTAAGATCAGCCCCACTCAGAAAAACAAAACAAAACAAAACAAAAAATGTGTAATTTAGGATGAATACAAGTCTCTTCCTCTTCTTGTTCATCTACGGCTAAGTTTTCTACCATAGCCAAACGTTATTATAGTCACTTATCTAAATCCATATGTCTGCTGTTCTACATATCTGATCAGAAGCTGCATAGGGGTGCATGTACACCTGGTCCAGTAGGGTTTCCACGAGGGGTCAGACGGGTGCCTGTATCGCTGCTCTGGTCTGCACCCCTGGAAGACTATGGTTAGTACGTCTATTAGCAAGCTTTCTCAGAGCCTACACTGTGATGATGTAAGAGGAGACCAACCATCAGAAAATAGTAAATAAATGGGTTAGTGAGTCAGAATTGGAGGTTAGGACAGGTGCTATTGACAAGCCTCTACAGGGTAAAGACACAATAGAAGCCAGCTTTAGAACTGGAGGGCTGGCGAGAACTGTCAGAGTAGAGGCGGGAGCGCAGACCAGAATGGAGAGATGGATCATAGGAAGAGTGGAGAGGGGGAGACGTGTTTGTGATCTACCCTACTCACCTGGCTTCCTGGCACGTGGCTACAGAACTTCCACTTGTTGCTAACTTCAGCATTAATTGGGCACCTTTCCTATGCCAGGCCCTGCACTAATTAGGTCCTTGGGATGCCGTTGCAAACGAGGAGGGGAATGGTTTCTGAACCTACTCGAACAACTTAACTGCAATTTTTAAAGAACAAAGAAAGCTTTGTTAATCTTTAGCATCTAATACATTCATCACTTCACCTTCCCTGATGATCTCTGCCCCTCCTTTTTCACACCATCACTCCCTGGAGATGACTGGAATGAAAAAATGGCAATGACCTATAGGAGAGTCCCTACCAAATAGCCCCGCCCCTACTGGGGAGCTCCGCCCCCTACCTGGGAGCCACGCCCTCACCTTCCGTGGGCTCCTGTGGCACCAATACATCACAGACAGAGGTGGTCAGGTCCCCAGTTTAAAAGGCAGAGTTTCAACATTCATCCCAGGCTCCTGGGTGCAGACAGTTCCCTTTGCATCTGAACTTGGGGACAGAAGAAGAAGATAAAGAACTCAGAGATGGCTGCTTGGGGCTGTGGCTCGGGTGTGTATGTTTAGTACCAACAGGAGTCTGAGAGGAGTTGAAGGCTGGATGGGTTTCATGGTCCTTGGCAGCACTCCTCCAGGTTCTGATTGGCTCTTAGAAAAGCTCCCGATGTAGCTTCAGAGCCTCCTTTAGATTTCCTAGCCCTTGATCTAGGGTGGGCTGGTTCACAGATTTCTGGTGAGATATCCTTTCCCTCAACTCCAGGCACCGCACCCTCTGTGTCTACAGCCCCTCCCTCTGAATACAGTCTCAGCTTCCACTTTTTGTCCTTAGCCCCCAAGAGGCTTGAAGCTGAAACTGGAGGCAGAGCCGGCCCCAGTGCCAGGTGGAACAATTGACTTGGATCCTCTTAACAGGGGCGCTGGGTTACCAGACACCCATCTGTTGGCTGTTCTCAGTGAGGAAACTCAAACCAGATCGCTCTCAAGGGCATCAGCGCCACGCTCCCCTGCCTGCCCAGAAAAGGGAGCCGCCTTACCTTCTGGCACCTTCCTACTAACAACTCCCATGTGGCCCCTCCAGGCTTTTCATTAATATCCCAGCACCTCGCTGAATAGTCCGAGTTCACTGCCAGGAAGCGTCTTTGGGCCTCTGGAGGAGCTGCAGCCCACTGGGCTATGCATCCGTCCTATCTTTTCTACCCAAACACAGCAATACTTGCCGGACAGAAGCCATGTCACCACCCCATCAACGCCACCCTTTCCAGGAAAGCGAAGCCACTAAGAGCAGTTCAGTAGTTAGTGAGTGAAATAAATTTGATCTCTTTAAAAAAAGAAAAAAAAAAAAAAAAAAAAGAAACAACAACAACAAAAACATTGTATCCAAGCGGTACATTTGCATAAGTTAAGAGTCAAAGACACTACTAGGCACCATTTCCACACAGCAATGATTTCAACCCACAGTGTGGTTTCAGAGGAGGATTTATGTCCATACTTCTCAAAGGCATTCTGCTTTCTAAACGCTTCTTCCTTCACGTTAGGCCATTAGCAGCTTTCTAAAAGCAAAGGTGAGACTCTCCCAGGCACCTTTACACACACCCTCCCCCAGGCACTGGTTTCTGCTCCGGTAGGGAGCAGACAGTGCTACCTGACCAGGTGTCCTCAGTTTGCTGCTCTTTGGTTTGCTCAGTGTGAATTTGTATCACCAGCTCTTTCATTCTTCACAGAACTATAAACCTCCTGTATCGTTCTTTAAGAAACAACCACGTTTATGAGACTTTCTCGGTTTTTGAAAATTCCCTGATGATCTGCCTTGAACTGGTTTTCGGGCGTTCCCTGCATTTTTTTTTTTTCTTCCTTGTTTGGACATGCCTGTCTTCCCTCTGAGTCATTTCTTGCAAGCCTTCTCTTTCCATCTGGCCCATGAGCACCAGCTGGTTTTCCATGTCTGCAGGTCCTGGATGTCGGCACCCTCGCCTTTTCTTTCTCTTCCTGTTGTCCTCTTGACCTTTTGCTACTGCTTTCCGGGGAGGACTCCCGTTCTCTCTCAACTCTTCCCTGGAACATTCACTTAGCTCTGTACTGTAAAGCTCTCTCTTCTCTGTGTGACAACCTTCTCTAGTCTTCTGCGTGAAATACATTCTACCCCCAACAATATTGATGATAGAGTTTTCTCTAAAAGGCATTTACTCCCCGATTCATTTAGTTTAATTTTTAAAATTCACATCTATTTAATGGAGGTGTGCATGTGGTATGTGTGTGTATGTGAAGGTCAGAGGACAATGTGTGGGAGGATATCATGCGTTTTCTGGGGCTCAAACCTGGGTATCAGGCTTGGCTGCAAACACCCGTGCTTACTAAATCACCCATCCGGCCTATGATGTTTCTCTAAAATACTAATTTCCTGAGAAGAATATGTAGTTTAGAAGAAAACAGCAAAGGTCTTTTTCTGTCATTCGCTGGTCTCTTCAAATTTACTCAGACCCTTGCTCAATGTCCTTCACGCTCATTTGCAATGCACCTAACGGGTAAGCTCACACTGATAACCATGTCGTGTCTCTGCACCATGCTAGTGTAGAATATCTGTGTTAGCTCACTGTCTCAGAGGTGTCAGGGGTATCAACCGAACAGATCTCTTTACAGCAGCCAGGATGCACACAGAGAAGGCCTGTCTCCACTTTTTTCCTTTTCTTTTAAAGATTTATTTAAGAGGATGGCCTAGTCGGTCATCAGTGGGAGGAGAGGCCCTTGGTCCTGTGAAGGTTCTATGCCTCGGTATAGGGGAGTGCCAGGGCCAGGAAGTGGGAGTGGGTGGGTTGGTGAGCAGGGGGATGGGGGAGAGGATAGGGGGTTTTCGGAGGGGAAAATAGGAAAGGGGATAACATTTGAAATGTAAATAAGAAAATATGTAATAAAAAGTTTTTTTAAAAGGCTGAAGTAAAAAAATATTTATTTATTTTATGCATATGAGTACACTGTAGCTGTCTTCAGACATACCAGAAGAGGGCATTAGATCCCATTACAGATGGTTGAGAGCCACTATGCGGTTGCTGGGAATTGAGCTCAGGACATTCAGGAAGATCAGTCAGTGCTCTTAACCTCTGAGCCATCTTTCCAGCTCTCACTTTCTTCTTCTTAATCTCTTTGTGCCTCAGCCCATGGGATGGTACACCCCACATCCAGTCCAGTTCTTTGCCCACTAATTAATCTTCTCTGAAATGTTCTTACAGATATACTTGGGGTTGGGGGACACCTTATTATAATCTAGGCACTTTTTCAGGCTGACAATCAATATTTTCCATCATAGATAGCCTGGGAGCCAAAACCAGCTTGTTCTCTCTCTCTTTCTCTCTCTCTCTCTCTCTGTATGTGTATAACTATCTCTTTATTTGGAACAGATCCATACTCCTTTGCTTCTATGTTGTCTAGGCTGCATTCATGCTATACTTATAGAGGTATGTAGTTCTATTCATTTTTTGGCTTTTTATAAGAAACAAATTTCTACTTCTTTTGATTTTATATTTTCATCTCTTGGTCTTTATGCTTTATGGTCAGACTTTTTTTTTCATATACATTTATAAACTTCATAATACATTGTTTTTGCACGAGGCAAATCATAGCTGCTATGGACAGTCTGAAGCAGCCCCATATTCCACACCTGGGATTAAAACAAAACCATATTCTTACAATATTTCTATGTTTTCTATGAAACCAAAATTCCATAATCCCCACTACACACTAATGCCCAGGGTTTTTCTTTCTTCCTTCCTTCCTTTTTTTAATTTACTTTATTTTTATTATATGTAAGTACACTGTAGCTGTCCTCAGACACTCCAGAAGAGGGAGTCAGATCTCATGGTGGTTGTGAGCCACCATGTGGTTGCTGGGATTTGAACTCAGGGCCTTCGGAAGAGCAGTCGGGTGCTCTTACCCACTGAGCCATCTCACCAGCCCATGCCCAGGGTTTTCATTTTACCCAATCAAGTTGAAAAGTTAATCATCACACACTTCCATACTGATACGGCATTTAAAAACTTTCACATAAGCTCCTTAACGTTTTTGGAAAGCATCACCTCCCCTGGGACAATTCAGGGATAGAATCCCAGGAGCAACTCCTAACCCCACTTCCTCCCTTTCCCTCGGTGGGTGGATCAGAAGGTTACATTTTTCTAGACCATTGTACCACGGCGGCAGATCTTCAAGTGCTGCTCTGAACTGGGGCAGGGATGAGGTAACAGTGACCAGTGTTCAACCTAAGGATCGACAGGGTTTGAAGCGCTTCATCCATCCGGCCTGCTTCTCGGATGCTGTTTTCTGTGTGTCCTAGCTGAGTATGACCCTGAGAAGTAAACCCCGAGACTGCACTCCTTCCCTGCGGGCTCTGCTCTCATCTTTCCATCTGCCCGTGGGGCCACTCCACTGACCTTCTTTGACAGATGGTTTTACTATAAGGTAAAAGGCAGGTAAAAGGCAAAGAGCCAAAACCAAATCACCAACCAACCAACCCACCAACCAACCAACCAACGGTAAAAGCAAAAGACAAAACCAAAACCAATCATCTAAACTAAAAACCTTTGACAGTATCCTGGGATAAAACAGGCATTTTTCAGGCTAGTAAAGGAAGTTTGGGATATGTGTCTTAAATGCCAGCTAATCAGTTTAGAAGTAAACTTGGAACACAGTTCCTTTCCCAGTTGAAAGCTGTTTGCTCTAACAAAATCAACCTATGGCAATAAGGAGAGCAATACCTGGAGTCGACCTCAGCTGATTGCAGTTGATACCGGATGGGTAAACACCCCCCCTATGTAATGAGTTGGTTAATTATAGCTCTCCCATGTTTATAGACTTCCATTAATCTCTAAGTATTTAACTTTGTCACCTACAATGGCTCAGAGCATTTAAGCAGATCTTCTCAAAAGTCACGTTCCTCTGCTGACTCTACATAGATGACTTAAGAATGAAAGGGCTGGGTGGAGTAGCTCACTTTCTTTATCCGCTGCTTGGGGATCGGCCTACACAAAGCGTCTGAGAAACGATGAAGCAAATAAAACAGTAACAGGGGATTTAAGAACAGTTGACAGCACTCCCTAGTCCCTACCCTCGTCCTCAGCTAAACAGTACCTAACGCTCTCACCTGGAAAGGGTGGATGTATCCACAAGTCCTGAAACATCGAGTCCCTTACCTCATCTGAACTCTAGCAGCTCTGCTGATGAAAGAATGTCACTCTCACAAAATGCAATACATTTGGATGCTCTCGGGACCTTGCTCATCCCAAGCAAGGCTCATGGTGGTTTAGCGGCAGTAGTTCGGCTGGTACATTAGTGCTCAGGTTCAGCTATCGGACAACAGGCTCATCTCTCGTGCATCCGTTTCCCCTGCAGAACCACTCAGGATGAAGACTGATCCGATGCTCTCTGGATTAGCCCCTGGGGCCATGGCTGGTTTCTGCTCTACAGTCTTTGTAACAAGCAGCCAAGACTGAATAGAGTAGAGAAATGAGAGTCACTGTACCTGTGGTGGTTTGACTATGCTTGGCCAAGGGAGTGGTGCTGTTAGGAGGTGTGGCCTTGTTGGAGGAAGTGTGTCACAGTGGGAGTGGGCTTGGAGATCTTCTTCCTAGCTGCCTGGAAGAAAGCCTTCTGTTTGCCTTTGGAACAAGATGTAGAACTCTCAGCTCCTTCCGAAGCACCATGTTTACTAGATGCTGCCATGATTCATGCTATAATGGGCTGAACTTCTGAAACTGTAAGCTAGCCCCAATGAAATGTTTGCCTTTGTAAGAGTTGCTTGGTGTCTAGCCACAGCAGTAAAACCCTAACTAGGACGGTGCCTAACTTCAACATGCAAAGTATTCATGCACCTATGTCTCATTTGGGATTCTAGACTGCTAAATGGTGTTTCTTAAGAGCTAAATGTCTGTTGAAGTTCTGAAACCCTCGTCTCTCACCCTACTCACCAGAGACATCGAATTTAATTTCTCAAACAATCCTTGGAATTATTACTGCCACTTTGTAGCCAAGAAAACTGGAGTGAAGAAACGTTTGGTCTTTCTTGTCTTCGAGAATGAGCTGGGCTTTGGAGAGAGCCACCCAGGCTCAGCTTGACCCCTTCCCTTCATGGCCCTGGCCTTTACCTTTCAGCCTTGTGAATGCAGCCACATAAAAATGACCGAAACCAAAACCCCACAGACAGTTTTAAAGGACTACGTTTAAGTTATTGTTTTAATTTTTTTTTAAAGTAGCTCCTTTAGAGTCAAGGAGCTGGCTTAGTGAGCCAAGGTACATGCCGCCAAGTCCAAGTTCTATCTCTGGAACCCACGTGATGGAAGGAAGGATCAGTGTCTGCGCCTGTCCTCTGACCTCTACCTAGGTGCCATGGCATGTGTGTGCCCACATGTACATACAATAAATAAATAAAAATGTAAACATGCAAACACACACACACACACACACTGAACTAGTCCTTTTAGCCTCTGATGAGACTGCTCCAGTGTCTGGAAAAGTCCTTGAAACCTTGCTGGCTCTCCTAGCTGGCAGTAATCACTGCCCCATAGACATTACAATCAACATGTGCCGTTCTATTACGAGTTAATGCAGGCCTGGTTTGTCCAGAACTCAGCATCTCCATCGTCACAATGTTGTTTTAAATATTATTCATCGTGGGACAAAAGTTCAGAAAAAAAGCATACAATGAATTCTTTCTGGTTCCTGTTTGAGACGTATAATAACAAGAGACACCTTAAAGGCAAAAAAGTTAACTTTATTGATGGTCGCGCATACCATGAAACACCTCTAAGAAATAATTACAAAATAACGCCGTAGCTTTTTTTTTTTTTTTTAAACATACTTTCAGTATCATCCCGACACGATGATCCTTTCACAGAAAGGACTGTTTACAGCTTACTTAGATACAAAGCTCACCGTTGCAAATACAGATGCAGGTGACGCAGGGAGGTGACAGATGCACTGGTGCGTCTGCCAGCCATGGACACGCTAGCAAGTGCAGCGTGAGTGACGGCTTTATACTTTCCTCCTTTTACTTTGGAAAACGACTGCCCAATACAAGAATGTCAATTCTTCAAAGTGGAGCTCCACATACATATATGTCTATGATTCTCCCGTGGGTCAGAAATGAGAAACTGTTTCCTGGCTGATCTTGTCTTTGAAAACCCTTTAAGACTATTTCCAAGTCTGCCTGGAAGAGGGCAAATGGCGATCGACAGCCTGGGCAGAACCCTGAAGACTGGATTCTGGAGCAGAGAGAAAAAAGGTATAAAGCACACAGCCAAGCAAGCAACCTTTCCATCTCTGCATCTGCAAGAGATGCCGAGGGCTGTGGGAATACACGGCCATCTGTGCTCTGGAGATCGCGTACTTCACCAGGGTGTGGCCCCTAAGCATCTGTGAGCAATGATGAGACTATGCAATGACTCGGAAGCAAAAGAAGCCATCAGGTGACGGACCCCTTTGCCCTTTGCCTATCTGTGGACACTGAGACACTTATACATTCTGGCATCTGAAACTTTGGTTCTTCTAAAAGCATTCAACAAAAGCAAAATAAAGTCATGAGCACAGAACTTCTTTTTCCTTCTTTAGTGTCAGGTGAGAGTTACTGGATGTGACCCTGCTGAGGCCGTGCCAGCACAGGAGGGCAGCATGGTGACCGGGCATGTCTGTGGCCACCACGGGCTCTGGGACACTGACCTAGCCAGGGGGAAACACTGCTATGTTCTGCCTGACCCTACATCTATTTCTTCCTTACTTGGAAACATAAGTTTGTACAAAAATATGAGTTTCTTTAGAAAATAATACATAGTCTTCTTTTTAATAAAACCTGGCAGATAGCAAAAATGGAGTATCAAAATATGGTAAACAAATGTTGTAAAATACTAAATCATTAAAAACATCTCCTAGAAAGACATTGTGCTATGAAGTTCTCTCCTGAAGGGCGAGCAACGTCTTCAATGGATATCAAGTTGACCAAACTCATTCTCCTGGCTTCATTATACACTGTAACAGTAGCAGGCCCTGTCTTAAAAGTGGCCCATTCTCTATCACTAATATTTTCTGTATACTTTTACTTCAAAATGAATAGAAAGACACTCTTGGATCTCCAATCCTACTGTGCATTACTGTCTCAACCTGGTACACTTTAAATCAATCTCCCAGCCACAGGAGACTGGTTTAAACTGGCCTGGTGGGACCCGGGCATGTTTTAAAAGCTCTCTGGACAAGTCTATTATGCAATCAGGGTTGAGAATCTTGGCCAAAGGCACACATGGAAAAGTCACTCTTAACTCTACATTTATCAACTGATTGTCTGTGTCTAAGCATCCTTGACATTAAACAAGAAATTCTATGTGTGCAAGACATATACTGAAGTCCAAATGAAGAGTCACTAAGCTTCAAACACATAAACACACAGAGTCCCACGTATCTAGATACGTATAACATATACATACAGTAAGGGTATCTTGTTAAAGCAGAAACTAGCATCACCATCTGTTGGCCACCATTAAAAACCAACAAAGGAAATACAACCAAACAAATGTCTTCTGAGACATTCCCAATGGTTGTTAACATACACCAGCTTTGTAAACTGCAAAATGTACCATGTCACAAGCACAGGCCAATCCCAGAGCTTCCTGGGAAGGTCATGGAAGAACAAAACAGCGGACAGAGCACTGTCCATTTGTGAAGGAGCCCAGTGTCCCGGCACACGCCTTCTGGACTCTGAGTGGGGCTTCCATCTTCCATCACATACACATCTTTGGCTAGAACATAAGACTCCCACCAACTTCAGTGTTCATTTCGGACCAACCTCTGTGAGGCAACAATGGCTATGTACTAAGAATGGCTCTCCAGAAAAGAAGAGAGAACTCCCCTTTGTCCTCCCCCTCAAACCGTGCCTCATGAGGAAGTGGCTGAAAAACCCATAAGCAAACAGATAAGCCTATAACATCTTTCACGTGATAAACATAAATTTGAACCGGAACACAAGAGATGAACAAACACACTGCAGTCTGACAGTCTGAAATCTGGGTAAAGCTGGAAAGCACACTTCCTTCCAAAGGGGCAATAGACAATCTGGGCACTTGTCTTCCTCTTACATTCTCTGTTTCTTTTACCTCTGCATAATACTTAAAGTGCAACTGTCCCAAGGCTTTTGTTTCCATCTCGAATACTATAAAGAAAAAGCTAAGTTTGGGGTGAAAAAGTTATGGCACAAATAATGTGTAAAGACCCTCAGACTCCACAGCCTCCAGCAGACAGCGGCTGCCCGCAGGGCTGCCCGCAGGGGCGACTCAGACGACGAACTCTGGGACTTCGTCGTGAGTAAGGTCCAGAGAAAAGTACTTGCTGGCTCTTTTCACTGGGAATGCGTCCTGTATGTTGACACACTGCTGAGCCAGGCAGCTGTTGCAGTAGAGACCGCTCTCATCCAGTTCATGGCCACACCCAAACGTGTAGCTCTGAGCAGTGTCCTGACACAGGCCCGCGATGCGCAGGAAGTCTTTCTGGTACAGTCTGATGTCGTCAAGGCTCAGGCTATGGCGATCGGTGGAAGTCTTTGGTTTTCGACATATCGTCTGCAAGATAAAAGAAGGGTGAGAAAAATGCAATTATGGATCACGTGAGAAGGTAACGTCTCTGCCCAGCAGAGACAGCTGCTGCAAACCGTAAAATGTCAAGTAGTCCTTTCATGTTAGAAATGGTTTTCCAACCCGTGCGTGCCCTTCTTGGGGAGTAACTCTGAGTATATCACAATGCCTGAGGCAGCTGTGTGGCGATCCTCCTAGTGTATACAGCCAGCACAAAGTCAGGTGGGCCACACTCCTAGCATTTGTGAAATTGAGTGACATGAATCAGGATAGGGCAGTTCAACTTGCTAATACCTTTCCTGCTTGGGTCTGTTAATATTTTAATAAGAAATGGAAAAGCAATTATCACTCAAGAAACATAGCTTGAAGAAGCAAGTTTTAAAGAGTCCAGGACATAAAGTGTTCTGGCTGCCAAAGGCTGGGAAGAAATTGGGGCTTCAGAGATGGCTTAGCCTTAGTACCGCTGCTCCTGCAGACGAGCTGGTAGACCTTCAAGCACTCACAGCACTGCTCTTAGCCACTCATGATTCCAGTCTCTGGGGAATGACACTCTCGTCTGGCTTCTACAGGTACCTGCATGCGTGTGCACACACATGCACATACACGCACACAAAAAATAATTTTTGAAATGCAGAATAAAAAAAGCAGCAGTTTGTGGTCACTCAAAGAGGTCCTGTGCTACCAAATGCCACCAGTGGGTGGCCGGCGTTTTGAACTCATGATCCCGAGTGGTCTTGGTGGAAAAGAGAGAAGTTAAAAGCTGACTCAGGTAATACCACACATGGGAGATGTTACTGAGCAGCCGAGAAACTGGACAGGCTAGTTTGCTGGTTAGCACGGCAAAGGACATCTTGTTGGGAAAAAGACACCAATTTGCTAGACACAAAAGTTATAGGAACACATTTTGCTACAAAGTGTCACATTTGAGTGACATCAGCTATTCAGAATAACCCCTTTAACTTGCTAGTAGTCTCCCCAAAGTCTCAAAAGGATCTCAGAGGTGAAATTATTTGGGCATTGCCACAAACCCTCAAGGCACACAAATGGCCAAGAGTTGTAGGTTTGGTCTTTTATGCTCAGCTGCGACACCTGTGATGTCCAGGGATGACCGTGTGCAGTGCGGCATACATGGGCTGGCAGAGCTGGCCTCTAAGTTTCCATGCCATACATACTGGTTAATACTGGGACTTTTAGAAAAATATTTAGTAAATGTCATTTTCACAGTATGGCTTCTTTTATAGAAGTACAAAAAATGGGTATTAAAAAAAAGTAGAGGTAAAAGGTAGAGGAGAAAGTAAGAGGATGCCAGGGAGAGAGAGAGGGAGAGAGAGAGAGGGAGAGGGAGAGAGAGAGAGAGAGAGAGAGAGAGAGAGAGAGAGAGAGAGAGAGAGAGAGAGAGAAAAGAAAGAACAAAGAAAGAAGGGGGAAGAATATAATACATTTTTAGTGTTGAGCCACTCAGTGGTCACAGCTGGCAGATAGTCCAGCAAAGCACACTTTGGAAATTCAATCTGAAAGGCAAAGTGGGGTAGAAACTGCTCTTCAATGAGCACACTCAAACAGCAACCTTTCCTTTTCACCTGCTGAGGCGACCAGTCAGTCAGCCCGGAGACACACCACACAGACACACAGACACACAGACAAAGACACAGACATACCTGCTCAGGTGTACATACTCAGTTAACCAGAAGCCTGAAGACCAGAGGCTCCCACCCAGAGGGCGCTAGAGAGAGCGTGCAATAACATACAATTTATCCAAATCAAAACCCAAATGTAAGTGGAACTAGCTAGCGAAATGAAAAAAGTCAGCAGACAGTGAGGATGTATGTCACGAATCCTTTCCCTCTGGCTAGTGTTTGCTCATTTGCATGACTCGCAGTCTGACGTAAGTAGGCCTGTTACTCTAGCTGCTACAATGAAGGGTTCAATCCACAGTACCTGTGGAAGGGAGTCGGTGCTCTGTCCACGCAGCCTGACAACCGTTTCCGAAGAGCTGGAGGTGGAGGAGCCGATTTCTTTCACAATTAACCCTGAGGTAAAAGAGAAAACATGGTGACCTCCTCACACCGCTCTCCGCATTCTCTAACAAGTACCACTACCAACTGTGAGCACTGCTGAGGCCTCAAGTGACTCCCCGGTGGGAGTGGTGGCTGTGCCTCACAGCTGGTGGTGCCCACTCCTTAGCAGGAAGCAAGGGACAGCTAGGACGGGGCGGCTGGGGGAGCGAGGTCCAGGAGTGAGCCATTTATAATGTTAGATGCAGGTCTTAGCTGTAAAGAGGCCTCTTTACCCCATCTGCAAGACTCCCTTCTCTCCACGCATCTCGGAGTGGAGCACCAATATCATCTAGTTTTGTTTCCACGTGGACAGATGTGGGATGCTGACCTCTGCAGTCAGATGAGCCAGGACTGGAATCTGCCCAGATAATTAACCGGTTGTGTATCCAGGCCAGTTCTTAATCCGTCCCATATCTCATTAGCTTCCTTTTATATCCGGGCTACTCTCAACTAGCTTTTCAGGGATGACTAAAGAGTTGTGGCCCACAAGGGTTGGGCGCTCCTGCTGGTCAACAGACCACTGTGACCTCCGCCCCCACAGCAGACGCCAGTGGGAAGAGCCTAGGATGCAGAGAGACGCATGGAGAATTGAGCACTGGGTCTCAGAGGTCAGCACAGCCTCTGTGCTGCGAGGAAACCTCAATTTTCAGAACTAGAAATCTAAGGCTGACATTCTGACTTTAGCATGTAAGTGATGTGTCTCTCCAAAAAAATGTTTCCAGCTCCAGCTGGGTATCAGACTGAACACCACTGGAGTTTTCATTGCCAGTTGATGAAACAAGTGAGGACTGGCAGGACAGGCATAAGGACAATTGCTTCAGAGGGGCGGGGTCCCCCACCTTCCAGGAAGCTTTTACTCAGCCACTGCTAGCAGCCCAAAGCCTAGCACGCACCTTGTAAATACACAGAACGCAGTGACTTGTGAAGCTGCTTCTGGCTCACACACCATGGTTTAGAACGCTTGGGTGACGATCACGTTTGGGCGTGGTACACACTGCACTGCCAGAAGCTTGCTCTATAGACTCACGAGGAGCGTGCACCCCAGATCCCACAGGACTGAGGGGCTCTGCACTGGCAGGGATACAGTATGATTGATTGTGTGTGGGCTCTCTGGTGTCCTTGGCTCCTCTGCCTGCGAACGATCTCCTCCAAGCTCATATCACCACTAAAGAAGTCAAAACTCAAGCATGGCTGCCTCCATCTGAATCTGAGGTCAGGGTCCAAAAGCAAGGCTCATGTGGCAGAGATGCTGGACATTAGGGTGAAGCAAGGAAAATCCTGGAAGTCCCCAAGGCCCCAAAGTCACATTTTACATGGTCTGTGTCTTAGTTACATCACTTTTACATAATTTGTGCTTTTCTGGCCTAGCTTTTGAATTCTGCATAGTATCCTTTGGCAAATCTCATGTAAAGTCTGGTGTCTAGTGATCAGGCAATTCAACTATCCACTGTTTGTTTTCTCTTTCATTATTAAAAAGGCATATACATGTTTATTGAATATTATTAATAGTCATTCTATTTAAATTATATTTCTATTTGAAACTACAAAATTAATAATCTCATAAAACTGAATGCAGAAACATGATATGAGGAACTTTCCAGTGGCCCATGTACTCTACTTTCCTAGGCATTTTGGTATATGCTACTTTAAATCATTTCCTTTTTACAAACACAAACATGTAGCACTTCCTTTACATTTAATATGTAAGGAGACAAGTCAATATAATAAATAGAATGGGTAGGAGAATCAAGGTCGGTCTAGCATCATGAACCCGGTGTGGTGGGGGCGAGGACTCCCCATCTACAGGTTTGGCCTGTTTACCATGGCTCAGGCTGAACGTCTACAAGCTGTGCTTGGGCTGAGTGAGCCAATGCACTCCCACAGAGAACTGTCCCCTGTACTCTTGTCCAGGAAGAGCCAGGATGGCAGCAGCCGTGTGTCTGTGTAGTTCCCCTCTGACAACTGATGCTCAAAGCTGACAGTGGCTGAAGGACAACCGTCCAGGGCCCCTTCCCAGTGCCGGCTCCCCAAGTCTTAAGCCTGAGCAACAGAGGAGTCTGATTCGTGACATGTGGTAAAAGCTTAGATCAAACCCACACTGCTGGCTTCAGAGAAACGTGCACTACAGAACATTGATACAACCCTGGTGCCCTCACCCATCTCTTCCACAGAAGGCACCTGGCCCGGGATCAGGCCACCTGCAGTGGCTCTTCTCCCTGGTGGATTCAGAGTCCCCACCACCGTCCTATTTTTAGAGGTGCCTGCCTGGGGGCTTCTGCAGGCAACAGCTTGCCCTAAGAGCTCACCTGAGTGTCCGTTCAGCTTCCTCGACAGGAGCATATCTTCCGTGATGTAGATACACATCTCTGGGCTGACTTCCAGCGACTCTTCAGGCATCGGCTCCAGGTCCCTGGGGTCATCCACCAGCATCTCGATTTCTGAGACGTAGGCGGGGAAGAAGACAGTTAATGACCCAAAGGGAAACGAAGACCACAGCCCACAGCCACAGCACACATGTGAGGGCAGCCAGGTAGACGTTCACATCTGGGAACCCTAGGGACGAATTCTCAGTGTGACATGCTCCCTTCTGAACTGTCGTTACGGCACGACCTCTCACGCCATGCTTGATATCAATTACTCTACTCTCTAAGGAAGAGGAGAAGCTGTATGGTCTTGCTGCCATGCCCCAGGGCCCATGGATGCTGATGGGTCACTAGCGCTGGGGCCAGAACTGCTGACCCACGCCCACCTGCCCACCCACCTCCCACGGCAGCTGCCTCAGAGCTGCAGGAAGCACTCAGGAGCCTGACTTGCCGTGCAGTGTTTCTTAAGAGAGTTAATAGGCTTTTTTCATCAACCCCAGATGCTATAGATCTAATGTGAAATAGAAATGGGCTTAAAAAGAAGCACATGGATGCTAAATCTGCCTGACACAAGCTGGGACCTGTTACTTTATCTCAGCGGAGAGTAATTTCCTGGCAGCCAGGTTCTGTAGTTCTTCTATACTCCCTGTAGTTTTGGTTAAAAGGTAGAGCCCTCAAGAAACACTTTGGGAGTTAATACCATGTACTGGATGCAATTTTCTTTTTTAGAGAAAGAGGAGGATACTGGGCGCTGTGGACCTAACCACTGCCTCACTTCTTACGGGGATGAGAAACGTAAGGCATAAGGGCTACAGGGTTTCTGTCCCCTTCATGTCCCACAATCCGCCAACCCTATAGTTGCAAAGGTCCGTAACAGACACAGGCAACACAATCAGGTCACTGGGGAGGCAGCAAAGACGACTTCTCTCTCATCATCACTTAGTTACTTCCCAGACGACAGGGCTACAAGACCAACACGTGAGTGAGTAGCCGTAGTGACAGAAGTTACCCTCATCTTGCGAGTCCTCTTCCAGGCGGTCTTTGCCTCCACTCTCAACCCCAGAGGTGTGGGAGCTGCCGTGGCTGGTCATGGAGCTGCAGGTCTTCAGCTTCCGGTGCATGGCGCTGCCTGAACAGCTGTCTTCCGGCCCTGGGTCCCGGGGCTTGGTGTCTGCCTCGATGCCGGAGGTGTGGGAGCTGCTGTGGCTGGCCGTGGAGTGGCGGGACAGGCGCTTATGCTTCACGCTGCCAGCGCTGCTCCCACTGGCTCGGGACCGCTTTTCCAGCGGGTCCATGTCAAGGTCCAGGTTGTCGCTGATGTAGGATTCCCGGTACTGCTTTTTCTCTGTGTGGGAGAACACAGCTCAGCGGCATACTCTACCAAGCCAGGCCACGGACGGTGTCAGGCTGAGATCAAGGGCAGCCTCTCTGATCTAGTGACTGGGGCATTCTGGGAACTGGAGCTTGACACAGAACACTATACAAGGAGAAAACACCAGGGCAGCAGAGCAGGGGGTCTGGGTGGAGGTAGGCTTTAGAATGAAGCTTCAATATAGAGAAGTGGGCTCCTCAGAGTGTCATGGCATGCCCCTTCCTGTCTGTTCACTGCGACCGTCCAATGTGATACAAGTTCAAAACTGAGAGCACCTAACACCTTGCAGAGCAACTCGACATTGCAGGACAGCCACGACAGGCTTCCGAATTCTGCAAAGCTGTCAGAAAACAGCATGTTACATACAATCAGGTCCTCCACACTCTGTCAGTGTGCTGACTGCTGTCCATGTTACATGCCTCTATGTTCAGTTTGGCTCCTGATGCCTTTAGGTGCTAAACCTAACAAGACAGAGTTGTTCAGGAAATCTCTTTCGAAGACTCTAAAACTTAGCTTTTCAAAAGTAATCCAAGACTGGCTTTCTCCTGTTTGGCCAAACAATGAGGCGTTATCTACCATGGTCATCATTACTGGTTTAGGGACATACCAGGTGCCCTCTGATTGGTAAAAGTCCTCAAATTTAACAGATCAGTGTTGTTGTTGATACGGTCAAAGTCAGACCCTGGAAAGCCAGACATTAAGAAACATTCTTGACAAACACTGAGCTAAACACACTCAAAGTTACGAGTCTCAGCTGAATGGTGGTGGTGGTGGTGGTGGTGGTGGGGCGCTGTGCTCAGAGCGGAATACCTATTACATCTCGGGTGAGAAAAATGTCAGAGAAACAGTCTATCCTCCTTGTCTTACTACTGAGGAGAAAGAAACACAGTAGAGCAATGCTAAGGACAGAGTACATTGGAGGAACATTAAACTGATGTAATTTTAGACTAGCAGTCTAGCTGGAATCTCGGGGGCTTCTTAATAGACATACTTGCCCTGCTTCTTGGCTAGGTGGGGTCATTCGCAGCCCTGATGTCTGCACACAGCCCTGAACCTGCACCCCCACCTGCTCTCCAGAGGAAAATGGGTGGCAGAAGAGAGAACAGAGGTCTGGCAGATGCAGCCCTGTGCCTCCTTCTGAGCACAAGGCATATTGCCAGGATACCCATGCTCTCTACAGAGTCTGTTTTGGAATATAATGTAGTAAGTGTGGCTTCTTGGCCTGCGACCCATGGATGTTCTAGGAACTGCAGCCTAACTGTAACTGTTTTCATGACTCAAGGCATCTTTCTTCCCCTCTTACCCCCACGGCAGTGTTCTTGTGATCACCGTCTATAAAAATGGCGAGACGGCAGTATCTTAGAAAGGTACATAGAAGTGAAATGTAAGAACACTCCTTCTTTTTATGCTCAACTAATGCCATAAAAGGGCTTTTCTGGTTAAAATAATCCAGACTACAGGTGGACTAGTGGATCTGCAGCAAAGCTAGCTCACAGAAACTTGGTGTGACAGTTTCTTCAGATCTGAAGATACCTCTAAGTAAAACAAATGAACAAACAAACAAACATATTTTCTTTGTAAGAATCCTGTCTCTATCATTTATTTAAACTCACCAAATAAGCACTGCAGTTTACACCGTTATCACTCCTCCACCCCTACTGTGCTCTGAATGCCCCCTCAAACTCAGGCTAAAACTTCATTAGTGCTGTGTCAGAGTGAGATGTGGGGCTGTTCAGAGGTGACTAGGCTGTGGGAGCTCTGTCAGGAACAGCACTGTTGCTGCCGCCGCCGTGGGAGAGGCCTCCTAGACTCTCCTGTGCCTGCTCCTTGCCCTTCGGATGATGCATCAGGAAGTCCCTGCCAGACATTCTCTATGCATCAGCAGCCTGGGGTGTTCTGTTATGGTGGCAGAGTGAACAGACATTTGCTCACTTAAGCTCCCAATACGCTAAAGGGATGATGCCCTGGCCTCCAAGACCTCAGCATCTTTCTCAACTTTTACCTTATCTCTGCAGGGAAGATCAGACTCTCAAGGGCTCCCCTTAAGGTCATCTGCATTACTAAATGCTTTGGGTTGAGAGCTGATGGGACAGATGAACCTTTTAAGGTGCCATGGTAGCCACTTAGCAATGAGCTACATTTGGAAAACAACCATGGGCTCTGTACCCAGTTGGCTCATCTGTCTCACAGGCTCCCTCTTGGTACATTTGTCTGGATTCCTCTTAGTGTTCATGTCAGCCCAGAGGTGAGTCAATCTGGGAAAAACGGGCAGTCTGCGGTAGAAGCCACTACACCTCACAGTGCTACTAGCTCCTGCCACAGAAGAGTCACAGTGCAGACGGCAGGGAGTGGGTGACTCGCCTTCTCATCACTGTACAGTCAGGGATTCTTCACACACATCTGGCCATGTCTGGCTTTAGAAAAGTTGATCAGATGCACGTCACGTCTTCTTTAGAGGGAGGACAGCCCCTGCTCTCCATGGGAGCATTGGTCAGCACTTGTTTCATATAGAGTCCTAAAGCAGGAGTCACTGTGTCCCAGGGCCCAGGCAGACATTCCATCTCTAATCTGATTACTGTGACAATGACCACAATGGGATTTTTGCGGAACAAACTGAAAGCAATTCTAAGCAAATATGTGACAAGGCCTTTGGGGATGAGAAGCTGGTGTTGACTAAGTGGAGGAGGCCCAGGGCGCCATAACTGATGACCAAGACAGAAACTGCTAAACTCGTCAGCAGCCACAGGCCCCCAACATGGGCTCCTTCCTCCCACAGCACAGCTTGCCCCTTCTCAGGAACAGCGCTAGGACCTCAAAGATCGTCTTCAGGTCCAGCACATCTCCTCAAAGCCTTGACAGGGGCTTGGGCAAAGTCCTTGGATGGAAAAGGCCTTCTCCATTGTTATTATTATAGGGTCAGCTTGAGGGTCTCCCTGCTGTCAATCAGAGAAGCTGTGGTCTATGTTCACTCTCACTTGGGGCTAAGGAAAGCGTCACACTGGAAGGGATTACAACTTCCTGCAGACAGCTGCAGACAGGAACACTCAGCACTCGGGTACAGAAGGCTTCCACCCTAGCCCATTGCAAGCTTTTCAAGTCAGGGGCTAGAAACTCTAAACACATGAGGTGGAGGAGCTGCTCGGTCATCCCTACAGGACTGCAAACTCAATGCAACTTGGCTCTCAAGTTCTGGTCCATGTCTCTAAAAATCCCATTCTGGAGGTTCTTAAAATTTTCCTATTCCTGGCAGGTAGAGAAAGAGGCCAGCAGAGGCAGCTGGGCACCGTACTTCACACCTTTAATCCCAGCACTCAGGAGGCAGAGGCAGGCCTGGTCTGCATCGAGAGTTCCGAGACAGCCAGGGCTACACAGAGAAATTCTATCTCATAAAGAGAGGCCAGCTGAGGCAAGCCACCCTTTGCTTTCCCCATGAGGGACTGGGACTCATGCCGCCATGACCATGACTGTCTCACCTTCATTCTCCTCCTGCTTGCGGAGGTGGCGCAGGACGGGCTGCAGGTTCATGTAGAGGCGGTGGCTGTTGCTCAGGAGCTGCAGGAGATGCCGGGAGCGCGTGGGACACCCTGTGTAGTAGACCAGCTTCCTGGCGGAGGGAAGGCCATCTGGCAAAATCTCAAACTTCTTGCCCTGTGGAGGAAACATGCTAATCAGACTGTGGCAGAAAACTTTACAAACTGCCAAATTCCCCTTTATATTTAAAGTAAGATTCTTATAGACGTGTGAAGCTCAACTGACCATCCTCTGAGGGACATGTTTCCTCATCAGAGCCGTCAAAGGACATGGGACACCAACTCTGGGTTTCTGGGAAACCTGGAGGGTGGGTTGGGTTGGGCGTGTTCATCGTCTTTGTCCTAGCATAGGAGACCCCTCCCTCCAGAAGCAATCCTAACACCTGAATGTAGCAAATAAGAAATGGAGCTGAGGCCAAGCACCAGTGGACTGTAGTTCACAAATAGACTGTGCGTTTTCTTTTAAAGCATTGGTTCTTCAATTTATTGGACCCCAATGCTGGGACGGCAATATCTGAGCACTAAGCAGGCATCAATTCATTTAATCCTCACAAGACATCTACAGTGAAAAGCTTGCTATAACGGTCCAAGAATGAATGAGAGAAACCGAGTCACTAGCTCAAGGTCACACATGTAGACTGCACTGGGAAACTGGTCAAAATGGATTCCTCTCTCCAGGCTAGAATCTCAGGATCAAAAATCCCTTGAGGAAAGGAATGAGGCTGAGAGATCTGTCATCTTCAACAAAATCTTAACTAAGAGTGATGTGGTGTGAGTTTCAGGAGTCGATGATCACGGTGCCCTAGAGAGTCTTAACATCACTACTGATTCTGGGCCATGAAGAGGGCAAACTGGGTCACAAGTTTCAGTTTTTTGTTTGTTTGTTTGTTTTGTTTGAGCCAGGGTTTCTCTGTGTAGCCCTGGCTGTCCTGGAACTCACTCTGCAGACCAGGTTGACTTCGAACTCAAGAGATCTGCTTCTGCCTCCCAAGTGCTAGGATTAAAGGTGTGCGCCACCATGGCCTGGCTCTGATTTTCACAGTTCTGGAAAAGGTCCAGACCATGGCAGCAGTGGTGTGGAGTGTGGGCAGAACATGTTGCAGTTTACATGTGAGCGAGGCCAGAGCAGATGACACCCAAGCAACTATGCAGAGTTGGGCCTTCTGAGTGGCAGGCTGTGAGGAGCCAGTGTGAGGCCAACAAGCTAAGATGGCCCTTCATCTGCACAGGCCCTCTCGTCTGCAGGGAGGAATGTATGTCTACAACGTCCCCAGCTGCCGCTTTTCCTGGTCCACTTTTCTCAATTGCTTCAGAGCTCAGTAAAATTGTGGATTTCAGTGACCTCCAAACAGACACAGATGACAGGGACTGCAACTCTTTGAATGTTACCACGGAGAACATGACTGTCCTAGAACCTGCCTCACCCTCAAGATCCTGAAGATGAAGCGCTTCCCTACTGCTTACAGCAGACTGCTGAAGATGACAACGGGGTGAATGTTAATAACCGGCATTAATGGGAACATCTTTTGATGTCACTTTCATCCTTCACTTGCGCTAAGAACCATCTGAGGCCGCCAGCCAGCCTCCACACTGCCTCATTTACCCTGCATGCCAACAGGCCGGCTGCTGTGGACTTTTAAATGGTTCTATTCGATCGATTTACCTTATATTTCCCCTTCTCTTTCCTCCTCTGCAATTCCAGTTACTTAAGACAGTGTGGCAGACACTGGACGCAGAGATTATAGTCTTTGATTTTAATTTGCTGCTGACATAAATAACTGGTTATGAGGATACTCATGGAAGCAAAATGTCAGCTTTTTTTTTTAAAGCTTTTTAACATTTATTTATTTTGTGTATGCTGGGGTATGTGTGTGTGCAAGCCACTTTGTGTATGGGGGCAGGTCAGAGACAGTCTTGTAAGTTCAAGGGATTCAATCCAGGTTGCCAAGTTTGGCTGCAAGCCCACCAAGGTGAGTCATTTCACCTGCCCCTAGCTTCTACTTAAAAACAAAACAAAACCCACCCCAACTCCTTTCAAATAAACAGACTACTTTTGTTTTTAGAAACAGTATTTTCAAAGTGAAACCTCCAAAATTCTCAAAATCAACGATGAGACTTCTTTTCCCCCTCCCTCCACACCCCTCTTTCCTAAGTTACTGTACACTCACTCACCACAAACACCAACTTCCCAACATTTGTCCAGGGGAAATCATAGAGCAATTGTTTCTCTTCTTCTAGATTCTGTGGAAAGAATTTCGGTATATAGGGAGTTAGGGGAAATGGGATAGATTATCTTAAAACTGTCTTGACTTATAACAAACTAAAACTCAGTAATTCAAATCTGAAACAGTCCTCAGCCCTTTTTTGGAAAAGGGCCGACAGTAATTAAGATCAGCGACAAGAGCCTGCATCCCCTGTGCACTGCATGCACTGGCTTCCGAAGGCAACTGTCACTCAGTTCTAAGTTTAAATATGAAGTCCAAAGGACTCAGACACGCAGCAACTGAGAAGGGACTGAGACTTCCAGAATTGGATATTTTCCCACCAGGAAGATAAGACATCTTTATAGCTTCCTCACAGGGAGCTACCTCCTCCTAATCTCTAAAGGATAACACTGTCCCCACCCATTTATGGGACACCATGTGTATCAGACAACCGTAATGCACGCTGAAGTTCCTGGGTGGTGCTTTTTAAGGTAGGAGAGAAGAACACGACAATTCATAAGCTCCAAGGGGCAACGTGTGGACAGTGACACTCTGCGGGTATCAAGCCCGGGCTGCTCGTCCACCCTGCATTTTCTGCTAAGGACTGACTACTGTCTAGGCAGGCAGAGCCACGCCATCCACAGGCTTAAGTCACCCACCTCTGTGCTGACAAAAGGGAAATGAGGACTGAGCTTTGGTGGGGGTCACACAAGCATTCTCTGTAGTAAAACCTGCCCAACACCATTTGATACGAACCTGAAAAATCTGTATTCCTCGCATGGTCAGTCCTAGGGTCAGTGAGCCTTCAGCCTCCCTTTTATCCTGACAGAATAAAGGTTTATGAAAAGTCATGTTTCCCTTCTATAATAAACAACTGAACAATGAAGAAAAAGACATTTCAGAACTGTAAGTTGTTTGTTTTTCTTTTTTTTTTGTTTTACTTAAAATAACTTATCAAATCTTTCCACAGTCTTTGTTTCCTGAAAGACTTAAGAAAAATCTTGAGTATTTGCTAACCCAGCTGCATCCTCTCCTGCAGACACCTTAGACTTCAGGTTTAGAGTTCAGCGCTGTATGCACACTTCTGAGACTACTCTAGGTACACATTTCTCTGAGAGCTCCAGCACATGGGCACTGCACGCTGCCCTCGCCATGTGAACGTTCTTACCTTCCCCGTGCTTAATGAATGTGTGGATGTTAGAATGTCAGGGCAATGTCCAGTTACAGTCTGAGCTGCGTCTGACTTTATGGTTTTCAAATCCTGTAGCTTTCCTAGCTCCCTATCTGTGATTCAAAAAGGACAGACAAGTGACCAAACACCGAGGGCTCTCCCTCAGAAGGTTGATAGTGCTATTTTACTAATTGCTGATATGATATACATTCCGTTGTGTATGTATATGTGTATATAAATGATAAACCTTAAGCCATTTTAACTGTAAGGAAAAAACAGTACAATTAAAAAACGTGCTCAGATTTGGCCAATCTTCAAGGACTTATGTGTAATGAGTAAGGCATGAAGCCTTAAAAGTTACTAATAAATATTCTTTTTTTTTACCAGATATTATAAGACAATAGATGAATATTGTCAAATCTTTATTAAATTCAAAGGATGCTTTGGCTTATCTTATATGCCTGGGTATTTTCCCTGGCTGTATGTCTGTGCACCACCCATGTACTCAGGGCTGGCAGAAGCTGAAGTGGGTGTTAGACGCCCTGGAACTGGAGTAATGATGGCTGTGAGCCACTGCTTGGATGGCAGGCATAGAACCCATGTCCTGAGAAAGCGCAACAAGTACCCCAAAGCACTGAGCCACCTCTCCAGCCCCTGGGTCTTTATTAAGTTTAAGGCCAGTTTTCTCAGGATCACAGGAAGAAGCATTAGAAAGCATGGTCTTGCCTGGCCTGTCTCTGGCATGGAAAGGCACATGCAGTGCTGGGCTCAACGGAGCCTGCTCCATCAGCACACACTCAGGGCAGGTTCCCTCCCCAGGCGATGTCCACGCTTTCTGAAGTAAGCCTGGGGCCAAGGCAGTGCTGTAGTTCACGTCTGAGACGTGTATGGGAAACCAGGCAAAAGGTGCTTCCTTCAGAACGGTCTGCTTCCCCTTATGAGCTGCCCGTATGTGAGTCAGATGCAACGGTTTGACTTCTCCAAGTGGGCGGTGTCTGTCAGGTACCAGTAACTCATCTCCCCGCTTCAGTTACAGCTTTTGTTAAATGTCTTTTTAAAGCAGATATTTTCTATACAATGCAGAACTATATACTAAGCAAATTTTCTTTTTCTTTTTTCAAAAAGATTAATTTGTACACATCAGTTTTATTGAAAGATTAATTTCTAATCAGATTTCTTTAAACTAGCAAATAAAGCAATAGCAGCGATACGTTCTGAACACTTGCTGATGTCACAGGCGTCCTGCCTTGCCGTGTCAGGACTGTTAGTTACTGCATGGACCCCTCTGGCCTTCACAGTGCAGTGTCTCCCTTATTCAAGAGATGGCCCATGACCAGTACAGCTGCCCAGATCCCCAGGGCCTCTAACTGACATCCCATCCCAAGGCCGGACTCTGTCCAGTGTACTGTTTATATTTCTAATATACTTCAGAATAGGAGCCGACTGTCCCAGACGCCACTTATAGGAATTTTCTTGTGTAGAGTGAGATGTCAGAATGAAATTTCTCAGAAAAAGTGAGTCAGCCCTTTAGGAATTTCGACAGAGATCTACGGTCCTCCATATGCCTTCCTAGGATGGAGAGGCAGTAATTTGAGGGAGCCGGAGGGAGGGAGAGAGAAGAAAGGAGGGAAAGGGAGGGAGGGAGGGAAGGAGGGAGGGAGGGAGGAAAGTAGAGGGAGAGGGAGGGAGGGAGGGAGGGAGGGAGAGGGAGGGAGGGAGAGGGAGTGTTCTGAGCTTTGGAACCAGCCAGGAAGTTACATTTAGTAACATGACCACCCAGCAATATGACCAAACATATTCTCCCCGGACAATGGTCCCATTTATATTAACTCAGCGTAAGGGGTGCGGTAGGGACAACCAACATATCAACAAAATCCCATGCTGATCATCATGCCTGTCATGTGACAGGTATGGCTCACTGATCAATTCCCACAGTCCTAAGGGGTAGGTAGGTCCCAGTGTCCTTTAACCTATGAGAAATCTGAAGCACAGAGATGTTAAATGCTTGCCTTGGGTCACATAGTAAGGAGCCAAACTGGGATTCAACCCACGGTCAGACCCCACGGGCCATGTTTTAACAACTTCGTCCCACTGGGTTTGCAAATATACCCTGAGTACTTAGAAGAATCCAGTTCTAGTCAGGAATGACCCTTGTCAGGATAGGGAAGATACAGAGAGGAGCACGGAAGAGAAGGCAGAGCACGCTGAGGCCCAGCATGAGTGTGCAGAGCATCTTCACAGCGCTCTGTGGAAAGGAGGCCTGGGATACATAGGATGCAAAGAGAATACGGAGCACCCGAGTCCCTGAGGCAACTAACTGATCACAGAAACTCTGTCACCCAGGAGCCTGGGCTGCAATCCACATTTCTGCCACTTGGTTTTGCAACCTTAGTGAATTATTTAACTTTTTTAAGCCTCAAGTTTCCTGGCTTATAAAATGATCACTTTTTATACAGTGTGGGGGTTTGAAGGAAAAAAAGGAGGCATACGGTGCTCTGTCTGCACTGGGGTCGGTGGGAACATTCCCACAATTAAAGGAATATAATGAGGGTGGGGCTTTCACAGGGCAATACTACAATAACATTCACCAAACATCTTGCAAAGGTTACTCTTCCAGGCAGAAAAAGAACTATAGCATAAGGCCCTCAGAGGCAGATCACCATCGCAGCCCTTCGTTATCACACGTTACAAACATTTAAGAACTCTAACATGCTGCTTCCGGGCTAGACCACGGAGGCCTGACACGTGTAACCAAGGGCAGGCCAAAAGAAGAGCTTCCCACAGCTTGTTGTAAGAGGAAAGCAGAGTTCTCAGGCGAGCTGAAATCTCGCGCAGGAAGGAGGGTTTTCCTACCTTGTACAGTCTGTAGTAATGGATGGCGACGTCGTCCAGTCGGACGGCTTCTTTGATGTACTTTAGGTAGGCCTCGGAGGCCGTCAGGGCAAACTGGTCCTTGTGCATGTTTGGGATGTGTTTCAGGATGTAGTCCTTCCCCCGCTTGGAAACAACCTGTGGGGACACCGTGCCCCAACCGACAAGAGGATGAGAAGCTAATTCAGGCCACATGAAGCTGGATACTTCTCACTAGAAAATTCTAATTTTTATCCCATTTTCGCTGTCTTCTTAGGCTACCGGGAGGAACCAGTTAAGGTTGTAAGATATAACGCCCACTTGGTAGAACAAACAATCGTAATTGGGGAAAACAGATTCTTTTGGTTTAAAGAGTCACCGACGTGAGCAGAAGTCCCACGCAAACTGAAGTAATTTCACATACTTCACGGATTACGCTCTTAAACGATGGTACTGTGGGAAGAAATGATGTCAGGGAACAGCTGCAGGACTGAAGTCCCACTAACTCCCACAATCCCCCACACAGAACGTGAGACTAGAAACGTTCATCTGGGGAAGGTAAAGGACCAGGCGGGACTCTTTGGAACACTGGTTTTCACAGGAAAGGCCAGGAACTCTACTTGAAAACACAGGAGGAAACGGTTTCGATTCAACACGCCCTCCCTGTGATTTGCTGGGGCTTAGAATTGGATGGGGTCCACTGAGCTTTCTTTCTTCCTTTCTTTCTTTCTTTCTTTCTTTCTTTCTTTCTTTCTTTCTTTCTTTCTTTCTTTCTTTCTTTCTTTCTTTCTTTTTTAAGATTTATTTATTTATTATATGTAAGTACACTGTAGCTGTCTTCAGACGCACCAGAAGAGGGAGTCAGATCTCGTTAGGGATGGTTGTGAGCCACTATGTGGTTGCTGGGATTTGAACTCAGGACCTCCGGAAGAGCAGCAGGGTGCTCTTACCTGCTGAGCCATCTCACCAGCCCCCCACTGAGTTTTCAAATGTGAGTTACACCCTGCACCCGGTGGCTGCATACTGAGGGTGTTGGGAATGGCCATGCGGATTTCAGAAGGGTCTGAAAACACAAAAAGCCAGTGGCAACACGAGCAGAAGCAAGGGCTTCGGATGGTGGCAGTGGGGGACACTGGCGAGTTTTCAGCTCTAACGTGACTTCAGCATCTGTTGTTTGGTGCTTACTTTTCATACTTCACAAAGGATTCTACATGGAGGCCGGTGGTGGCCCACACCTTTAATCCCAGCACTCAGGAGGCAGAGGCAGGAGCATTTCTGTGAGTGCTAAGCCACCCTGGTCTGCATAGGCAGTTTCAGGGAAGCTGGGGCTGCAGAGAGAAACCCTGCTTGGGGCTGCGGTGGGTTCAGAAGTTTAAGGCACCCCAGCAGCTGTGTGGACACATCTGTAGAGTCACCAGCTGGATGGTGCCAGAGCATCCAGTCTAAGAAATCAACCAGATCCTGGAGTTGCACACTTGGGAGCCAGGACTTCACACCACAGGTGACTGGGGAGTTCCTGCAGGTACTGTGTAAAGTAAGAGGCTCGCTCCTCTCAGAGCAAGCTGGGGGACACCGAAGCAGGAATAGCTCTGCAACACTGTGCTGAGCTCTGAGACCCAGGGAGGGAACGCCAAACGGAAGGATGCAGTAGACTTAGAAGGAAACCAATAGTGACAAAATAGGGACTAAGCAGGGTAACAGGAAATGGAGTGGGCACATCAGAGCATGTGGGTAGGAATGTGGCAGAGGCACAGTGCCAAGCCAAGTCCATGTGATGCCAGGTTCTGGCAACTGGGCCTATGGCAGCCTCCAGCCCTCTGACAACAGGGGAACAGAGGTAGGGCTGTTTCTGTGGAGGTGGGGGAGGGAGGAGTGTGATTGGGGGTGTTCCGAGTCTGTGGAACTAAGGAATGAGTAGCCACCTCACTGTACAGGGCAGGCATATTTAGGCATTACCTGCATATTCTGAAGGTAGGCATGAAAAACCGTGATTGGGATGAAATCTCCCTGGTGTAAGTGGCTAGGTGCCAAGGGCAGCAGAAAAATTCAGCAAAAGGAGAAGAGAGCGCCTACTGAATCAGGCAACATAAAGGGCATGAATGACCCGAGAGATGGCATGTGCTTGCCTGAAGGGGAGCAGGTGGGGGAAGAGGACCGAGGAACGCACACGGATGGGAAGGAAGCTGCCAGAAAGTCAAGCACACTTGGCCTATCTTTTGGGAAGCCAGCCAGGCGGTTCTGCTTTGTGGACGCAGGTGACCCATTGTTCCGGTGAACATCAACAGTAGGGGAGAGAGCCTGAGCCAGAGCCGAGGCCACAGAAGAGAGGGACAGAGCGGCCTGCAGGAGGACTGGCAACCCCAACAGGCTACGGAGCATGTGTGTGAGCCTACTCCTGCCAGAATGACCTACATCTATCTATCTTCTCCTGACAGAAGGGGACGGCTCCTCGCCTGGCAGGGAAGGACACAGAGGTCAGAGCCAAATGTTGATTCAGAGTTGTTTTCTCAGCCCATTAAAACTGTGAATGATCTCATCGCTTGAGAAGTAATCATTTTCCCTCAAAGGGGAAAAATACAATTCACCGGGAGGATGGAGAGTGTCGCCGCTAGCCAGGCGTGGGCTTGCACACCTTCAGTCCCTGCACCTGGGAGGTGGAAGCAGGTGGATCTCTGTGAGTTCAAGGCCAGTCTGGTCTAGAAAGTGAGTTCCAGGACAGCAAGGGATGCACAGAGAAACCCTGCTTAAAAAACAAAACAAACCGCCACCCCCCCAAAACAAAAAACCCCAGAGTATCACTGCTATGCACATTCCAACACGGGGCTGGGTAAGCTGAAGTTCTTCTGCATTTAAGATGGCCAGAGAGCCTCCTCAGTCATGAGCAGACTAGGAAAGATTCCCAGCCTCCGATTGGTAGTTGGGCATCACAGCGATTTCCCTGGGCCCAGAACATGCAGGCTCATCTCTTGAAGAGGCTTGTGTCTGAACAGGCAGTATGGAGAATCCAGACAGTACCTACCCATGCCGGGAAGTAAGCCTCTGGCTCAAAGTAGTCTCCGTGGTGCAGTTTCCTTTTGAAGTTGCCGAGGTCAGCTTGCAGTGCAAAGGCTGCCAGCAGGAAGTAGGCCTCCTCTCTGAGCACACACTGGGAGTGCAGCACCTGTTTCCGTAGGTGCCAGTAATAATAGTATCTTGCAATTCGGTCACTAGAAAATACGGGAAAACAGCAGTCATGTTTTGGTGGAATGTTACAAGCACATGCCAACAGATCCCAAATTTCATATGCATCTGCTAGCAGAGGCCCTTTGCTTCGGCTCCCTTGGGTCCTCCTCACTGAGGTGGGGAAGACCCAAGCTGGAACCAGATCACCACCTCAGGAGGCTGCAGGGGCAGAAGGCTCAGCTGCCAAAAACAGACCCTAAAGCTCACAGCCTTTGGCTCATCCAAAGAAAAGGCAGCTCTGAGGGACTCCACTCCAGTAAGGTGCATATGTCACAGAACACAAGCTGGACGTGCCAGAAGCTGGGCGCTTGCAGTCTGCATAGCGACGTTGTGCTTCTCACTCCCTTAGTGGGAACAAACCGAGGGGCAAGCCTGGCCTCCCTGTTTGATGGTCCTTGATTGTTCCCCTCCTTAGCGCATCACAGATGCTCTACAGCACGTAAAACGCTTATAGGAGATCTGAGCACCAGTGGCTTGTTACTTTCCCCGCTGCCCCGAGGATGAAAGAACCAATGCTTTCCTTGAAGAACATGCCTTGTTCTACAGGAGGAGGAGGATGCTTTATGGAGTGTTTTCACGGGCACAAGCCTCGACAACCATGACACTCCCTCCACAAGGAAATGCTAATAGTGCACGCTCGAGTCCACCCAAGCCAGAAATAAATCCAGTCCACCGAATAGGTGAATGGGCAGTGCTGGCAGGGGTGCTAGCAGGGGTGGGTGGGTCACAGGACCTCTAGTCACATCAGAAGAAATGTTCATGAGCAGATTATAATTAAGGAAAACAACTGTGGCTGTGTGCGCCTTCAGGGAGGTCCCTGGCCTCTACCTGCGGTCACAGCTCACCAGCAGATGATAACAGAAACATATGTGCCTAAGACCAAGACCAGGGCTAAGGATGAAGAGCTTAAGGGGAAGGCATCTGTGGAATTCTTTTCCCGAGGATAGGGCACTACTCAGTGCTGTTGGATGGTGTATGTATGTATGTGTCTGTGTGTATGTGGGGCGGGGGCGGGGGCACAGAGATAAAGGGTTAACATTCATTAGCCCTATGGGGTTTACTCGTGGCTAAGTCATCTATTTTCCTTCTTTACAGGGCATTCCATCCCTACCATATAAAGTGGGTGTGCACTTCATGCAGGCGAAGGCTGACTAATGACCTTTCTAGGCCTTAGAAATATGCTCTATGTACTAATACTCCTTACTCTTACTTTGCACCTGCTGACGACAGAAAATAGCAAATGCTAGCTTTTCATGGAACATTAGCCCCGCGTATTTCTTCTTTCATATGAAGGTCTCTCAAAGTTTAAAAGGAAAAGGAAAACAAGCTCATGTTTCCTGTAGTTTCTGTTCGCTGAAGTGTAATCTCTAGCACTGAATCCCACACCAAAGAAAGAGGTTCACAACCAGCTAAGTCTAGTTTACACCCTGACACGGATCATGCATCCGTTTCCAAGAAGATAGAGTCTGTTCTCCGCCCCTCAGCTTGCACCCTTGATTTCATAGGAAGCTCCCCCTTCTCCAGGCTCACACTTAGTTTCTTGTTGTTTTTCAAGAAGGGGTTTCTCTATGTATCCCTGGCTGTCCTGGGACTCATTCTGTAGACCAGGCTGGCCGCAGAGATCTGCCTGCCTCTGCCTTCCAAGTGCTGGGATTAAAGATGTGTGCTTACTCTTAATTTTTAAACTAGTGATTAAGAGTACGAGCAAGACCTCAAGTGAAGGGGAAACCAGGCTAATGGAAAACCAAGGAGTTTGAGAGTTTGTGGCCCTGTCCCTCTTGGGAAAGAATATAAGCATATTTAATAAATCTTGTTCCAAAACACTGACAGCTCCTTTGGGCTGAGTGTGCAAATGTGAGCTGGTGGCATTAACGTTTTCTCCCTCAGCCTGCCACACTCAGGAAGAAACCAATGTGCCTCTGGTGTGGTGGGCACCAAGAATACAAGAATGTGAAGAAACAAGCAAAGCCCCAAGTGCTGCTGCTGCTGCAGCGTTTATGTGCTAACAGGCGGAAGGCAGGCAGCGCTGGCACCAGGATGTGCTTGGTGTCTGCCGAAAGAAGCGCTGCAGAGGGCACCGAGGCTCCGGCCCGTGGCCTGTTCTCATACCTGATCAGCTTCCCATTCTCCACGTAGTACTGCACCCGGAAGTGGATGATCATGGGGGGCCCAAACTGGTCGATGCCCTGAGACAGAGACACATGCAGTGAGCTGTGTTTTGTTATCTCCAAGACAGGCATCAAACACAACCACGCTACCGTCACTTGCAAGGCACATTTCCAAACACAAACAGGCTCATCTGTTCCTAACATGGGGCTTGTAGCAGCGGAAAGTTGTCCCACACGGGCACCAGGTCCACATCCGACCAAGAAGTTACAACGTAAAGCAGGGCACCCTCCCTCTCCGGATTCTCACTCGCCTGCTTGCCATGCTGCCAATGGCAACATAAGGGAAGATAAAAATAAATGTCATGGAAATTTCTAGCTGAGAGCCGGCTCCTGGCCCAGCTCTGTTCCCTGCAGTGACCATTTGCTCCCTATTACAAATGCTGTCTTGTTCCCTCAGCATTCCACACAGCACATTCTAGCACACAGCTTGTTTACTTAAATGTTGGGGGCTTTGCTCTGCAGTTGGCTTTGAAGTCCCCTTCCAGCTTAGCCCAAGAATCCTGCACTGCTATGGGAGGATCCCCTGCACTGATATGGAGGATCCCCTGCACTGCTATGGAGGATCCCCTGCACTGCTATGGAGGATCCCCTGCACTGCTATGGAGGATCCCCTGCACTGCTATGGAGGATCCCCTGCACTGCTATGGGAGGATCCCTTGCACTGCTATGGAGGATCCCCTGCACTGCTATGGGAGGATCTGGGATTGGATGTAACTTCATTCCTGACTCACTAGGTGATGGCAGAAACTACGGGGACCAGCCTGTGATTTCCCCTTCCCCCAACCTGACTGATATTAACTACATAAAGATACCATGCTGTACAGTGAAACAACAAAAGCTTGGATGCAAGAACCATAAAAAAAGCAAATTTAAAAATTACTAAAGCCTCCTACAAGTTTTGACAACACTGTCACAGGAGAAAATCAGATCCTCTCTCCTGCTTTTCACTGTAAAGCACTACCCCATGATTATGAAAACATTGTAACCTATCGGTTTATGCTGTCAGGTACTCACATCTGATCCACAAGGCATTTCAGTGCTTATAATTCATTTCCCCTTTTCAGTTTCTACTGGGTAAATTATTGCCTATGATTTTTTTTATTCTAACGTGACAGCTAAAATAAACATTTTTACAGAATAAAAAGAATTTTGCGTATAAATGTAATCTCACCCAAGTGACTTCGTATTGCCGTACCTTGCTGGCCTCCTTTTTCCATTCTTTTGGACAATACTTATAAAGCTTTTGTGACAATTCCATATATACATGTTCATTATCTGCACATTAAAAAAAGAGAGAGAGATGCTAAAGAAAAAAGATTTGTTTCAAAGAAAAAAAAAACTACCCAAAGCTACAATTCCAGAAACCAGCCTCCTGATCTGAGAATGTTGCATAAGGACACAAAAGGACACAAGGGCACAAGCTGGACATTACTGAGCTGACGGGGTCTTTTGCTTCTGCAACACAGCACTCGAGATTCTAGAGGATGAAAAGCTTAGAAGACATGTGGTTTCTAATGACCACATGTGCTTAGCTTCCAGGATCTTTACAGACCACTGAGCGTCCATTCCTGTGGACACACAGCTTAGAGAAACACTTCGGTTTAGTGGGGAGAAGAATCTTCTCATAGGTGAAAAATGCTGACACAGCAGTACTGTGCTCGGTCGCTCTGAACACTGGGGCATTGATGGTAGCACATGTCCAAGCATGGGCCAACACCTGCTTTCTGAGGAGTTGGCTTTTAAAACATCCATTCTGTGTTCCCCACACCAGGGCACGAGCTTGCCAGAAGGACAAACCGGCCCTCGGTCTGCCTTCAGGATCTATCCACACAAGAGAAAAGTCTTGCGGAAAAACAATATTTGACTCCAAACAATCCCTCAAGTGGGGCTGGAGTGGTGACATGTTTTTAAAGGGAACAGAAAATCTGTCTCCTGGAACTTACATAATGTGAGCGGAACATAAGGAAACAAGCCGGGCCAAACACATTTTTTTTCTTTAACTTTTCTTTGAGAGAATTTTTTGCAAAGATCTATTCCACAGGAGAAGTCCTTGGCATTCCGATTTTGTACAAGGCTTTAATTAATACATGCGCATGCACACACGCACACCCTCACACACACACATGCGCGCGCACGTGCACGCGCACACACACACACACACACACACACACACACACACACACTCACACACACTCACTCACTCCAGCTAATTTTTTCTCCATCACTAAAGGCATCCTCTTCTGGATGCTCCATAACGACCTTCCCAATGAAGGGACGTGCACCATTCTCATTCCAGGAAGATGTGAGCTGACTGCACAGTAAAACCCTGATGAACGCTGGGGTTGACTGGAAGATGTCATTGAAAACGGAAGCTACTCTGTCTGTAAGTGGGCTGTTCAGGCCTCTTAACATCTTCCACTTAACCCAACACCCAGGTCAGTAGAAGCTGCCTCCTAGCCTTTCATCTTTCTGACTGAACATGACTCTGACTAGTGTGTGGTTTGAGCTCCTGTTGGAAGCAGCACAATGATGACCAGAAGGGAGACTGCTCAGAGCAGCACATGCATATTTACATTTTATTTTTATTGAAAATAAATTCTTCATAGACTATATTCTGATCGTGGTTTCCCCTCCCCATTCCTTCTATATCCTCTCTCCCTTCCATTCCCACCCAATTCCATGCTTCCTCTAGTTCTTTAGAAAAAAAAATGCTAATAATAAAAATCAGAATTTAAAAAACAAAACAAAGAAAAAGCACGAGAAACATACACACACCCACACAAATAACACCCACACAAATGCAAAATCAGAAACAATAATATACAAACAAAAGAACAGTTAAGATAAAAAATACCCAAACAAAGCAATACAAGACAAAATGTCTACAAAAATACCATTGAGTATTGTGTTGGTCATCTCCCGCTGGGCATGGGGCCTTCCCTTAAGTGTGGTGTGTATACCCAGTGAGACGCCACTAGAAAAAAACTAAGCTTTCCTGTAAGTGGTTGTTAATTAGAGATAGCGTCTGGGTTAGGAATGGGCACTCCTTCCCCCTCTCAGCCTGAGACCCTTGTCTAGCTGCGACCTGTGCAGCCCTCGTGTGCTGCCAGAGTCTCGGGGAGTCTGTGAGCACAGTGCACACCTTAAATTACCTTTATGTGTCTGTCACTTGACAGTGTGACCAGAGCTATCTAGCTTGAGAACTCTGGGTAGCTGGACACATATAGACTGGTAGACACAAACTGAGCAGAAGAGCTGCGTTCCCCTTCCCAAACTTTGCCCTAGACTACTCTGTACCTCTGTAATATCCTTTATATATAATATACTCCTAAATGTGCGAGCAAATAAGCCAGGTTTCTCACTGTTGAAGAAAGAAGCCATAAGCAATGGAAAGAAGAGGCGGACTGAATCTCATGGAACTGGATTGTCATCAGAAGTGTTAACTCGAGCTCACGGATATCACAGAAAGTGTGTGGAGGAACTTTTGCCAAAACTAACATCACCATAAGGACATAAATAATTAGTGTGCCCCATGATACTGTACAGTGAGAATGGCACTTTATCATTTATCTGATATCCCCACCCAAATCACGCATAACCTGAATTAACCATAAGGAAACATAAACCAAACCCAAATTAAAGGACATTCCACAAAGTAACCTGACTGTTCTCTTAAAAAAAGAAAAGGGGGAGGAAAAAAAAAAAGCCAAGGCCACAAGGGAGGCTGAGGGGTGGCTGAAGAATAAAGACTTGAAACCAGACCATCTGTGACTATGATGGACAGTCCTAGGACCCCTGGAGAAAACTAAAGACTACTTAGCACTGGGGCATGGACTTCCTGATTGTAATGTTGCCACGTGGTTACGTAGAAGATGCTGCTGGTCTCACGTGTGGAGAGATGGGAAACAGGAAGGTAGATCACAGATGGAGGAAGAAATGTTGGTGTTAATACCTAAGGAGACTCTCATTGTCTTCTTGGAACTTTGAAATTATTTCAATACAAAACTGAAAGAATGGCATTGTGATTCTTGCTATTTAGATGGATTTTTAAAGAGTGTTAGATTGACTGAATCTTAAAAATGCCAATGTTCAAAGTACATTCTTTCCAACTATTGAACAGACAGTGACAATTTCAGTCACCAATTTAAAATGGTGTGAGTGGCTTCAAGGCAGTAAAGCCATCCTCCACACCCCGATGGTGGATACATGCAGTACATCTGTCTAAAGTCGTGGGATACAAACACCAGGAGGGAAGCCACGTGGGAAGGATGGACTCTGGGCGATAGAGTGTCAGGTTGGGGATGACAGTGGGGACGCTATACCTGCATGTGCATGGTGTTCTAGAACCCTCTATACTTCCTCCTCACCTGCCTGGGAATCCAAATCCACACTAAGAACGAAAAACCTGTGATGCAAATTCTGAAATGCACGTCCATCCTGCAAAGCTGGCACAACAGCAGCTTCTGTCTGTCACATTACATTGTCTTGACAGTGAGGGAAGTCTGGTGGCATGTCTGAACCCCTTCAGACACGACTGCTAGCCAGCAGTAGAACCAGAATCTGAACCAGGTCACCTGACTGCCGTTCCACTGCTCTTTCACCACACTGCAAACTCTCCTTTAAAGAGCAACTTAAAAGCTCTTGTTTGGAATCTGGAGGAAGCTATGAACTGGTTTTCTTGGACCGGCTTGTTGAACCACAGAGATCAACAGTCTGGCTGCAGGTGCAGAAGGAAGAACGCCTTTGAGGGCACAGCAAGAGTCGTCTGGAATCTAGGCAGCAGCTTCCCGCTTCTAGACCCAAAGATGGTGGTTAGCCTTCCTGTTTTCACTGCACTGACTACTACAGGAGTGAAGCAGAGGGCAAATGGCTGACATGCAGGGCTGTCTGCATTCCTCATTCCATGTTCCAAGAAAGGCAACCGAACACAGTTCCCATTTTGGAAGAAAGGGAGCCCGCTTTTTCTGTTGACAATATATTTTCTAACTTGGCAGATATAAACATTCACAGCACCGACCAGATTCTCAAACTATCACAACCTTTAGATTTAAAACAATCCGAGAAAACGACTATACACATAAATGTAGAGAGTATAATTAAACACAAGTAAATCTCCTTGAAAAAGATGAGCAGACATGTTAAAATATTCTGAGATTTAAAAAGTAAAGCGGAGAAATTTCTAGATATACTTTGACATAAGAGAGCTTTTAACAAATGGCTGTAAGTCCCAAGGGTCTGGTGCTAAGTAAGGGACATGAGACAGGGAGTGCCTATGAAATCCTTCCCTGCAAATTCCTAATATAATGGTGGAAGAAAATGACTGCATTTTACAGTCACACCGCCTGACTAGAAAAAAGAAAAGGACGTGACGAAAAACAGAAAAAAAAAATTCAATTAATCCATCACTGTCATACTTTTAATTGCAAGAGAATCTGAACAGAAGAAAGGCAGTTTTACTATGTTCAAAATTTTGGTAATGTCACAAGCCATTATCATTTGTAGCGTTGTAGATGGTAATGACAAATGACAAAAACCATCTCCTTTCCTCCAAGATAGGGCTGGTCTCCGTGGTCACGAAAACAGCAGCAACAATAAAAACCAAGCCTGGCTCATTAAAACAAAATGAAACAAAAGGAACGACATTACTAAGTCTAAAACGTAACAACAATAATAAAAATCCCAAATCACATAAGAAGTACATCAGCTGACATTGGAAAATAAATACTACACTTGGAACGGGGATCAGTGGATGGGTATTTTGACAGCTCACGTAGCACGATGGCTTTAGACTTTAAAATGTCATGTCCTTGGAGACAGTTGGCTAAAGATACCAGAGAGTGGACTGAAACTTACTTTGTATAACACTGAGACCAAAGAGGTGACTGTCCTTTAACCTGAGCAGGTCACACACCTGGACCAGCAACTGGTGACACAGAATTTTAACCTGTGGGAGGGAGAGAAAAAGAAAGACACTTGAGCTACTTAAATTCAGCCACACTGACACAATCAGGCACTTTTTAAACTTTGTAAATCTACACCTTCACAGGACACCCTGACATCAGTAAAATCACCCCTGGTTTTTGGAAATCTCTGCAACCTGGGGCTGTGTCTCAATGACTATCAGTTGTACAGCATGATAACCGGGTACCAATGCAATCTTACACAAGACTCATAAATCTCATGACACGTGGGTCAGGGTCTCAGATCATGCATGAAAAACAGGGCCTTTAGAAGAGCTTGCTCCATTAAAGGTATTTACTTGGCAGTATGTTCTGTCTTTTACCATTTTTTCTTACATGAATGGATACATTTTTATACAGTATTCAATGTTTTGGTATAAGTATACCCTACAGCGGTGTTCTCAAATGCTGTGATCCTTTAACACAGGTCGTCATATTGTGGTGAACTGCCTTCATATAGTTATTTTTGTTGCTACTTCATAATTGCAATTTTACCACTTTTTTTTAGATTTATATATTTATTATATGTAAGTACACCATAGATGTCTCATTACAGATGGTTGTGAGCCACCATGTGGTTGCTGGGATTTGAACTCAGGGCCTTCGGAAGAGCAGTCGGTGCTCTTAACCACTGAGCCATCTCTCCAGCCCAATTTTACCACTTTTAAGAATCATAATGCAAATATCTGTTTTCTGATGGTCTTAGGCAACCCCCTGTGAAAGGGTGGTTTACCACTCCTAGGGGTCATGACCCCTAGGCTGAGAACTGCTGCCTGCAGAATGGCTTAACCAATGCAACGCCTCACATCATTTTGGTATGTGGTAAGAACACTTAAGATCTACCCTCAGGCAGCAATGTCTAGGTATCCGGCACATTATTAGTTATGGTTTCCATTCTGCAGAGTCTTTTTGATCTTATTCATCCTCTTAGCTGAAACATCAGACCCTTTGGCCAGCATCTCCCTGCCCTGCCCACTTCAGGCCCTGGTAACTACCGTGCACTCTGCTCCTATGAGGTAAGGTACCCTTTTATGACTGCACAAAGGAGCCCATGCAGTCTGTGCCTAACTTACGACATTTAGTATAATGCTTTGCAGATTTACCCATAGTGTAGCAAATGACAAGTCTCCCTCCTGACGTGGCCTAATTACTCCACCATGTGTGGACGTACCACACTGTCTCTTCAGTCGCCAGTGGGCGCCACCAACTGCTACGCACGAGGCTGCAGGCAATGTGAATGCAGGTGTACATCCACCACAGTGATGCCTGAAGTGGCCTTTTTTTTTTTTTTTTTTTAAAAAAAAACAACTCAGTTCAGTTGTGTCAAGTGATGTGTTTCTGGAAGCTGTCTTGTGAGAGGGCGTTGATGTTTTGAGATGAAAACAGACACTTGAGAAGGTGCCCGATGTTTAGAAAGAATATAAAAGGAACCCCACAAACAGCAAGGATGCTTCTGCATTGCTACATCATGCCACACTTCACTGGTCTTCACCTCAGAGGGAGAAAAGCACCCAAGAACTTCTTGTGGTAGTCCAGCTGCTTCTGGCTGCTTCTGCTGACTCGTGCTGACCTGTGCTGACGAGGTGGAGCCTTGCTGTTTCTGCTGCTGCTACTGATTCCTGTTTGGGGTTTACTATTGAAGTGGACTGGGGTATCCTGACAAGGAAGAGTGGAATCTCCCAAAGGAACTACTTCTAAAAGGTCCATAACACTGCTTTCCTACGAACTTTTTCTCCCTGCTACCTCTGGACGGTAGGTTGAAGCGTTTAAGAACCCTAAATAAAGGAGGTTTTGAGAAACTCTAAGCATACAGATGTCATTTCCTCTGGATACCCAGGAGAGGACCTGTGAGATCACAGTCCATCTGTATTTAGTACTTTGAGGAAGCACCATGCTATTTAACAGAAGGCCACACTGCTTTACGTCCTGACCAGCAGATGACAGGTGCCCCTCCCCCCATGTCCTCGGCAACTCTTGTCAACTTTTCTGTTTGGTGGCAGCCATTTAAACCTCTGTAAGGCAGTACCTGGCTGCAGTTTTAATTGACACTTTCTTGACACTTACTGAGCCAAGTACTCTTTAGAGACCCATCAGCCCCCTGCGTATCTTCCCATGAGCAGTGTCTGCTTAGGGCATCTATTTTAAAGCAAAGTTTTCTTCTTGAAGGTATAAGCCAAATACTCATCTACTGCCCAGTGACAGACTGCCCAGATTTTATTTATTTCAATCAATTCCAGTTACTGTTTAACTCACTTTTCCCTTTCTGAATCTCAGTATAATTCAATCATACTGACATTAATATAATATCTACTAATATGAGATTCTGGAGATGAGCTATTCTGAATTGAGAGGACATTACATATTTTTGTTTTGTATATATGTATGTTTATATAAATGCATGTATTTTTACATGTGTGTAAATGGTGTGTGTGTGTGGGGGGGCAGTCAAAGGTCAATCTTGTTTGAGAATCTCTTTGCTGTTGGTCCTCTGATTCTAAACACTGTAACATGCCTATGTTGCTGTGCCAAGCTTTTAACTAGGTTCTGGGGGCTTGAACTCCGCAAGCACTTTTACCCTGAGGCAAATCTCCAGGCCCCAGATATAGTTCTGATGCTTTCTCAACTGTGAATGAATTATCAGGTGGGAGTTAAGTGAGCCTCCCGCATCTGCCTCACTGAAACTGAATCACCCAAGAATGCATCCAGCTCAATTTCTGTATTTTATAGAAGTAGAAAATAAAACTGCTCCAAGTCATGTGAGGAGTGACAAAGGCAGACACTCAAAGGTTATATGTACAGTTACATACATGTTAACACACGGGCAACACATGTTTGTGATTTTGTCTGTACATGTTACATGTCCACTTCCTCTCATAGGCATTATCAGCCGTCATGTTCTTTTGTTTTTCAATGATAACTGAAGTATAATTTTATAATTTATAATTTTAGTGACTATGATTTACTTACTTACCTAAATTACTTAACTTTGAGTTAGTGATCCTATCATATTTTCATACAGAACTAAAACTAAGAAAATGAAAACAGGCAAAATCCCAGAGGAAAGAGCAGAAGTCACTGAGGGCCAGAGCACGTGCTCATTCTTCAGGCAGCAGCCACGAAGGAAGCTGCCTTGGAGGAGGACATGGAGGCTATTGTTACTTCTCGCTGCTCTGACGTAACACCTGGCTTGTGGGCCATTGCTGTAGGAAGGTGGGGGTGGGGAGGGCACGTGTCAATTAACCTAATCCAGAGAACCCCTCACAGACATGCTGAGTGGTTTGCCTGAGTGGTTCTAGATCCTGTCACAGTGACAAAGATGGGCCATTTGAGGCAGGATCGTCTCTCCAGGACCTTCATGAGGCAGGCACCATGGTGGTTCCTGAGGGTGAGCGGGGTCCCGTTCCCAGGGAGCTCCCGAGGACCGTCACCGTGCTCCACTAGCCTCATCTCCCAGTTACCACTACGGACACTCTAGCATATACTCACGCCATCCAGCAAATGTTTTCAAACCTTTTTTTATGTCCCTGGTGGTGTTTTGCCTAATATGTCTGTGTACCTCAAGCATGCAGTACTCTCAGAAGCCAGAGGAGAGCATTTTCTTCCCTGGAACTGACTGAGTTCCTGTGGGTCCTCTGGAAGAGTAACCAGTGCTTTCCGCTTCTGAGCCATCTCTCCAGCCCTGTCATCCAGCAATTTAATAACAATGTATTGACGCAAGCTCACCTCACCCCTGGGAAGACCCCCTGGCTGCCTGGGAAACCATTACCCCTGGCCCCTTGGGGCTAGCTTGATCCAGCAGCTGGGGTATTTACTTTGTGTCCTAGTGAAGTCCTCTTTATTTCCAACGTTCACTGTAAACACTGGGCTAGTATTCCACCTCGTAACTATACTGTTACAAACAACTTTAAACAACAGACTGACAGTGGAGAGGAGAAAGGACCACATTTACAGACAGCTCTTATGCTGAACTCAGCCCCATCAACTTGAGACTTAAAATGTCGCACTGTTCTTGGGGCCCTTTTAACCCTTAGCTTGGCTGCGTTTAAGTCTGAGTTGGAATTGGAGCAGTCAGATGAAATGTAACAAGCTGCTAAACTCCAAATTACAAACTGAAGGTTTATAAAGTAAAATATGTGGTGACTCTTGACTCCACAAGGCTGTGCCTTTCTTCCAGGCCTCCCATCTAGTTATTACTGTTCTGCTACTTTGAATCAAGTATCTAGAACCTTCTGCTAGAGCTCTTTAACGATCATCAAGTAAGTATAGTGCTCTTGTTTCAAAACTATAATTAAATAAGGATGTGGCTTGAGAGTGTTACCTGCTGTGAAAACAGGAGCCAGCGTTGGGTATTTGCAGACTAGAAATCTTTAAGGCCACATGGCTGCTTGTGAAAATTTTTAATCCCTTTCATCTTCAGGGGCAATGGGACTTTAGAAAGCACTACATTCTCAACAGTGTAGGCTTTATCTAAAAATACCCTCTGTGTGGAACTCTGAATTGGAATGGGGCTTGATCCTCGCTGTGCCAATTGTTTGTTACCAGGCAAGGATGTTTGAAATAGTCTCTGGTAAGAAAGAATTGTTCGCCTAACTGCAGGGACTGGAGGTGCAAGCTCTTGGCTCTGTGATTTCTGCCACTCTAAAAACTCTCTGTCTCTTACATTTACCAGGATTTTCTTTTTTAAGTGTCCATTTTTTTTTGTATTTGTTTGATGATTAAGATTAATTTAAAATAGCTCCTATTAGTATAATTCATGGAGATTCAAAATGACTAAAACATTATACTTACTCCAGATGCAGAAAGCCAATACGAAGTCAACTATACCTGCCAGGGGAAAACTTTATTTTAAAAAGTGTATGTGGGTGCATCCTGACTGCTGGGGGAGGGGTTGGGAGGCCACTGATAAACAGTTTTGTTACAATTATTTTCTAATGCCCAACACTGCAAATAGCAAAATCACCACTCTCTGCTGTGGGGAAAGGGAGCCCTGGAAAGATTAAAATTGTTTTTTCTAGCAGTGGACAAGTCTCCTTGCTGTTTAACCTCATCCTTCCAGAGGTCCCAAGGCTTGCAGGAGAGGAGCCTCGACATGGCGGAGGATCTATGTTCCCTGGAGTAGGAAGTCTGGGCCTGCATGCCAGCGACAAAGTACCCTAACGAAATGACAAAGAGCACAGGGATGGGACATGTGAGGCGATGCTCCATCAAGACTGACTTACTGAGTAACTCCACGGACAGACACGATACAAAGTTCTTTACACACGGAGTCTCTTTAAATCCTTGATATAGTCCACATGAGGCATAGAATAGTCCCACTTCACATATAAGGAAACCAGACCGAAATAATGAACGACAGACCTAAGCAGCATGCCCAAAGCTGTAAAGGAAGCCACGGAGCAGATGGCTCAGTCCAGGTCCCCAGTATCAACAGTCTCAGTGACGGACATAGGTTCCAAGGTACTGTAAGAAGCAGCGCTTGGCTCTCTCTCTCTCTCTCTCTCTCTCTCTCTCTCTCTCTCTCTCTCAGTGGCCCGCACCTCACCCTTTCTGACTGCCTTAGGATTTTATTGAGTCTCCAGTCCCTACTGAGGAATTTTGCTAAATGAAGATTCCTGTCTCCTGCCCTAGACCTACATCAGTCTCTCCATGGGTGAAGCCCAAACAGCCTCTCCCCAATACTTCTAGTACACGGTCAAGTTTTAAAGCCATCCATCTACACAGCAGCATGCGTGCGTGTGGGAAAATCCACAGTACCACTTTAAGGCAGCGTCTGCTGAATTTTACCAGAGTGAAATTGGGTTAAAAAAAAGAAGGTTGACAGTAGGAAGAACGTTTTAAAAACGCTAGGTATGACCCATAAAACATGCCATGAGCCCACCTGGGGTCTGTTAGTCTGCTCTCCAAAGCTATTTCCCTAGGCAGAGACTCCAGAGCCAATGAATTCCTTTGGAAACTGTAGCCACCTCTTAGTTCTCCTCATGTAGAGAGATGTGTTAGGACTCCTCCCATCCTGCACATTTGTGCATGCTGCACACTCATGCACCCTTACACACCTCACTACACCATGCTGCACACTCATAGACACCCTTACACACCTCACTATACCTCACTGGGTAACAGACAAAGGTGGAAGTGTCCTCAATGCTTATGCAGTATGTCCTAGATTGCATGTGCTTAAAAATGTAAAGGACACAATATATATTACATATATTTATACATATATAAACACATATATGAGTGCATATATGTATGTGTGTATGTGTGTGTGTGTATTCACACAACAGAGTCATAAATAGTTGAATTTTACTTTCATTTTAATTTATGTTCCTGGTGCCCACACTGAAATGTTTCCAATTTTCATTACATTTTAAAAATCAAGTCCGGCAAAGATAATAGTCTATCACCCCATATACCCAAAACCAATTTCAAGTTCCCTAATCAGGATCCTAGCTTATTATTAGAAACTCTGCCCTGAAGGCAGTAAAATCCATCCACAAGGCAGGTTCGATGCTCCCAGAATTGAGATGGGCAGCATCGAGGTGACCTGAGTCAAACAAGGAACAAACCAGACGCCTATGGTTACAGCAGAACCTTGCTGCAACCTAAACTTCTAATCGAGTTATTTACAAGTCATTTATGTTCTGCATAACTATTTCATTATGCAGAACATATTAAAACTATATCAGCACACAAGTAGAAAACTAACTTGAGGCAAGCTTTCCTTAGTTCCATCAGTGACAGGTCTGGGCATGGCAGTTCACACCTTCAGTCCCAGCACTTGGGAGGCAGGCAGATGTCAGATGCTGATGAGTTTGAGGCTAGCCTGGTCTATACAGCAATTTCCAGGCCAGCCTGGCCTACATAGTAAAGCCTTATCTCAAAACAAAACAACAACAACAAAGAAACCCCAAAGTTGATAGGCACAAAACGGATTATCATGAGCCTGCTGGCAGTTTCCAGCAACTGTACTCCCTGGGATGGTCTATGAGTTACATATCCAGTCTGATAAAATCACAGTGACCTAAGTGTGTCTGTGTCTGTAGGACTACACCCCAGGAGGGGTCATAGCAGTTTTATTAATATGGAATTTCAAATGGCACAATATCCATCAACAGCAGTAAGTGTGTAACAAAATGGGACTCGGCCATACTGCTGGGATATTATCTTATAAGGAAGACAAATGACTGCTGCTGTGGCAATTCCATGGTCAGAGGCTGAGTGAAAAAGGGCTTTATGGTAAGAACTACATCATTCTGGTGGCAGGAGAGTCGTAACTGAGTGGGACCGCCTTCCCATCAAAACAGTTGTTATCACTGAGGACAATTGCTGTCGAGGAAGAGTCCCAAAGGGTCTTTCTGAGGAGACAGGAAATCTGAAACTGGGCACCAGCTACATAGGAGCATAAACTAACAGAGATACACTAGACTGTACACTGAAGGATGTTGATGCTTTGCAATGCGTAAAGTATAACTTAACTGCTAAAAGTAAAAAGGGGAAAAATAAGACTATCTCAGTTCTCAAGACTGGTTAACCAGTATCTGATTCTGATGTAAGAGGCAGAGGACATCTTAGCTCATCTCCAGCATCTGCTCAGCCCGGACAGGGCTTAGACTCTGACTACTGATAAACTACAGTCAAGATGAAAAAGAGAAACTTAGCAACTGCTACCACTTCATGTGCGCGGTTGACAACTCTGAGCATTTAAAACACAGACAGACACAAAATAGAAATTTTATTCAGGAAGCCAAGCAATTTGAGAGACAAAAACCAATGCTGAAATAAAATTTACTGCCATTTTCAGATCCTCTCCTTCCTCCATCTCTAGTCTCCAGTTCCCGTCGTGTCACATTGCTTTTTGGCAAGACAAGACAGAGGCTTCCGCTCAGTAGAAACAATAAAATGAATTCTTCTCAATACAGAAACAGAGTGAAGCAAACTCAAAGAAACTGAGTTTGGTGGTGGGATCTGAGGGGGCACCGTGGCTGAGCACCGTGAATGAGAAGCATTCCCTAGACCCGACTGGAAATGTGGAAGATACTCCAAACAATTCCAAATGTACCACAGCTGAGCACACAGAAAGATAAGGGAGCAGAGAAGCCCAGTTAACTAATTCAACTGAAAACATTTCAATGAAGTTTAAAAACAGACTTTTTGGCTTTGTCTTAGTGTAGTACTCAAAGTCCTAATTTGACCCCAAGCATGCTGCTGTTGAAGTCATAGTGCTGTCTACAGCTTGTGGCAGCAATGATCTAACCCTGAACCACCTCACCTAACGTGGGTGTGGTCTTACAGGGAAGAGTACACTGAAATATCCCTAGCTGGAGCTACTCACATTTATGATGATGCTCACGGACTTGTCATTGGGGAGGAAAATACACACTCTGCGACGGTCCTGCATGGCTTTGTTGTTATGGAAGGTCAGTTTGTTCATTGTGTTATGGGCGGGCCAGTGGGCGGGCTGGGGGCGCTGGGTGCTCAGCAACTTCTCAGGCTCCCAGCACTCCAAAGCCAACTTCTCCTCCTCATCATACGGCCAACGGAAGCATCGTGGTGCCCCACAGTGTAGGTTTCATAGCTGTAGAAAGTCCACTGGGAGACCTGTGAATAAAGGGGAAAGAGTCTGGTAAGGGGAGAGAGGCCAGTGGCACACAACTATTCACGCAGGCACAGGGAAACAGGAAAGAGCATTTCAAGCTGAGACGGCCATACTCGGTGCACACACATCCTGTCTATTAACTGTCTTCACGCTTCGCTCTTAGACAAGAGTGAACAGACACAGTGAGAGCCCGGACATTCACAGATGGACCAAGTACCATAAGGTCAAGGCAATGGATCCTGACTGAGGAGTTCCAGTTCACCAGGGAGGTGACGGGGTTCTGGAGTGAACTATAAAAACAGCATCAACAAAGCCTCTCTTCCAGGACTACAGAATCCGAATGAGTCTTTCGCTCCTGTCTCAGTCATGCCTGACGGTTGGCTCTGCAAAGGAAGCCCTGGCTGCTGGACCCGCCACGGGAGCTGCAGCAGTCACTCATGTCACTGATCTCTCCACGACATTCCCCATGGCTATTAAGTCCTCCTTAGTTTTTATGTCCTGCATTCTCCTGGTTCTCTAGCTGGCTGATTAAAATTTAATTCATTAGTTCACCAATCAAATAACACATAGCAATACTAAGACTGTATTCTCAAACCATATCGATATGGAAAAGAGCTATGGGCTTTAGAAACCTCTCCAGTTTCGTCAGTTTAGTAACATTAAGTTTTTTTGTTTGTTTTTGCTTTTGCTTTTTTAAAGGTTTGAAGTATAGAACTTTGCTTGCAAGTAAAGAAACTTTTATCTCTGGTCTTCAGTATTCTGTCCTTCATTTCTGTTTTCTGTCTCCGGGCATTGGTGAGACCCTGTAGAATAATTTAAAAGCCTTGGTGAGTTTTTCCTTCTCTTGTGGAGTGCTTCATGTGTTGCTAGCAGGGCATTCTTCAACTGCAGTGTGTTAAGACTAGCTGTCTCTCAAGTCAGTGCTATTTACATTATTCCTCTGCAGCCATATTTGCAGGATTCGGGAAAGTAAGTCCAGAAATATGAAACTGATCTCCAAGGCACAAGCCTGACCTATCAGCTCCTTAAAGTTCATTTGTTTTCAGCCAGAGAGGATCTATTCATGGATGGTACCAGGAGTAAATAGGACCTAGTGATTTTTTTAAAACATGAATAAAATACAATCGTCAAGAGAATTACTCAAAACTGAAATTAGGCAGTAATCTTGTATGTGGTAGTTCCTTCTTAGGAAGGGGACCATCCATCGCTTGGACGTTATGTCTTCCTCAAAGGGGAAGGGTGATTGCTCCCCAACTTGGTTTCTAGCACACCTCTGGAGGCTAGGGCTGTCATCTTCCTTAGAGTGGATGCTCAGTCCCCGAGTTCCAGGAACTGCTCTTCAAATGTAGCCATTAATCCAGAAAGTGAGCTCTTCTCAGTCAACAGTGTCTAAGCACTGCTGGAAGGATGATGTTGGCTATGTGTGAATCACACATGGGCTTAGAGATAAATGTAGAGGCCAAGCCACAGAGACACGCCTACTCATGACAACTACAGGCACATGTGGAGACCTCCACGTCAAATGGGTAAGGGACCAACACAGTGCGGGATTCCACTACACTCTCAGGGCAAATGTTGGGAGAACAGCCTAAGAGCTGACCAACACCAGAGAACCACCCCTCATTGCTACTGCTGAAAATATTCTCAGCATTTCCAAAGGTAATGCATCCCTAAAGCAAGCCAGGTCCATGCTGGTATACTGAAGCAGGAAAACTTCAAGTTCAAGGCCACCCTGGGCTTCTGTACGTTCCAATTCAGTTCTAGATACAGCAAGACCCTACCTCAGGGAACCAAACACAAGACAGATGTGGTGATGCACACTTCCAATCCTAGTCCTCAGAAGGACGACAAGGGCTGCAAGTTGGGGCCAGTCCAGCCAGGGTAACAGAGGGAGACCCTGTCTCAAAAACCTGAATCTAATACAATCCCTAAAATGGGTTAAATTTGGAGACTGAGAGTCCTCGCCATACTTATAACCTGTTTTAAAACTCAGAAAGTAAGGAGGGGTGGTCATGATGCACATCTTTAATCCCAGCATGGAGGAAGCAAAATTAGGACCATCTCTGAGACTGAGGCTGGCCTTGTCTACAGATCGAGTTCCAGGACAGCCAGGGATACACAAAGAAACCCTGTCTTGAAAACAAACAAACAAACAAACAAATATTCAGAAAGTATTAAAAGCTCTGAGAAGTTGTGAAGGCAAACTGCTTAAGTCTGACAACATTTCACACACTCACTGAGCACAGAACACGTTTCTCCCCAGAGCCTGCTATTAAGGTCCGGGTAAACACTATTCCTAGGCCTATCTCTTGGGAAAGGCGTTCTGGACTGAATCTTTATCATGCTACTAAATTTCATGGCAAAAGCTTTCCCTTTGGAAAATTGGAATATTCCAACATTTAGGCCTGTCTTTACTACATAAATTATTACCTATGATTGAATATAGCTTATTTTAAATCATACCCTTAAGTGATATTAGTCCCATTATAATTCCTACTTAAATCTGCATTTCATATTGAGATAGTACTATGCTTTTCCATTTTTAATTGAGCCAATTAAAGCAAGACATTTCTACTGACCTACTTTTTGGAATTTAAAAGTTAAACTTGGGGGCAAAAATCTTCTGAGGTTTAGGATATTTCCAGGGCTTCATTAAAATACAGGAAAAGTTTCATTTGGGTACAACCTTTAAAAATCATTTATTTATTTATTTATTTATTTATTTATTTATTTATTTATTTATATGAGTACACTGTAGCTGTCTTCAGACACACCAGAAGAGGGCACTGGATCCTATTACAGGTAGTTGTGAACCACTATGGGGTTGCTGAAAATTGAATTCAGGACCTTTGGAAGAAAGAGCAAGTCAGTACTCTTAACCGCTGTGCCATCTCTCCAGACCCCTGGGTACAACTTTTATTTTATGGTTCAGACACAGTACAAAATCAGGACAAAAACTACTGCAGTAGATTTACTGGAGCCCAGGTCAGAAGTAGTACCATTGGTCCACAGCTGCACTTAACACTTTGCGGGTGGCAAACTCAACCCCCAAGCCTTCACTGTGCCAAGACAGCATTAAAGCTGGTTCAAAGGTTCCACTAAAAAGGCAAACACAAATGGAACCGTAACCTATCTCTAATTCACACAAGGATAAAGTTTAGTCTTAAACTACACTGTCCTGGAAAACAGTATCTAGACAGAATTTATACCAATTTGGATTGCAAAAATTGGGTAGAGGGCCACTGGCTACTGGTTCTATGTTTTACGCTGAGCCCCAACTCAGTCCCAGGAAGACACATTCCTACCCCAGAGCAATGCCCTTGTGTCCCATAATTCATGAACAAACCTGGTAGTGACAAAAGATTGTGCTGGCAGTGATCAGACCCACAACTCTTCCCCCAAAAGACTTGCAAAAAAATATACATAGAATCTTCAGTCTTGAATTTATACCCACATAATACATTTTCAGAAAGGATAGAGGCAAAACAGGGTTCTCTTTCTGGTGCTACCTCCCTAACGCGTAGGGTGATGGTCCTATCCTCGCTGAGATCATGAACGGCAGACATGATTAACAAAGAATCCATCAGCAGCCAACATGGCCACTCTATTATCTAACAAAAGCGAAGGAGACTATTTTGGAAAGTGGACTGTGAGAACCCGACCTTCTAACTTAACTGCTGGCCATTTACAAAGCTTAGGGCACACACACAGCACTCAGACTCTGTGCTCACTACTCGCTGAAAAAGAGAATACAGAAGCTAAGGCGTCTCCAGTCAGGGTCACTGCCAAAGGAGTGTGACTACTGTCTCCGATTCCCAAAAGCACATACATAGCTGACATGTCAACTCGAGGGATGATGCAGCTGAATAACAATTTTAAAGTGCAGAAATATAGCCTTTACTGTAAGCTAGACTATGTGATTAAAAAAAAATCACTCTAGAGCAGTGGCTCTAATCTGTGGGTCAAGATCCCTTTGGGGGGGGTCAATGACCCTTTCACAGGGGTCAAATATTAGATATTTACATTATAATTCACAACAGTAGCAAAATTAGAGTTATGAAGTAGCGATGAAAATAATTCTATGGTTGGGCGTCACTACAACACGAGGAGCTATATTAAAGGGTTGCAGCATTAGGAAGGCTCTAGTATACTGTCCTAAAATGCTACCCCATGTCTTTCATAGAACAAGTTCCACAGTTTTGCTCACTTATTTTATTAATACAAAATATGTGCTTGAAACACCTACTGTGTGACAAGCAGGCAGTGAGTACATATGGTAGGCCAGAATGACGGTGCTGACGCTATGGCCATGTAGTGCAGACATGCTATTGTATCAGGTGATGGGGCCTCTTGCTGATGGGCTGACATGTGAGCAAACACCTGAGGAAAGAGCAGGGTGTCATGTCTTCCACCCTCCCATCTACCCATCTGTCTCAGAAGATCTCCAGGCAGACAATGGTAAATGTGAAGGCTCGATCGATCGCTGCTCAGCACGGATGAAGTAACGGTGCCGACGATGGCGTAACATTTGCTACACACCTGCTCCATGCTGAGCATTGCTGCTAAGCACTCAAGGGAAGAAAACGGTGACTCCTTTGTCATGTTCCCCAGGAAGAAACCAGGGGTCTTTCTCTCCAGAACTTAGGTGTGCTGTGTGAGCAAGCCAGGCTAGGAGCTTGCATCACTGACAACCAACTTAAGCAGACACCTTGGTTCTTGTATCAGAATATCACCTCTATATGACCACTTAGCTCAGCCACTTCCAATTCTGCCTTTGCTTGTCTGTCTGCTCTACTCAGATC